>NC_086175.1:631500-943500 GCF_023053635.1 Elgaria multicarinata webbii
TACCTTTTTCAAAGGGCTGAGGGGCAGAGTCAGCTCCCGGTCATGATGATCCCAAAGTTGGAGGAGGGCATAGGCAAAACGGGTAACTTGGGATTCTGGGAAACTTCTCTTTCTTCATCTGAACGGGCTTTTCCCCGTGTTTTTTAACACAGTAGCCCCACCAAATGCACAAACACAACCTGAAATCATATACTAAGCCAAGAATAAGAGATAGAAACACAGCACTGCTCCCCACCCTAACCTTGGTGAACAACTGAATAGATGTGGTGCAAGGGGATGAGCTCCCCTAGGGCATCTCATCGTGGACGTGCCCCCACTCTCTCCTGCACTGGAAGGCCATTAGAGCCTTCAAAGAGAGTAAAACGGTGGAGCAATGCCTCTCATGAGTTGAAGTGAATGCTCACTTTTCAGTGGTGGAGCAATGCCTGTTATGAGTTGAAGTGAGCGTTTTACTTCTTCTCAGAGCTGTTGGTGGCTGTCTTGAACTGGCAGCTACTTCCCCCTCCCCCGGGCACGTCCCCCTATTGCTGGTAAAAGACAGATATAGCCTTTTAAAAAAAATTCTTCTTGCTGTTTATTGAGCAACACTGCTGCTTTTAATTCCACCCCTCCTTTGTTTATTGATTGATTTATTCCATTTTATATGCATTACTGGCTTATCCTTGGCTCACTTCCTTATGCCCCCAGAAATGCCAGCTGCATGCCTGCCTGCCTTCCCTCCCTCCTCCCCTGCCCACCTTGCAGGGATGTTGTGTGTGGGGTGCCTGATTTTCAAAAATTCCCCAAAAATCAGGGGATGATGGGATTGCTTTGAAACTTGGCGTGCGTGTGTATATCCCCATGAGGTGTCATGGTGCCAAACATGAGGTTTCTAACTTGAACAGATAAAAAGTTGTATAATTTTTTAGCTTTCAATGCAAGCCTATGGGGGGGGGGAAACGGAGCTCCGGATCCGGATCCGGAGCTCCGAGCGGAGCGGAGCGGAAGTGGGCGGAGCGGGGGCGGGGCGGAGCGGCCCGATCCGGAAAATGGCGGATCTGCAAGTGAAGCGGAGCGGGGGGTCCGTGCACACCCCTAATAATTACCAGACTGAAGAAGCCTAATCTGGACCTGGAGGATGTTAACAACTACAGGCCGGTGACTAATATCCCTTTCCTGGGCAAGGTGCTTGAGCGGGTAGTTGCAGGACAACTCCAGGCACTCTTGAATGAAATGAATTATCTAGATCCATTTCAATCAGGTTTTAGGCCTGGTTTTGGAACAGAAACTGCCTCGGTTGCCCTGTGGGATGACCTCTGCCGGGAGAGAGACGGGGAGTGCGACCCTGTTGGTTCTCCTGAACCTCTCAGTGGCCTTCAATACCATCAACCATGGTATCCTTTTGGATAGGTTGTCTGAGCTGGGAGTTGGAGGTACTGCGTTGCTTGGATGGCCGATTGCAGAAGGTGGTGCTGGGGGATTATTGCTCTGTGCCGTGGCTCCTAAACCATGGGGTTCCACAGGGCTCTATCTTATCCCCTATGCTGTTTAACATATACATGAAGTTGTTGGGAGAGGTTATCCGGAGATATGGACTGAGGTGTCATCAATATGCCACCTTTATGGCATATGCATATTCATTATGAAGAGAGACTGAAAGAACTGGGCATGTTTAGCCTGGAGAAGAGAAGATTGAGGGGAGACATGATCGCACTCTTCAAATACTTAAAAGGTTGTCACACAGAGGAGGGCCAGGATCTCTTCTCGATCCTCCCAGAGTGCAGGACACAGAATAACGGGCTCAAGTTAAAGAAAGCCAGATTCCAGCTGGACATCAGGAAAAACTTCCTGACTGTTAGAGCAGTACGACAATGGAATCAGTTACCTAGGGAGGTTGTGGGCTCTCCCACACTAGAGGCCTTCAAGAGGCAGCTGGGCAAGCATCTGTCAGGGATGCTTTAGGGTGGATTCCTGCATTGAGCAGGGGGTTGGACTAGATGGCCTTGGAGGCCCCATCCAACTCTGCTATTCTATGATTCTATGATTCTATGATTCTATGCGGATGATACCCAGCTCTACCTTTTCTTTTCATCAAACCCTGGTGAGGCAGTGACTGTTCTGAAACAGTGCCTTGGCATGGTAATGGACTGGATGAGGGCTAACAAAATGAGACTCAATCCAGACAAGACAGAGGTACTGTTAGCGGGTGGTTCATCTGTCTGGCGAGATGATGTTTGCCCTGTCCTGGACGGGGTTGCACTCTCCCTAAAGGATCAGGTCTGCGGTTTGGGGGTGCTCTTGGATCCAGAACTGTCACTTGAGGCACAGGTGAACTCAGTGGCAAAGAGAACCTTTGATCAGCTTAGGTTGATATACCAACTACGCCCTTATCTGGACAGAGATAGCCTAGCTACAGTTATCCATGCTCTGATAACCTCTTGTTTGGATTACTGCAATGGGGCTGCCTTTGAAAATGGTCCGGAAGCTTCAGCTGGTACAAAACAGGGCAGCCCGTGTACTAACAGGGACTGGTCGGCGAGATCACATTACGCCAGTCCTTTTACAACTTCATTGGCTGCCAATCCAGGTCCGGTCCCGATTCAAAGTGCTGGTATTGACATTTAAAGCCCTAAATGGTTTTGGGCCAGGTTATTTGAAGGAACACCTCCTCCCATATGTACCTGCCTGGACCTTAAGATCATCTACAGGAGCCCTTCTCTGTGAGCCCCTGTCAAAGGAAGTGAGGCAGGTGGCTACTAGGAGGAGGGCCTTCTCTGCTGTGGCACCCCGGTTGTGGAATGAGCTCCCCAGAGAGGTCCGCCCAGCGCTTACACTGTACTCCTTTCGTTGCCAGCTGAAGACCTTTTTATTCTCTCAGTATTTTAACACTTAATTTTAACTTAAATTTAAATTTTACTGTTTTAACTCTGTATTTTAATCTTATATCAATTTTGCTGCATGGTTTTATCTTGGTTGTGCTTTTTATACTGTATTTTGTATTTGTGCTTTTAACATGTTGGTTGTTTTATTATGGTTTTATTTTTTGTGAACCGCCCAGAGAGCTTCGGCTATTGGCCAGTATAAAAATGTAATAAATAAATAAATAAATAAATAAATAAATTGTTCCAGCAGCATCACTGATACTTGCTTCAGCTTTTTGCTTAATACTCTGTACATCTCTCTTCATAGTAAACAGGCTCCTGCACTTCCTGTGGTAAAATACTTTGGGAACCATGTTGCTTTCCACATTTCTCACAATATCTAACAGTAGAATGTGATTCCTTACTTGAGCTGCCCCAGTAGAGTTTTCCATGATGAGTAGTCCTGTGGGCTTGTCAGCGTATCTCCAGGTTGGACATTTGACCATAAATGAATTATACTTTGGGGATCAGAGGGACAGGATGTGCTTGTTTCAGTCTTCTTCATGATGCTGCATGGTCACTCACCACCAGCTCTGAACAACAACAACAACAAAAAATCCCAATACTTAAAACATTTATATATTTTAATTGGTGTAATTATTATAATCATAACTATTATTATAATTATTATTAATTTATATAATCAGAATTACTGTAATTGTTATGTTTAATAATAAAAGTCACAATATTAAACATTATCAAAAAATTTCCATTTACATGAAGGTATCTTGGAAGTGGAGTGGTAACACACAGAAGGCAAAGAGTTATGAATTGCTATCACATATTTACCATCTCTAGGCATCCATACCTTGCCAAAAAAACATATTAAAACCCATCCCCCCAAGTATCCACAATCTTGTAACTGTGCATTTGGTTTCTATTTCCTAAATGTAGAACTTGGCATTTATGCCTATTAAATTTCATTCTGTTTTTTTCAGCCTAGCACTCCAGCATATCACAAGATCACTTTGAATTTTGTTTCTATCTTCCAGGGTATTAGCTATCCCACCCAATTTTGTGTCATCTGCAAATTTGATAAGCGTTCCCTGCACCTCCTCGTCCAAATCATTAACAAAAATGTTGAAGAGCACTGGGCCCAGGACTGAGCCCTGCGGTACCCCACTTGTTGCCTCTCACCAGTTTGAGAAGGTTCCATTGATAAGTACTCTTTGAGTGCGATTCTATTGCCAACTGTGAATCCACCTAATAGTTGTTCCATCTAGCCCACTTTTAGCTAGTTTGTTAATCAGAATGTCATGTGGTACTTTGTCAAAAGCTTTGCTGAAGTCAAGATATATGACATCCACAGCATTCCCACAGTCCACAAGGGAGGTTACCCGATCAAAAAATGAGATCAAATTAGTCTGACAGGATTTGTTCCTGACAAATCCATGTTGGTTTCTAGTAATCACTGCATTGATTTCAAGGTGTTTACAGATGGACTTCTTTATAATCTGCTCCAGAATTTTCCCAGGGATGGATGTCAGACTGACTGGTCTGTAGTTCCCAGGTTCTTCCTTTTTGCACTTTTTGAAGATAGGGACAACGTTAGCCCTCCTCCAGTCATCCGGCACCTCACCCATCTTCCATGATTTTGCAAAGATAGTAGACAAAGGTTCTGAGAGTTCTTCCGCTAGCTCCTTCATTACTCTCGGATGCAGTTCATCGGGTCCTGCAGATTTGAATTCATTCAAGGAAATTTGTTGTTCTTTGACCATTTGTTTATCAATCTCAAACTGCAATCCTGCCCCCTCAACTTCTGCTTCACTTTTTCCAGGGGGGTCATAGTCCCGCTTTTGGGAGAAGACTGAGGCAAAGTAGGAATTGAGCACTTCAGCCTTTTCTTTGTCATCTCTTATCAATTTGCCATCCTCATTAAGCAGTTGAACCACCATTTCTTTCCTCTGTCGTTTACTACTCACATATCTGAAGAAAGCCTTTTTATTGCTTTTAGGATCCCTCACTAATTTTTTTATTATTATTATTTAAGGGTTTTTATGCCGCCATTCAGCCAAAAAAGGCTCTCATGGCGGCTTACAAAAGTATTTCTTGACAGTCCCTGCCCACAGGCTTACAATCTAAAAGACATGACACAAAAGGAAAGGGGATTGGGAGGGAGGAGGAGGAGGAGGGAAAGGAAAGCAAATTCAGGCACTACAATCTTAGTTGGAAAGTTCAGCAGTTACAGGGGACAGCAGGAGGGAGGGGGCTCTGAGCTGGAGCTGGACCCAGGCACGGTGGAGAGGTGCCTGGCTGCTGCTTCCTCCCTCACTGGTGGCCTCTGCAGAGATAGTTGGTAGCAGGAGGGAGGGGGCTCTCAGCTGGAGCTGGACCCAGGCATGGTGGAGAGGTGCCTGGCTGCTGCTTCCTCCCTCACTGGTGGCCTCTGCAGAGACAGTTGGTAGCAGGAGGGAGGGGGCTCTCAGCTGGAGCTGGACCCAGGCACAGTGGAGAGGTGCCCGGCTGCTGCTTCCTCCCTCACTGGTGGCCTCTGCAGAGACAGTTGGTGGCAGGAGGGAGGGGGCTGTCAGCTGGAGCTGGACCCAGGCACGGTGGAGAGGTGCCTGGCTGCTGCTTCCTCCCTCACTGGTGGCCTAATCTCAACTCATTCTCGGCTTTAGCCTTCCTGATGCCGTTTTGGCACTTCTGTGCCACCTTTCTGTACTCTTCTTTTGTAGCCTGGCCTTCCTTCCACTTCCTATATGTATCCTTTTTTGTTTTCAGGTCGTCTCTAAGCTTTTTGTGGAGCCACATTGGTTTTCTCTGTTGTCTTCTATCTTTTTCCCTTGTCGGTATTGTTTGTAACTGTGCCTTTAAAATTTCCTTTTTTAAATACTCCCACCCATCCTGCACTCATTTTCTCATTAGGCTCACTTGCCATGGGACCTTACTTATCATAGTTCTGAGTTTATTAAAATCAGCTTTCCTAAAATCCAGAGTACGTGTATGGCTACACTCAACTTTTGTCTCCTTTATAAACAAGAATTCAAGTATGACGTGGTCACTTTCCCCCAGAGTTCCCATAACTGCCACTTTATCCACTAAGTCATCCCTATTGGTCAATATCAAGTCAAGGATTGCCGATCCTCTAGTTCCTTTCCCCACTTTCTGTAGGAGAAAGTTATCACCCACACATGTCAGGAATTTCTTGGAAGGGCCGCTTTTGGCAGTATTGGTCTCCCAACAGATATCAGGGTAATTGAAGTCCCTCATCACTACTACATCACACTTCCTTAAAACACTGGCAATTTGTTTTTCAAAAGTTTTGTCCTCATCTTCTCCTTGATTGGGTGGTTGGTATTATACTCCAGTTATCATATTCTTTTTATTCCTTGCCCCATTTATTTTAATCCAGATGCTCTCGATGGGGCTCCCAGTCTGATCTGCCTGTATTTCTGTGCAGGGATAGGTATTTTTAACATATAGTGCAACTCCACCTCCCTTTCTATTTCTTCTGTTCTTTTTGAACAAGTTATATCCTTCAATTGCTATATTCCAGTCATGGGAGTCATCCCACCAATTTTCAGTTATACCTATCAAGTCGTATTTGCCTTCATGTAATAAAAGTTCAAGTTTGTTCTGTTTGTTTCCCATACTCTGGACATTAGTATATTGACATCGAAGACCATGTGTTTTATAGTCTGGCTTTGTTCCTACATTGTTGCGGACACTATTTTGGGGCACTATTGGAGCTGTTCTCTGTACTGTGGTGCATTGGCCTTCATCCATTGTTGCCTCAAGGTTTATGTCTCCCGCCCCCGTAAGATTCAGTTTAAAACCCTCCTGATCAAGTTCTTCAAGCTGTGGCCGAACACATTCTTTCCAGCCCTTGTGAGGTGCAACCCATCCCTTGCCAGCTGTCCATATTCGAAGTAGCATAGCCTGTGGTCCAAGAATCCAAAACTCTCACGTCGGCACCACCTTCGTTGCCAGTCGATCATCTGGAGTATTTTTCTTTCCCTTTCTAATCCTCTTCCAAGAACCGGGAGGATGGATGAGAAAACTACCTGGGCCCCAAAATTCTTCAGTTTCCTTCCCAAAGCTGCAAAGTCTGAAATGATTTCTTTGTAGCTCTGCTTGGTGACATCATTTGTTCCCACATGGATGAGAAGAAAGGGGTATGTGTCCGTGGGATTTATGAGATTTGGTAAACCTTCAGTCACATCTCTAATGACTCTAATGAACAGAGATAGGCAACCTGGTACCCTCCACATGTTTTGAAGTACAGCTCCCATAATTTCTGACCATTCGCTATGTTGGCTGGATCTGAAGGGAATTGTAATCCAGAACCAGTCCATCAAATGTTAATTTCAGATACATTGAATGTCTCACTTGTTCTTTATTTCTGTGATTTTAACATTTAGATATTATGTAGAACAGGTTTATCTTAATTGGGAGCTGTGGAATCAGACATGTGACCAATGCCTCACACCCCTTGGGGGCTGGGCATGTTGTGATTGGCACGCCTCTTTGAGCATCATCCATGCTGTCCTCCTGTTTGGTTTCCAAAATATGGTCACCCTACCATGGGGTGACAACGGACGAGTAGAGAGAGCTTGGAGATGGGTGTCCATGAGCAGTTCTGTTATTAGCACTTGCCTCCTCTCCACTCCAAGAACTGCCCCAATAAAATTGCTAATTGTGGTGTGAAAGCAGCTGCATTATAGTGACAGAGGTTAAGGAGCCCCTGTTGTTAAAATTGGCTGTATAATTTTTAAGAGCCTCTTTCTTTCCATTTCTCTCCACCCCCATCTTCCCTTTTGTACTGCCTGAAATACATCCGAAGGTAGACCATTTTTGTTGAGTGTTCCTCAGTGGAACTTGTTAAAATATCAGTTCCTGCTAGTGTAGAGGATATTGCTACATGTTACACTGACTGTGCAGAAAATTATGGCAAGGAGCAAACAGTCTGCTACAGCAGAAGAATTGTTAGGAATTTTCCTTTCTGAAGTTGCCATGGAGGGGTGTCTTTGAGAATGTGGCTTTATATCTTACACTTTGGTTCACAGTCTCTTGTTCCACATATTAGCACCATATTGCCTATTATTGGGAAGAGACCAAGATCACTTCACTGCTTGTGTAATTCAGTCAAAAGGAGTGCCTATATAGTGTTTGTCTAGAAAAGAAAATGAACTTTAGGGCATAACCTTAAGCATATTTAGACAGGAAAACATTCTACAGCTCCCAACATTCTGAATGCTAGGAGTTGGAGGACTCCCCCTCGCCGAATTCCAACAATCCAACAATCTTGGAATTGTTGTAGATCACAAGCTGAATATGAGCCAACAGTGTGATATGGCTGCAAGAAAGGCAAATGCTATTTTGGGCTGCATTAATAGAAGTATAGCTTCCAAATTATGTGAGGTACTGGTTCCTCTCTATCCGGCCCTGGTTAGGCCTCATCTAGAGTATTGCGTCCAGTTCTGGGCTCCACATCGCAGCAGAGACTTAAACGCATTCCCCTAACCCCTATTTATTCAGTCACACAACCCCATGAAAAGAGTTTTAAATGAATTAACTGGGCTCTGATGGGAATGGATTTTGTTAAAACAAAAGCATTTGTACTGAGGAAAATGATTCCCTACTCACTGAGAAATGAACAAATGAGATCAGCAACCAGGGGAAGCAGGCACTGCTAGAGCTAACCAACAGCCCAGCTGGAAGGGGCTGCTAAAGTGAGAAGCCCTGGTTGCCGTTGCTGCCTCTTCGCCTCTGCAGCCACACCTTCCCCAACATGTGCTCTCACATGCACACGCCTGTCCTCCTTGCTCTGCGGGGGGTGGGGGGGGAGAGAAAGTGACCAATAGCTTCACTGGCCCTGCCCAGCTTGTTGACTTCTCTGCTACAGGGGTTTCACTCTTAACCCTTTAAGACCCAGATTGCAGCAGTTAGTGAATGGGGCATTAAAGGGGAAACTGTGCAATTTCAGACATAGAAAATTCTATAATATCCTCCCTTACACTAAAAGATCACTGATTTTCCAGAGGGTATAGTCAGAGTGACCATACCTTGCTGTCTCATTTTGATCCATTGGGTTGTTTAATAAAGTAAAAAAAGAAAAGTAAGGTGTGTGTGAAAATGGAATTAGAATGTGTGTTCATTTCAGGCTACATTCAAGTTAGCAGCAGCTGAACTGGGCGAAGAGGCTCTTTGTTTTTCAAGCCCCGGTGATTTGAGGTGGAAGAGGGGGCAGGGCAGGGAGCTCTGTACTCTGAGCCTCCGGGACAGCTATCCTTGCCCGTGCAATATCGGGGCTTCAGGGCAGGCCTTTTTGAAGAACCTGCTTTTTTTCAGGCAGCGCTGCCACAGTGCAGCCCCCACCAGTGCAGCCCCCACCTTCTCCCCAGCCAACACTGCTGTTGCTGCTGATCTACTGCCCAGACCAGCCAGCATCCAGGGGTTTTAGCCGTGCAAGATCTCAGCTGCTGGCTGGGTCTCACGAGAGTTCCAGCAAGATTAAAGATGGCCACCGCTGGGGAAACTTAGGCCCGGTAAGTTGGGGTTGCAGTTGCCGCGGGCCCAGTAACCAAACCCCCGGTACTTTGGGCCCTAACTCTGGTTCCTCCGGTCCTCGTGACCTCCCCAGAGGTTTCCAGAGTTCTCTGGAGGGTGTGGTCAGCCTACCCCACGGGCCACCCTGGGTAGGGAGAAAGAGAGAGAAGAACCAGAAAAGTGATGGAATGGGCAAGAAAGTGATTATGAGGACTGGGTGCTTCTTGTTCTGGGGAAAGGGGCTTCCCCTGCCAGGCCACAATGAGTCTCCCCAGACCCTCCATCCATGGGGACAGCCCAAATGAACCAGCCTGAGGGGACATCCTACTCCAGTAATCCTTGCCCATGGAGCGAGGTCAGAGAAGCATGTCTGCCACCACACTACGAAAGGCCCACCTGGCTAACTAGGATGTCAGGCAGGCCCAGCGGGGCATGCGTAGTGGCAGTAGAGAGAATGGCACTGCAGCCTGAGACGAGCCTGCCTGCCCACCTGGCTGCCCACTCACCCCCTGCACACACCCCTCCCACACCCCTTGACACCATCACTACCTACTAGGACCCCCCACAGGATGCACCTTCCATCATCCATCCACCCACCCTTCTCACTGCTCCAGGGGCACCAGGTGGTCCAAGTTGCTACCTCACATGTGCTACTGCCACTGCTGCCACCGCCGCCAGCACCATTGCCTCCACCCTGCTTCTTCTCCCCATGCTTCCCACTCCCTGCTCTCACATGGCAGCGGCAGTGGCTCCTGGGAGAGGCAGGGAAACCTGCGAGCAGCATCTAGCAAGGAAGACTCACTGTCTTCCTTGCTAGACATCAGATGCCTCATCCTGGAAGGCTTGCAAGTGTGGAAAATTAGCTGGTTGATTGGCCCGAAGGGAGCAAAACCCTGGCAAATCCAGGCAGTTGGTCACCCTAGACACATATGCTGACATTCCTGAGGGTTTTAGAGTTCCAGGTTTTTTCTTCAACAAGCTTGTCTAGTATGTATGTTAAAGTAGCCAGTAATAATTCAGTGGGAAAGCATTCATAAATGGTTTATTAGCATATTAATTTAAACTGAAAAGGTTAAGTTAACTCAAGTTATAAGTCTACCATGACTTTCTGTAACTGACTAAAGTCTTCCCAGTTATCTGGTTCACATGATCATTTTCGGCCATGGTGGCTTAATTAAGCTGCAATGGTTTGTGACACATGCCAGGCGCTCATTGATGCCTGTTCTGTAACCACCCAACCGTTGCTCATAGGTTGTTATGTTGTCTGAACCCTGCAAAGGTGGGTTGTTGGTGTGGTTACCAAATCACCCACAACCCTAAAATAGCCCATAAGTTATTGTTCGTTTGTCTACCTGCAGAGGATATGTCTATTTACACAAGCATGATCAGTATGTAATAATAATAATAATAATAATAATAATAATAATAATAATAATAAGAAGAAGAAGAAGAAGTGTGATCATTATGGCCCACTCACGAGTCCTTCCATTCAAGCAGTTTTAGCAATTGATTCCAACAGAGTTTCTTGTAAGCTACGACTGCATTACAGTACTTCTCAACCCCTTCTCAACCCCAACCGTGGCTCACCTCTTCCCTCCGCTACCTTCGCTCTTGTTCCCGGGCAGCTGAACGCCTTTGGCGTAAGACCAGGGACCGGGCAGACTTTGTCCATTACAAATTTGTACTCTCCTCTTTCTCTTCTGCCATCTCACTGGCCAAACAGCAGTACTACTCAACGCTGATCCAATCAAATGCTAGGCATCCTCAGCGGCTCTTTGCGTCCTTCAATTCTCTTCTGAAGCCTAATCCGCCATCTCTCCCCGCCTCTCTGTCTGCTAATAACTTTGCCTCTTTTTTCAATGCTAAAATCCAAACTATCCGCTCTGATCTGGCCAGCTCTGCTCCTCTTCCAGTTCCTGTTCCTCATCTGTCAGCTCCTCCTGCAAATTTCTCTGCGTTTCCTTCGGTCTCTGTGGATGAACTGTCTACAATACTGCGCTCTTCGAAGCCTTCCACTTGTTCTCGTGATCCGATTCCTTCTCGCGTCTTTATTAATCTTATTCCTGCTATCCTCCCTTCCTTGCTACATATTATTAATCTTTCTCTGTCCTCTGGTTCATTTCCTTCTGCTTTTAAACATGCTACAGTCTCTCCCATTCTCAAGAAACCTACTCTTGATAGGCTATCTCTATCTAACTACCGACCTGTCTCTTTGTTGCCGTTTGTTTCAAAGATCCTGGAGCGTGCGGTCTACTCTCGCTGTCTTGACTTTCTTTCTAGTAACTCTGCTTTGGATCCTTTTCAATCTGGATTCCGTCCTCTGCATTCCACCGAAACAGCCCTTACTAAGATCACCAATGATCTCCTTACTGCCAAGTCTAAAGGCCATTATTCCGTTCTTATTCTCCTTGATCTAACTGCAGCCTTTGACACGGTTGATCATGATCTTCTCTTAGATTCCCTTCATGACCTTGGATTTTGTGGCCCTGTCTATAACTGGTTTGCCTCCTATCTAGCGGGTCGCTCTTTCAGCGTGTTGACTAATGGCAGCTCGTCTTCCTCCTTTCCCCTTTCAGTAGGGGTTCCGCAAGGCTCGGTGCTTGGCCCGTTGTTGTTTTCCTTATACATGTTGCCCTTGGGCAAGCTTATTCAATCTCATGGCCTCCAATATCATCTGTACGCCGATGATACACAACTATATCTGTCATCTCCGGAACTTTCTCCTGATGTTCACGATCGTATCTCGGCATGTCTTTCAGATATCTCAGCTTGGCTGCTTCATCGTCGCTTGAAGCTTAACATGGCAAAGACTGAATTGCTTGTTTTTCCTCCTAAACCTTCTCCTCATCTCTCATTCTCTCTTACTGTCAATGATGTTACGCTTACTCCGGTCAAGGAAGCTCGTAGCCTTGGCTTTATCTTCGACTCCTCGCTCTCCTTTATTCCTCATATTGAGGCAGTAGCTAAATCTTGTCGATTTTTCCTGTATAATATTGCCAGGATTCGATCATTTTTGTCTGTCTCTTCTGCCAAGATGCTTGTTCATGCACTGGTTATTTCACGGTTGGACTACTGCAACCTTCTTCTCTCTGCCCTTCCTTCTTCTCACATCAGTCCGTTGGTTTCTGTTCACCACTCTGCCGCAAAGATCATCTTCTTAGCTCGCCGCTCCGACCATGTTACTCCGCTTCTGAAATCTCTTCATTGGCTTCCAATTCACTTCAGAATCCAATATAAACTTCTCCTGTTAACCTTCAAAGCTTTTCACGGTCTAGCTCCTTCCTATCTCTCCTCTCTCATCTCACACTATTGCCCCGCTCGTGCTCTTCGCTCCTCTGATGCCATGTTTCTCGCCTGCCCTAGGGCCTCTACTTCCCTTGCTCGGCTTCGTCCATTTTCGTCTGCTGCCCCTTACGCCTGGAACGCTCTTCCAGAACATTTGAGAACTACAAGTTCAACCACAGCTTTTAAAGCTCAACTAAAAACTTTTATTTTTCCTAAAGCTTTTAAAACTTGATGTTGTGCAGACTTCTACTGTTACTTTCTACGGTTAGTTTTTCCCTACCCTGTGCCTGCTTACCCTACCCTGTACCTGTTTGCATTCTCTTCCCCTCCTTATTGTTTTACTATGATTTTATTAGATTGTAAGCCTATGCGGCAGGGTCTTGCTATTTACTGTTTTACTCTGTACAGCACCATGTACATTGATGGTGCTATATAAATAAATAATAATAATAATAATAATAATAATAATAGTACTTGGTTTGAGCTTGGTGTTTTGAACAGTGTTTAATGCATCCCTGGAATTCCCAGCATGATCAACTGATTCCCTCATCAACTGCTATGTGGACTTATAGTATGTTATGCTTCCGGGACCATTATTTTAAAACTGGATCTATGATCAGGGAAATCCAAAGTGAATTCAACCAGTCAGCTAAAAATGAGTCTTGGAAAGATAACCCTCACTAATAAAGGGTTTCCCCATTCAAACATGAGTCAGCTGGCAAAACGTCCTGAGTGGTTAAAAAGATCAATTGAACTGAATCATTTGTCTATTTTAAAAGCTGAGATCTCCCCGGCACGAACAGGAGCTGGCAATCAGTAAGCATTAGAGCCTGTTCTGACCACACTGGAGCACAAAGATGGCAGTGATGGATCCTGAAGCGGAATAATTGATTCACAAATGAGATTGTTCCCATGTCTGAATTCTTCTCAACGAAACTTCAGAAACCTGTATTCTTCTCTAGTTGTTATTTTCATTGTGGTTGAATGAGGGCAGGAGTGTGGTCCACTGGATCTTTCAAGAATCCTAAACAGCTCAGCTGTCTTTTTTTTTTTTTAAAGCCTGTTTCTGTCTTTTGTGATTGCAACAATAAATTTAGAAAATTGTTGAAGAATGGATATGGGGAAGAAGGTCTCAGTAGTTCTGTTCATATATCAAGAATAAACATAATGGGTTGGCCAGAATTAGTAATATGTAGATTAGACCCAGGGCCTTGCTAGACCAGGCCGGCTGAGCCAGCCTGGAGTCAGGGCTATAGCACGCTAACTTTAACGCGCGCCGCCCAGCCTCCTAGACGGCTGACGCGCAGGGACGACAGAAGCCCTGCAGCGTCGGCCATTTTTTTTGTTTTAAAGGGGCCACATGGGGCCCGAAGCCGCCAAAGAAGGTAAGATTTTTTTTACTTAAGCCCCCCATCTGCCCCCCCTCGCCATCGCCGTCGTTGCCTTCCGCCATCCCCTCGCCGTCTCCCGTGTGTCGCCCTCCGCCCCCCTCGCTGTCCCCGTCATCGCCATCCGCCATCCTCTCGCCGTCTCCTGTGTGTCGCCCTCCGCCCCCCTCGCCGTCTGCCATGTGTCGCCCTCTGCCATCCCCCTCTCCTGCCTGTCCGGCCTTCCCTCCCCCATCTCCCCACCGGGATCAAACCCCCCCCCCCTGGTGTGATGGGCACAGTGCTCATATGAGTGTTGTGCCAAGTCCGTGGCTTTTCGCGGCTACTCGCGAGTAGCCGCAAAAAGCCACGGACCTTCCTAGATGTAGGCCGGGGCTGCGAAAAAGGTGCGCCATAAGTGACTTCACTTATGGCGCATTAGAGGAGGCCTCAGTGTGGCCTGGGCCCGGATTCCCCTGTGCGTCATCTGGATGCACAGCAGGGAAACCGGGTCTCAAAGCGCGCTAAGGCCTCGTCTAGCAAGGCCCCCAGTGAAAAAAATGGCAATTGCGTTGGTGATTAATAATGCAAGTCCCAATGATTTCAATGGGTCTATTCTAAGTATGACTAAATTTGAATCCAACCTAATTGTGAGTTATGTATAATGTATCTCTGAAAATAACATGGAAATTAGACTATATTGCATGCAGCACATTGCTAAATGATGAAGAGAGGTAGAAAAAACCACAGCAAGGGACCAAAAGCATGTGGAACCAATGTAGGTAAGTCCACTTAGCACATTGATATTCAGAGAACTTTAACCCATCCTTATTAGGCTTTTCTCTGTATCCATTATGATAAAAAAAATTGCTCTGAACCTCATAATCCACCTTTATCTGCCAAATTCTGCAGAAATGTGTACCCAATATGTACTGGGATAGTAGTGCAGAACTTACATGTGCATCATAAAATCTAAGCCAGTAAACCTCTAGAATGTTTGGAACTGGATGGTCAGAAAATGGCCCTGGAGAGGAAAGTAGTTCTAATGTTTGACGTGATTTGAATAACAATGAGTAACATTTTGGAATGTGCATCAGAAGCCCTAGAAGAATCAGGTTGCTTCCAAAGATGAAGCACGGTTCCCTCCATACTCATAAGAACTGAAGCCATTCCAGAACGAGACTTCATTAGTGACTCGTGTTTTGGAGACATGCAGACCTTGAACTTCTCGACATTTTTTTTTAAAAAAACCTCCTACTGCCTTACCAGGGCTTTCTGCTTTCCCTTTCTTTGTGGGATTACAATTGGCTCAATTACATATGTGGTCACAGGTGGCCATGTGGTTGGAATTGTATGCTATTTTATTGTTTTACTCTGTACAGCACCATGTACACTGATGGTGCTATATAAATAATAAAATAATAATAATAATAATAAAATAATAATAATAATAATAATAATAATAATAATAATAATAATAATAATAATAATCTGCATACTCCATTCACTTTAATGAAACATCGCTATCTTATGGTGGAATTACACCGCAACACCAACTGTACATGGGGCTGATTTTGTGCTCTCTCTTTTTTAAATAGCTGATTGTCTCTGGGTTTTTTTAAAAAAAGTGGGATATGGTGGAGGGGAAGCATGGAAATGTCCTGGAGGTTGACAATGCCATCAAGGAGCTGCAAACTTCTGTAAGGCCAATCATAACTATGCAATAAACCACTTGTGTAAAGAAGCTCCTTGTCTCCTGAAAATAGCATCTTTTGGTTTCATTTCTCATAACATTACTTATGAACTGGAGGAGGGAGGGAGTACGTTTGAGTGACTGACAGATCCACCTTCTAACCCAAGGGCAAGAATAGGACCGTGGGATGGCCATTCTTCCAACACTTCCAGACTTCACTATGAAAAAAGCCTTAAACTTGATTTCAGTCATTGCAACTCCATCTATTCTTCTGAAACTGTGCAGGTTTTTTGGGAGTGGGGGTGGGGGCCTGGGGACAACTTTACTGTATGATGTGTACCGAATTTCACATACCGATTTCTTGGAAACTACCTTTTATCCCAACAGGCTGCAGAGCAGAGAGAGAACAGAAGCCAAGTTCTGCAACATTACCTATTCGGAGAGACCAGCTCCCTTTGGCCTCTCCTAAAGTGTCTCCTAGTGGCAGCCGCACCATCAAACTACACAAAGTGTTTTCATCCCAGCTGGCTGTTATAAGAACTGTTCACTTTTAAGGACTGGTTCCTGAGTTTGCTTCTTTCCTCCTCCCTCCCTGTCCCATTTTCCTTGTGTGCCATGACTGATCTTTGTAAAGTACCCTGATTGGTTTGAGACTAAAGAAGGGGTAAAATGGTTTAAATAGAATATATATATATATATATATATATATATATATATATATATATATATATATTTGATGGCAGCTTTCAGTTATTTCTTTTTGTATAACTAATCTGTTTTAAACTATAAAATTGATCCTCTTTGCTGTGCTCATCCAAATTTATTTACTGAATGCAGTCCTTCCACTGTCTCCTTTTAAGTTGGCTTAGTTTGCCCAAATCTTACACAACCAGCAGTTATTTTAATGCTGCTTCCACAAGAGAAATTGCTGGTGGAATGTGCATACCGCCTTGAATCTTCTTCCAAATAATAAGTACAGATTAATAACTTGCTAAATTGCATGATCTGATATCATTTTGCCATTGATAATGCCATTATTATTATTATTTTTAAATCTCTTCTTAATTTGCATTTTTTTTACTACTTGTTCCTTTCAATACTTGGTTACTAGGGGCCTCTGTTTTGCCATGTTACATTTAACTATCTTCCAATATGTTGGACTGCTAAAACCATTGTACATTTTGGTCTGAAGAAATGTAGGTGGCTCTAGTAGTATTTATTAGATGTGGCACAATATTTTATTTATTTATTTATTTATTTATCATATTTATTTATCATATTTATACCCCACTCCTCAGCCAAAAAAAGAGGCATATATAAATGTTGTCAATGAAATTAAATAATAGATATTAAAAATATGAAATACCCTCTAATTATCATATCTCAGTGAAATTAAAAAACTTTTTAACATTGCATGAAGAATTCATATATTATATCTAATATCAAAGGGCATAAAATACATGACACTGTAAATATGGCACTCATGTAAAACATATGCAGTGTGTTACAGTAACTAGCTTTAGAACCTTATGAATGACTAATTCATGAGTTTTTTCTGTTCTCTATTTGCTAACTTATTTTGCCTTCTTATTTGTAGGTACCAGCAGGCAGGTGTTAGATGGCTTTGGAATTGCACTGCCAGCAGGTGGGAGAAATTCTGAGAGACAAGAAGGGATTGGGCAAGACCATCCAGATAATTGTTTTCTTGGCAGGTCTCAGCTACAACAAGATCAAGACTTGTGGTTCAAATTACAGACAAGTGCTCTTCCGTAGACTGTCAGTCTGTGGAGCTCAATTAATATTTCATTGGATGTATTGCTATGGAGGAGGGCCCTGTAAAATATTAATGACATTTCAATTACAATATTCTTTTAATTCTTTTAGTAGGACATCAAAGGATTTTTTTTTACGAGACAATGGATCTGGAGGGCAGGAAAAATTAAACATGTAACACTCTTAATGAATTCCAAGCATTGATACTTAATTTTGCAGATGAGTCTCACCAGATATTTTCAGCCAATATTGTGTCTAAGGTTAGATAGCACAACTGAATTGTTTACAAATTTAATTTTGTTAACATTGATAGTTTACACAGCAGGGAATTTTCAAAGATGTAATACCTAGGTCATTTTATTATATTTTACATTAAAATATTTCCACTGGCAAGATAACAGATGAACTTTGATTAGGAAGTCACAATCCTCTTTGTGATGATGGAAATGAGATTCAAGAGAGAGCAATGAAACATCTTTGCAACATCCTTTCTCAACTCAGCATAGACAGCTGATGTTCAGTCATGGGGAATTATATTTTTTATGTAATGTTTTGCATTTGTAGATGCATTCAGAACATATACATGTTGCATTTATAGTTTTGCATTCAGAACAACCAGGAAAAAGTATGTTGAAACTCCAAATGGGCATCCACAAATAGATGTAAAATTTCTGGAAATGTTGAAGCCATGGATATAGCTGACCTTTCCTCTTCCTGTATTGTGCATTGGACAGCAAGGGTAAAAGTTCAGCATCAAGTCAAAAAACACCTGTCGCTTCACTTGAAAATGGAACACTAGAACACTTTTAGTCAATCATACTTTGAATAATAAAATTAATGGTTCAACTGGGGAGATTTGCAGGTATACCAGATTTTGGGGCAGGAACATTGGAAGTTTCCCCTCACTTAATTCAAGAATGTCAACTTTATTGTGTTTTAAGAGAACAATATTAAGAGTCCTTTTTAAAGTAAATGAAATACTGGAAAGTGGAAGAAAGATCAAGGTTTTTATTTTGTAGGACGTGGAGTGCAGCCTCTTTTGTTCTGAAGCCGGGGTGGGCAACTTTTGGCCCTCCAGATATTTTGGCCTGCAACTCCTGGATAGCAGAGCCAATGGTGAGGGATAATGGAAGTTGTATCCAAAGCATCTGGATGGCAACAAGTTGCTCATTCCTACTGTAGAGGCTTCCAGTCTTAGGAAAATATATTTAATTGGAAGCATTTCAGTCAATTACTGTGGCTATTCTAAATATAATTTCATTTTGACCTGCATTGTTATTATTATCAATTTAGTTTTGTTTTGTGGAGAGATTTAAAATAAAACGTGTGAAATTTAAATCTTTTTATTGTATTTATTTTGTTTTTTTATGGTCTCTGGACTAATTCAATAAATTCTATTCTGATCTATTCTGAATGTTATTTCTGTAGTTATGAACCTTCCATTGTTGTTCTGATTACAAACTGAGTCATATATAGGGGTGTGTGAGGCAGATTTGCTTCAATCCTAAATTCAGAGCAGAGTTCTGAAGATCGTGCTCTCCACTCCGGTTTTAGGAGCAGCTCCCTTGCTTCACCCCATCAGATTATCCATTGGAGAATGACTCCATTTTCAGATAACCGTCCTATTATAGTCAATGGAAATTTACCAAATGCTTACATATCCCTCATTTTTAAAGATAAAGAGATGAAAATTTGCGTCATGATAGCTCTTTAGTAGGGCTTTAGCATGCCAATTAGAAGCAAATCCCTTCATCCCTTAATTTTTAGATTTTTTTTAATGTTTGAGGTTTAATTTTTTAAAACAACAACAACAACAATTACCATTTTTAACGATAATGAGATGTTATGAAACCTCCTCTTTGGGGGCCTAGGCCCTTAAGCACAAGTTTGTTTTTTTAAAAGAAATTTTAAAAATAAAAAAGCCAGGCAGGCAACAGCATATTACAAACAACAATGAGATGTTAGACAAGAACAAACATAAATATAAATACTTTTTTATTTTTATATTTATTTCAAAGCATATAAACTTGACTCCTGTCTTCAAAACAGGAGATAGTACTAGCAATAGCAAAATTTTCTCTCACTGCCCCTTCTTCTCTGGACTTCAGGCCTGGCCAAGTTGCATCCATACATGTGGTACACTGATCAGCCTTTGGCACAAGAATCTTTTCTGCATCCTTACAGTTTTGACTTGTGAGACTGTATGGAACTACACTGCCTGGCAGCAGTCATCACTTTATCCTGGGACAACTCATTTACATGGAAACATTTTGTCCAGGATTCCCACCGCCCGCCCAATAATGTTTCTTTGAATACTACGTTAAAATTAGGAGTGTGATCCGCTTCTCCTCGGACTGGAGAAGCAAAAGGGAATTGGGCAGATCTGCCTTGCCCAGAGGTGGAGGAGAAGCGAGTTGGGGTCCTGGAGGAGCATGGCAAAGAGAAGGGACCATAAGCGGAGTGCTCCTCTTTTCGTGGAGCGATCCGCCCGCCATTTTGGATTTTTTCGTCCGTAGGATTGCATTGCGGAAAAGATTAGGGGATAACTGTTTTGTTTTTAAAGCTATCTTTCTGAAATTTCATGTGCATAGAGAGTTGTGGCTGGGGGTCATTTTGAGCCTACTCTCAGCACTCTGCGTGGTGCAGTTAGCTTGTTATATATTTTTAAAAAATATGGTAAAAAAAGCGGGAGGGGGTAAGCGGTGGTGGGGTTTTTTAGCGATGACAGGCAGATTCAACTCCCAATCCTGATGAGAAGTGATCACCTCATGAAGCATCTGTAAAGAAGGGGTTAATTCATACATGGAATAGCTGTTCTTAAAAAAGAGAAGAATTGTTAAAGTCTCCTATTGTTATGATTTTAGGTAAGAACTGATAAGCCGCCAGCTAGTCGCCAGCTGTGAGTGGGCGGATGGGTACAGCCCAGAACCGCTTGGGGCCCAGGCCGGCTGGCCTTGGAGAAATTAACATCTGAGGAAAAGTGCGAAATACCTCACCGAAGGAGGACCAGAGGGTGGGAGGGAGTTGGAGTTGAAAAAGGGTTATAAAAAAGGCCTGTTTGAAATGGGGTTTTTGTCCTGAGCTGGCGGAACCTATGGCTGGGTGAAGTATGATACTGTATATAGCTTTTTAGTTTGCTGATTGTGGGGTTCAATATATATCTGCATGTGTTGTTTTACTCGCTAATCCTGTTTGCTTGCCTCTTCTCAATAAATTTAAGTTTGCTTAACCCTCACTTTTGTGAGCTGTGTGCGTTATTCCTGGGATCTGTGCAAAATCCAGTGGTTAAGCCGGTTGGCTAAGTCTGGTCTCCTTTACAGCATCCTCCAATCCCAGCATTGGAGGGGGGACTAAGGCAGAGCCACCCTGAGAGCCTTTTCCTTTAGATTGAGTTGTGTGTGTGTTTGTTTGCTTGTTTTTGACTGTTTGCTTAGTTTGCTCTGTGTTTTCCCTTATTTTGATTTTATATAAACTTTATTTTTAATTTTTGGTGTGTTTGTTTGTTTGGTTCCCCACCCCCACCCCCACCCCCTCTAAAAGCCTGATAGTGTTTCCTCTTCCTTCTTTCTTCTATATAAAAAATACAAAAAATACAAAAAAAAATTCTCTATTTCTTCTCTCTCTCTCTCTCTCTCTCTCCCTCTGTGTGTGTGTGTGTGTGTGTTACTTGGACTGTGTGTGTGTTATTGTGTGAGTGTGCTGTGTGCACTGCTTGTGAAGTACAAAAAAGCCAATACAGTTTGAGCATTTCAATTCTAGTTTGGGCAAAGCATACACACTTGTCCCATTTCCCCAAATATATATTATTATTAGTATTAGTATTATATTATTATCATCATGGATCCACAAGATGGCTTTTTCCAATGCCCACCCAGATCACCCCCTGCATCGGTGAGATGGTGGCGTTGGACGACCAGCCATTCAGCCTCGTCGACAACGCAGGCTTCAAGAGGCTGATGGCGCTTGTGCTTCCGTATTATAACCTGCCATGTCGCACCACCCTTAGCAGGTGGGTGGTGCCTTCCCTGTACCGTTCCTGCAGGGAGTTAGTGCTGGGTCGTCTGTGCCAGGCAGAGGCACGGATGGTGCACTTCACCTCCGACATTTGGTCCAGCGAGGGCGGAGTGCACGCTTACCTGTCCCTGACGGCTCACTGGTGGGCAGCCGTGGGGCAGGAAGCATCCAGCACTAGAGGGACTGGCAAGGAGGGCTACTGTTGGGCCCTCCTCCATATGCAAGTGATGGACCAGTCCCACACGGCGGCGGAGATTATGGAGGCCATGAACCGTATGGTAGATGGGTGGCTAGCTGGGCACAAGCTCACCTGCGGTTACATGGTCACGGATTGGGGAGCCAACATGGTGAAGGCGGTGCACGACGGCAGATTTGAGGGCGTCCGCTGCATTGCTCACGTCTTGAACCTGGTGGTGAGGGATGGCCTTGGGACAGGCAGCAAGGCCAACCTCGGTCCCTTGGCCGGTATCCGTAACCTCCTGGAGAGCTGCAGAAAGGTGGCAGGGCATTTCCACCACAGCATCAAGGGCAGTCGATTGCTGTTGGAGAAGCAGGAGGAGTTGAATCTCCCACAGTACAGGCTAGTGCAAGATGTGGTGACACACTGGAACTCCACCTACCTCATGCTGGAGCGTATGGTGGAGCAACAGCGTGCCATCCATGACTTGTTCAGGGTCAGGGACATGGGCGTCCACCCAGCACTGGTCAAGCAGCAGTGGGACACCATGTTCTAGCTGGTGGTGGTCCTCAAGCCGTTCCTTGAGGCCACCGAGACCCTGAGCACTAGCTCTGCCCTCCTCAGCCAGGTGATCCCTGTATGCCGGCATCTCCAGAAACAGATGGGTGAGTTTCTGGAGTACAGAAAGTACAAGGATCCCGTCACAGGCAAGCGCTTCGAGCCCGAGGTACATGAAGCGGTGACTAGGCTGAGGGATGGCCTGACGGGGAGGCTGGAATCCATCCAAACAGAGAGAGTCTACAGAGAGCGCCCGGGTTATTTTAGTCTTGAGATCTACCACCATGGACTGCACTAGAAGGAAAATGACAGAATTGTCTTCCCAGCTGATGTAGGTTGATGCTTCGCACAGCTTAACACAAGCAATGGCTGCACTTTCAGTCAGTTGCCGACTTCCACTGTGGCCTGCAAGAGCCTTCTTGAGGTTGTCCAGAAACAGCTTCTGGTTTATTTTGTTTTCCTCAACCACATCTTTGGCAATGTCTTGGATGATTTCCGGACACAAGACAAGGGCCAAACGGCCGCTTTGCATTTTGTGCTTTCAGCAAATCCACCCACCAAATCAAACAGCTTCTCTGCACAACCTGCCAGATCCGTCTGTGGTGTCTGGTACAGCTTAGTAAACTCATCCGGATAGTTTTCCACCCAGTTCCAAAATGCCCTACATGCCCATCTGTGTTTGGGTGAGGTGCAAGCAGGGGGCAAGACAATGCCTGGAACCACCACCACCAGCCAGGCTGCCTCTCCTGCTGTGAAAATCAAATGTCACTCACCACAATGAGTTTCCAGAAGCGTTGGCTTTGAGAAGCTACCTCACACTGCAACTCATGGAAGTCATTGACTTCACCACAGCCACTACTTTGGAGGCGGTGGTCCTCCAGGATGTGGGTGATGAGGAGCAGCAGCTGGCCGAGGCTCTCTCTGCAGTCTCATCCAACCCCTCTTCCTCTGTAACGTTCATGGCTTTGAGAAGCAACCTGTCACTTCAATTCATTGACTTCACCTGTGAGAAGAAGCTAAGCTCCAGCAGTGCACGGGTCGCCCTTTGGAGACCTCCCTTGACACAAGATGAAGTGCATGTGAACCAGTTTAATGATTTTTGAGAATAATAGAATCATAGAATAGCAGAGTTGGAAGGGGCCTACAAGGCCATCGAGTCCAACCACTTGCTCAATGTAGGAATCCACCCTAAAGCATCCCTGACAGATGGTTGTCCAGCTGCCTCTTGAAGGCCTCTAGTGTGGGAGAGGCCACAATCTCCCTAGGTAACTGATTCCATTGTCGTACTGCTCTAACAGTCAGGAAGTTTTTCCTGATGTCCAGCTGGAATCTGGCTTCCTTTAACTTGAGCCCGTTATTCCGTGTCCTGCACTCTGGGAGGATTGAGAAGAGATCCTGGCCCTTTGACCTCCCTTGACAGAAGCTGAAGTGCATTGTGAACCAGTTTCATGAGTTTGAGAAGCAACCTGTCACTTCAGTTCATTGACTTCACCTGTGTGCAGGAGCTAAACTCCAGCAGTTTACGGGTCGCCCTTTGGAGCACTCTCTTGATATAAGATGAAGTGCACATTATTGAGATAGTTGATTTTGAGAAGTAGGGGTGTGCACGGACCCCCCACTCCGCTTCACTTGCAGATCCGCCATTTTCCGGATCGGGCCGCTCCGCCCCACCCCCGCCCCGCCCACTTCCGCTCCGCTCCGCTCGGAGCTCCGGATCCGGATCTGGAGCTCCGTTTTTTCCCCCCCATAGGCTTGCATTGAAAGATAAAAAATTATACAACTTTTTTTCTGTTCAAGTTAGAAACCTCACGTTTAGCACCATGACACCTCATGGGGGTATACACACGCACACCAAGTTTCAAAGCAATCCCATCATCCCCTGATTTTTGGGGAATTTTTGAAAATCAGGCACCCCATTCACACCCCTTTCCATAGCTCCGTCAATTTGCACGTTAGAAACCTCAAACACGCCACCATGAAAGCTTATCCAGGGATACATACGCACGCCGAGACTCAAGGCAGTCCCATCATCCCGATTTTTGGGGAATTTATGAAAATTCAACACCCCTTTCCATAGCTCCGTCAATTTTGCACGTTAAAAAAACCCCTCAAACTCACCGCCATGACAGCTTATCCAGGGATACATACGCACGCCGAGACTCAAGGCAGTCCCATCATCCCCTGTTTTTTGGCGGGGCTTAAACCTGCAAAATTTGGAACTTCCAAAACTCCAAGTGAGCGCAGGAAGGACTTCTCCCCTGAGTCAAAGCCACACACACACAACATCCCTGCGAGGTGGGCAGGGGAGGAGGGAGGGAAGGCAGGCAGGCATGCAGCTGGCATTTCTGGGGGCATAAGGAAGTGAGCCAAGGATAAGCCAGTAATGCATATAAAATGGAATAAATAAATAAATAAACGAAGGAGGGGTGGAATTAAAAGCAGCACTGTTGCTCAATAAACAGCAAGAAGATTTTTTTTAAAAAGGCTATATCTGTCTTTTACCAGCAATAGGGGGACTTGCCCAGGGGAGGGGGAAGCAGCTGCCAGTTCAACTCAAGACAGCCACCAACAGCTCTGAGATTAAGAAGTAAACGCTCACTTCAACTCATAACAGGCATCGCTCCACCACTAAGAAGTAAACGCTCACTTCGACTCATAATAGGCATTGCTCCACCGTTTTACTCTCTTTGGAAGGCTCTGATGGCCTTCCAGTGCAGGAGAGAGTGGGGGCACGTCCACGATGAGATGCCCTAGGGGAGCTCATCCCCTTGCACCACATCTTTTCAGTTGTTCCCCAAAGTTAGGGTGGGTAGCAGTGCTGTGTTTCTATCTCTTATTCTTGGCTTAGTATATGATTTCAGGTTGTGTTTGTGCATTTGGTGGGGCTACTGTTTTAAAAATCACTGGGAAAAGCCCGTTCAGATGAAGAAAGAGAAGTTTCCCAGAATCCCAAGTTACCCATTTTTCCTATGCCCTCCTCTAACTTTGGGATCATGTGATCATGACTGGGAGCTGACTCTGCCCCTCAGCCCTTTGAAAAAGGTATTTTTCCCGCCGATTTTTTAAAAACTTCTAGCGCGCGACCAGCACGATGCAGAGAGGTGAGAGTAGTCTCAAAATGACCCCCATCCACGACTCTCTGTGCACAAGAATTTTCAGAACGATAGCTTAAAAACCAACCCAGTTATGCCCGAGTCTTTCCCTCAATGCAATCCTATGGGCGAAAAGCCGAAAACGCCGTTTGAGCCGCGCGGTTGACCCAATTTTCAAAAAAATATAGCACGCGACCCGCACAATGCAGAGAGGTGAGAGTGGTCTCAAAATGACCCCCATCCACGACTCTCTGAGCACAAGAATTTCCAGAATGATAGCTTCAAAAAGAACGTAGTTATCCGCGATTTTTTGCCGCAATGCAATCCTATGGCGAAATGTTTTCAAGATGGCGACCGGAGCGCTCCGCCTGAACTAGGAGCTCCGAAAAATGGTCGCTTCTCTTCGCCTTGCTTCTAGGGGTCCGCGGTCCGCTCCTACTCCGCCTCTGGGTAAGGCGGAGCAGGCCAATCCGCTACTGCTTCTACGCTCCTAATCGGAGCGGATCACACCCCTATTGAGAAGCAACCTGACACTTCAATTTATGCAATCCATTGCCTTCACCTGTGCTTTGGCAGTGGGCTGCTTCACCTGTATCCCTCCCAGCAGGAGCACAGGCCAGGGGTATTGGGCACAGGCTCTGTCTGCACGCCGTGGTTGGGCAGAGACCCGCCCCAGCCACCAGGAACAGGAGGAAAACTCCAGCAGTCCACTGGTTGCCCTTTGGATGGTGCTGGCTGAGGATTGATTTTTCCAGGTCATCTGACACTTTCACTTTGCACATTACTGCAATGCTATACACTTACGGGTGGATCATCCAGCAACATTAATGCTCCAAGCCACAGTGTGGTAGATGTCTGCATCATCTTCCACACTCAAAATAACTGCTTCAATACGCTGTGCAAAGTACCAGCTCCTTTGTGCCCACTGGCCCATGCCCGCCTCTCTGCCTGCCTGCCTGCCAGCCCATGCTTGCCTGCCCGCCTGCCCATGCCCATGCCTGCCTGCCTGGGAGCCGTCCTTGTGAGGTAGCTGGATCTGCTGGGACTGACTCCCCCAGAGATCTATGGCTTACTTGTGCAAGGTACAAGCTCCTCTGGGCCTGCCCACCCATACCTGCCTCTCTGCCTGCCTGCCTACCTGCCTGCCCGCCTGCCCGCCGATGCCCGCCTGCCTGGGAGCCGTCCTTGTGAAGTAGCTGGATCTGCTGGGACTGACTCCCCCAGAGATCTATGGCTTAC
Organism: Elgaria multicarinata webbii; assembly: GCF_023053635.1. Classification (NCBI taxonomy): domain Eukaryota; kingdom Metazoa; phylum Chordata; class Lepidosauria; order Squamata; family Anguidae; genus Elgaria; species Elgaria multicarinata. The sequence goes on from NC_086175.1 coordinate 658,092, forward strand.
TTGTGCAAGGTACCAGCTCCTCTGGGCCCACCTGCCCATGCCTGCCTCTCTGCCTGCCTGCCTGCCTGCCTGCCCACCCGCCTGCCCACCTGCCCATGCCCGCCTGCCTGGGAGCCGTCCTTGTGAGGTAGCTGGATCTACTGGGATTGACTCCCCCTGAGATCTATGGCTTACTTGTGCAAAGTACCAGCTCCTCTGGGCCCACCCGCCTATGCCCGCCTCTCTGCCTGCCTGCCTGCCTGCCTGCCTGCCCGCCTGCCCATGCCCACCTGCCTGGGAGCCGTCCTTGTGAGGTAGCTGGGTCTGCTGGGACTGACTCCCACAGAGATCTATGGCTTACTTGTGCAAGGTACCAGCTCCTCTGGGCCTGCCCACCCATGCCCGCCTCTCTGCCTGCCTGCCTGCCTGCCTGCCTGCCTGCCAGCCCATGCCTGCCTGCCTGCCTTGCCGCCTCCCTCAGGGTGCTGCTCTGGTGGGGCATCTGCCGGGACTGACTCCTCCCCCATATATCTATGGCATATCTTTGCCTGCCTCTCTGCCCATCTGGTGCCTGGGAGATGGGTTTTGTGGTTCGTGCCCAGCAGCCTCTGGCATGCTTGCTCCCAGTCGTCCTCCTCTGTGCCTGCCTCAATGCGTTACTGCTGGCTTAGAAAGAAACAAGCCATCCTTGCTGCACTTCCTTGCGCCCGCCTCGAAGGGTTGGTTTGCAATGCGTTACTGCTGGCTTAGAAAGAAAAAAGCCATCCTTGGCTCACTCCTAGCGCCCGCCTTGCAGGGTTAGTTTGCAATGCGTTACTGGTGGCTTAGAAAGAAACAAGCCATCCTTGCCACACTTCCTTGTGCCCCCAGAAATGTCTGCTGCCTGCCTGCCTTCCCTCCCTCCTCCTCTGCCCACCTCGCAGGGATGGTTTGTGTGTGTCTTGCTTTGACTCAGGGGATAAGTCCTTCCTGCGCTCACTTAGACTTTTTGAAGTTCCAAATTAATTTTTCAAGTGTGGAAGAAGATTCATATTTAGGATTATCTACTCCCCAATTCATGGCATGGGATTTCCTTTGAAATGGCCCCACTGAGCTGTCTGCAGCTTTAAATCCCTGAGATACTGTGGTGTCCGATTTTCAAAAATTCCCCAAAAGTCAGGGGAGGCTTGGATTGGCTTGAGGCTTGGCATGCATATGTATACATGCATGAGGTGTCATGGTGCCTAATTTGAGGTTTCTAACGTGAAAATTGATGGAGATATCGAAAGGGGTGTGAATTGGTGTTAGTGGTGATGCGTTAGAGGTTAAAGGCCCCCCCTCAAAATCAGGGGATGATAGAATTTGCTTGAAACTTGCCATGAATGTGGATGTGCCTGCTTCCAAGTTTTTATCTGTCAAAATGTTGGAGAAAAGCCCATGTCTGAAAATGGGGTGTCCGATTTTCAAAAATTCCCCAAAAATCAGGGGAGGCTTGGATTGGCTTGAGGCTTAGCATACATGTGTATACATGTATAAGCGATCATGGTGCCAAGTTTGAGGTTTCTAACGTTAACAGAAAAAAAGTTGTAGGGTTTTTTGGATTTCAATGCAAGCCTATGGGGGGAAAGCGGAGCTCCAATCCGGAGCTTCACAGCGAACCGGAGCGGACTATAGGCGGATCAGAGCGGAGTGGAGCAGACCCAATCTGGAAGTTGCAGATCTGGAAGAGAAGCGGATCGGGGGGTCCGTGCACACCCCTAGTTAAAATGTTTCTTTATACTTGCTTGGATGACTTAGGGCCTTGCTAGATGGAGGTTTAGCCCGGTGCTCGCCTCGGGCTCGCCCCTGTGTGTCCAGATGACGCACAGGCGATCCTGGGGTCAGGCAGGGGTGAAACCTCCCTGGGCCTGGGGTAATTGAAACCCCTTTTAGCCCAGTTTTTCCTGTCGTCCCAGCCTTAGGTCGGGCTGAGGCCAGAACCGCAGGTGTGTGGATTGTTCCGCCACTTTTCCTGGCTACTGCACTTATGTGCGAGTAGCCTGGAAAAGCAGCGGACAGGCCACAGCGCTCTCGCCCCCATCCCCCAATTCCCCCCCACCTCCCCTGGCCTCCAATCCCCCCTCTCCCCCCATGTCCCCACCTGCTGTTTGCTGCCGCCGCCGCCGATGTCCCAAGCCGCTCTGTGCCACTGCCGCCGCCAATGATGACGATGTCCCCAGCCGGCATTTCCTGCTGTCATCATGTCCCCCAGCCTTCAGGCATCACAGGCCGGGGGACGGACAGCAGGAAATGCTGGCTGGCGTCATCGGCGTCATCGGTGGCACAGCGCGGCTTGGGACATCGGCGGTGGCAGTAAACAGCAGGTGGAGACATGGGGGGTAGAGGGGGGGATCGGAGGCCAGGGGAGGTGGGGGGGGGGCTTTTTTTAAAATATATATATACTTACCTAGATGTTGGTGTGCTCCTGCGCACGCGGCAGCTTTAAGGGGGGAAATGGCGGACGTGATGGGGCTTCCCTCGGCCCCATCACACCTCTGGTGTAGGCAGGGCTGACAGGCCACGCTACTTCTACCACGACCTGTCCGCTCCTCACCGCCAGATTCCGTGGTAGGTCTAGCAAGGCCCTTAGTGACTGCTGCCTATTATTTTCAACTGTGATTAAATCTTAAAAGAAAGCCAAATCCATATATTTCAGAGATATTAGCAAATGATTAAAGGAATGCACAAAGTGGACCTGCCAGGTGGACATATTGGAGCAGGATAGGCAGGAACAGCTCAAGGAGGAGAACCCTTCCTTATACACATGGTCCATCCTTCCATAGTACAGCCAGCCAGCCAGCCAGCCACTGCTGATAGTAATGAATCGTAATGATAATGACAGGCCAGAAGTGTCAGCAAGAAAAATTTCCAAGAATGTGTGGCAGGTAGAGTGGCAGATCCTTTCAATACCCCACCCTTTCCCAACCTCCAAGTCTCTCCCTTGGGAATAGTGCCAAAGAAAATACCAGGTGAGTACAGGCTTCTCCATCATTTGTCTTCTCCCAAGGGCTCCTATGTGAATGAAGCCATCCCACCTGAGCTTATGGCAGTCAGATAGGCATCATTTGACTACAGAGACCCTGGTCTGGCAGTACTTGGCAGCTCTTGGGGCCAAGGGTCTCCCACCAAAAACTATGGCCATACACAGGGCAGCCGTTTCCTTCCTTAGCAAGGCACAGGATTTTACTGACCCCTGCCTTTCCTTCTGAGCACTGCGAGCAACCCAACTAAGCCAGACTCAAGGAGGCCTATACTTCTCTGCTCACTGGCCTGCTGCAAAGGGTTAAGAGGAAAACGCCCTGGAAAACATGCAGGGTTCAGTCCACACAGTCTGCCCAGGAGGGTTCAAGCTGGCAGGCACTGCCAGGCAGGCTTGGGAGGGAGGGAGCTCCTGATTTGTTTAATAGTACTGCTACTACTAATAATAATTAATAAATAATAAATAATAAGCCTGTGGTACTGCGGCTGACCAATAATCCAAGAAATGTGAAAGTTCCACAGAACTTACAACAGAACTCACACAGAGGAGAATTTTTTACCCCCATCGGCCACATTTCCACTGAGTCGGTGCCCTGTGACCAGGTTGGCTGGGAAGGGTTATAAGAAGAACTTTCCACCACGACCCAGACTGTTTAAATAAAAACAATGATGATGATGATAACAAACATAAAAAATAAAAAAGAGCCTCCCTGACTGTTTTCTCCCTCATCTGTGATCTGTTTGTGGATGAGGTGGCTGATCTGGCATGGGTGGGTGAACTAGGAGGGTAACTCTTATGCCAGGCTGTACCAATATCCCCATCAGGTCTCCCTATTACTTCCCTATCTGGGAGCATTTTGAAGCTCCCTCTTTCCTTGCCCCAGTGCTCCAGCTTGGACTGCAGCATCACAGATGTGTCTACGCAGTCAGTCCATCCAGAGGATTCAGCCTTGGTGGGGAATTTCCCCAAAGACTCCTCCTTCCATTGGGCGAGAGCAGAACTCCTGCCCAGGCAGACACCCCTCTTCACTACAGGGTGGGTCGCACCTCCCCGACAGGACCTACAAGATGTATGCCCTCTGCAGCAAGAGGGGATCCATTTCCACCACAGCCCATAATGATGATGGACGAAGGAATGTGCACAAGTCAGAGGCTCCACACAAAAGCCCCATGGCTCAATGAAGGTGAGGGCCAGTGCATGCTTGGCCGAGGTGGGATCCCAAGGCCGCTGAGCAGAGGGCACACCACTGGCCTATCTCGCCCTCCATATCTCAAGCTTTAAATGGGTAAGAACCCTGGCTTGCTGGCATGGATCCAGGCATGGAATGCGAGCTGCCTGGTGGCCCACTTTTGGGAAGCAGAACAGGCACTGTGGGAATAACTAGCGCTGTGGGTTGGGTCCACCTGGAGGATTCAACCCGGTGGGCATGGTTGGCCAGCTTGGGCTGGCAGATCCCTCCCCTACCCTGCCCCCTAATGGGGGGAGGACCTGATCACCCACAACAACACACACTAACAATAACAACAACAACATCAACAGAAACAGACTGCAGCATGGCAGCATGTGCTAGGACCTGAAAGATGGCAAACTGTGCCTGAGTAGGGAAAAACCAGAGGAAGCTATGGTGGAGGTCCGTAGGGGTCGTGACATGCAAATCGTTCATCTGCTTCCAATATAGGGGTGAAACAGTAATTGAACCATCTATTACCTGGTTCCCTCCAAAGTTTCCCTCAGGATAGCTGCTGGTGCTCATAACCCAAACCCTGCTGCAGTTTTATGCTGCTGCTGTGAAATCAAAGGCACTGAACCCATAATTTGTGTGGGTGGGGGTGTTTATTAGCTTTCCTAGGGAGGTGGAGGGAGGTATATTTATTTTAATAACATTAAACATAAGGTGTATTTAAATATCTCTTTCTTTCTTTCTTTCTTTCTTTCTTTCTTTCTTTCTTTCTTTCATCTTTATACTGCCCAATCGCTGAAGCTCTCTGGGCAGTTCACAAAAATTAAAAACCATAATAAAACAACCAACAGGTTAAAAGCACAAATACAAAATACAGTATAAAAAGCACAACCAGGATAAAACCATGCAGCAAAATTGATATAAGATTAAAATACATAGTTAAAACAGTAAAACTTAAATTTAAGTTAAAATTAAGTGTTAAAATACTGAGAGAATAAAAAGGTCTTCAGTTGGCAATGAAAAGAGTACAGTGTGGGCGCCAGGCAGACCTCTCTGTTCTTTATAAATAACTCACAAAAATAAAATAAAAAGGTTTATAGTTTCCTCTTTTTAAAAAGAAGAAGAGGGTGGTGGCAGTGAAAGAGAAGTGGTGGGCAGCGTCACTGAAGCTAGTGTGAATGATGACCTGGCAAAGCCAATGACAAGAGTTCTTGGGGTCACAAATATGTCGAGGCGGATCAGATGCTGCCAGGGCAGACTCTTACCATCACCCCTTACAACTCTCCACTGGTGGAAATGCACTAGGCCAGAGTGCCAGTGGAGTAAAGGGAGTGGAAGGGTGACCTGACTGTGGTCATTCATGAAAATTCCCCTTGGGGCATTTTATTTGGCAAAGATTTGGGATTTTTGGCCAACTGGGTGGGAGCAGTTAAAATAATAATAAAAATAAAAATAACAACAACAACAACAACAACAATAATAACAGGACTTGCCTGCAGTACTGCTTCTTAACAATACGGTGGCTGACCAGCAGGAACGACAGTAAGGGAAAGTTCAACAGAACTTTGAGGAGAATAAGAGTACGTCAAACCGTTAAGGGGGAACCAGGTTGGGCCTCCCCCCCTTTCTCCACCAACTCCTCCTTCCATTGGCAGAGCTCCCACCCAGGCAGGCATACACCCTTTGCTGGAAGAGGGGATCCAGCTGCTGATTGCGGCGGCGGCAGGGGTGACAGCTCTCACATCATCCCGGGGTCGAGGGAGACAACAGCCTCCTCGCCACCGGGCAGTCTATGGCCTGCTGAACCTCCACCGCTGCTGCTGCCACTTCTGCCAGCCTGAGACAAACAGCTGGCCTGAAAAGGGTGCAGTCTCTTAAGGTGAATAAGCTTCCACCCTGGCTGGAATGTCAGGAGACTACCGGCTGTGCAAAATGCAGCAGCCAGGTTGGTCAATGGGCTCCCGAAGTTCTTCAAGAGCTCCACTGGCTGCCAGAGGCTGCTACGGGGTGCTACAAAGCAGCTATGGGGTTAAAAAAGGACTTTAGAAAACACAACACAGAACTCACCAAGGTATAATTTTTTCTAGTATTTCTTAAGTTTTTTTTAGTGGTGTGGGGTAGTAGACTTTAAACACACACACACAAAACACCCTTTAAAACAACTTCTGCATGACTCAGAGAATGCTTTCAAGGTTATCAACCAATGGGATATGCAGAACTTCTCAGTGGAATTAGCAACACCATTTCAGTATCTTGCAGGAGGAATTGTGGGAGTAACATTGGTTCTTACTTCCACATGTGGTGGGATTGCCTGTTAGCTTTTCCCGTTATTTGGGGGGTGGGGGGAATCTTCCATGAGGCTGAATTCATCACTAAGCAAACTGTAGTCTGGCCCTGTGAAGAGGCCTGATTGGTGTAGAATAAGTGGGAGGCCTGCTCAGGCCACCACTGGTGAAACAACACTATGCTTATGGTTTTTCAATTACCTGGTGAGGCAGTGGGTGGGGGGGTGGGGGTTGCGAGCCCTGAGGGGCTATCGCTTCTGGCTCCAAGCGTGAGCTGGGTTTAGACCACCGTGAGACAGGTTAGTTTTACCCTAATGATGATTTATTTATTTTATTTATTATTGCATCCTTCTACTCTGCAACAATGGGCAGTGCTGGCACCACAGATGTCATAGTGAGGGGCATTTTGAAGGTGCCAAGAACCTCCACATCATCCTGTCTCACATCAGTTTCAGACAGAGTAACCTGTCAGAGACAGCTGTATCTTGCTACCCAGGGGCACAGAGAGGCAGAAGGCACCCAGATACACAGTAGCATTGCCTGGCATGGCTGGCGTGGCCACCCAGAGTGTTTCCAAAGTGCATCAGAGTGGAGGCAGAGGTGGAGGAACTCACTCCGTCTGTGGGTCCAGCTTCAGGAAACCCAACAGGGGGAGGTTTACTCTCAGGAACACCAGCTGCTCCACCAACACAGGTTCCAGTGTGGTGCGGTGAGGTGTGACAACATTGCCAGCCATGCTGAACACACACTAACTTACCCCGGCAACTCCTGGTAGGAGGGCATGACAGGTGTTCCCAGGCAAGCATCGCCAGATGCTTGCCTGGGAAACATCTGGCAAACATCTGGCTGCAGGCTGCCCAGTATGCCAGCAGGTCGCAGGACACATCCTCCCGGGGTTCCTGGAGGTAGGAGCTCACTGAGGTCTCTGCTGAATCTGTACTGTGTGGTCAAGCCTTCTTCCCTGGCAGAGACAAGAGAGATTCCAGCCACATCATCTCTGCCCTCCCCTGCTGCCTGCCTGCCCAGCTACCAGCACCCATCATCCTATTGGCACTGCTGCTTGATGTCCCCTGTGTGGTGCAGGAGAGGGAGGTCGAAGGTCTGGCCAACACCACTCCAGCACCTTCCGGCTCCCCACCCAGCCTGCATCTCTGGGCCTCCCTCACTTTCCCCGGCAACTCCTCCTTCCTCTGGGTGAGAGAAGAACTCCCAGGCAGGAAGTGTAAGGAATGGTGAGTTGTCTGAGGATGAGGACTCTGGGGATGATCAGCCAAGCTGGTACTGGGTCCCGCCTGTGGCTGCTCATCCCCAGAGTCCTCATCCTCAGACAACTCACCATTCCTTACAGGAAGGCAGGCAGGCAGGCACCCCTCTTCACTCTCAGGATGCACAACTCAGGCTAGAGGAGGGGATCCAGCTGCTTCTTGATGCCCTCCACGAGCCATGTCACTAGCGCCCACACTGATGGTGACAATGGTGAAGCCAGGCCCACCTGCGTGGACTCTGCACCCATCCTATCAAGTTTTGATTTGAGGGGCCGCACATGGTTGAGGAGGGTGGTCAAAGAGCTCATGATCTCCATTACATAGAGGAAGGGTTCAGGCACAGAGACCAGCTGGGAAATGAGCTCGCAGTCATGGCTGGTGTAGTTGGTGCTGATGCCTATTTCCATTACCCTGGACACGTGGTGGATTACCTCCTGTTGCTCAGCCAGCTGTCTGAGCATCAGGTACATCAAGTTCCACCATGTGTGGGGATGACCTGCAGCAGCCTGTGCTGCAGGAGGCTGAGCTCTGCCAGCTTCTCCCTAAGCAGATGGACTCCCTCAACACTACAATGGAAATACCCAGCGATCTTCCTGCATTGCTCTGTCCGGTGGGCAATAGAGCGATTGTTGCTGGGAACAGGTTCTCTCCTGGTATCCCCCAGCCCCAGGACATCCCTGATAATCAGGTGGAACCTGTGCACCATGCATTGGATGCTCTCGAACCTAGCATCGTTCACTGGCTTGACCATGCTCAGTTACCATGAAACTGCAGGTGAGCTGCCCCCTGCCGGACAGCCACCCCTCCACCATCCAGTCTATGGTCTGCTGAACCTCTGCTGATGTGTGTCCCTTTCCTCTCCCACCAATGGCTGGTGAGGGAGAGGTACGTGTGGCCTCCACTATGGGCTGGACCAGATGCCTGTGGTGAAGTGGAAGGATGCACCCACAGCACCCTCTAGCAGTTGTGCAACGTGATCCCTGCTGCCCTGATACAGGGATGGTACCTCCCTGCATGAGAAGGTGGACTTTGTTTTTGAGGGGGGGCACCAGAGCCATCAGATGACAAAACCCTTCCTGCTCCAACATCAGGAGGGGCTGGTCGTCAGAATCTCTCTGATGGCCCTGGTCATCTGCGGGCATTTTGAAGTCCCTTCTGCCCTTGTCCCACTAGTCCAGTGTGGCTTGCTTCTGTCACCTCCCAGAGATTGGGGAAGGGGGAAGGGGGCAGGAGCCTTTCCCACAGCACTGCTGCTGCCAGTGTGAGAGTGACCGCTGACCTCAAGGGGGTGCTGCCTCTTAAGGAGTAAGCATGGCTGATGTGCCCAGATGCTTCTCATCTTTCCCCATGCTGATCTTGGCCCAGCGGATGTTGCATCTAGCATATCTGGGATTTATTTATTTATTATTTATTTATTTAAAGCATTTTTATAGTGCCACCTCACCATTTCTGGTATGGTGGCGCTTTACAATCACATATAAAACAATTCCATTAAAAACCCTCAACCCACATAAGACAATTCCATTAAAAACCCTCATCCTCAATCCATTAAAAGCCCTCAACCCAATTTAAACCACCCCACCCCAAACTCTTGTGAAAATAAAATAAAAATGCCTTACAAAGGCGTTTGAAAGAATTGAGAATGGGAGCCTGTCTAATATCCAGTGGAACATTGTTCCATAACTGGGGGCCAGCCACTGAAAAAGCCCTGGCACATGCACATTCCAATTTGTAGTGGGGGACCAGATATCCAGGACCCAAGCAATGCAGGGCCTTAGACATGGTTAACAAGACCTTGTAGCGATCCCTAGCAGCCACCGGCAGCCAATGGAGCTCCCGAAGCACCAAAGTGATAGAAGACCACTTCGAGAGCCTCTTGACCAACTTGGCTGCTGCATTTTGTACAGCCTGTAGGCATTGGATTTGCTTCAAGGGAAGCCCTGTTTACAACGGGTTGCAATAGTCCAGCCTGGAAGTAACCAGGGCATGGACTACGATGGTAAAGTCAGCCTCTGACAGAAAGGGGCAAACTTGGCGGAGCATACGTAGTTGATAAAAGCAGCTCCAGACCACAGCCACCACCTGTGATGACATAGTTAGGGACTGGTCAAGAATAACACCCAGGTCCCACACCCAGGTCCCACCCAGGTCATTTTTGGATTCCTGAAAATGACAAATCTACGAGCTCCTGCATCAAATCTGCCAACCGCTGACCTCGGCCAATCACTATCAACTCAGGGCGTTGCTAGACGTACCGGGTGTTCCGTCGTTGAGGAGCGGTGAAAGCGGCTTTTCCCGTTCAGCCGTGACGCCTCATGATCCACACCTGCCTTCGATTTATGGCGGAAGTTTGCGCCGGTTGTGCTGCTGCCGCCGCGAGCACGGTTGCGCAGCCACACCGGCCTGATTGCCGCGGTTTTTTTTTTCGCTCGCTGCACGGTTTGCGCACGTCCGAAAGACCGCAAACTTGCGCAGCCGTCAGCGATGCCGCCGCCGGCCCTGGCGGCGGCAGCGGCGGCAGTGCCAGTGCCAGCTGAAGTGCTGCTGGTGCTGTTGAGGGTCAACATTGATGCGCTCACTTCCTGATGGGGGTCGTGGCGGGTGTCATATGACCCGAGGTCAATCGTCTGCATGGCCACTGTGCCTACATCTCCCATCATGCCTCTGAGGTGTCGGCGGCGATGACCGCCTCTGTGCCCTGTGCCCCATCCCAAGGAGCCAACCCACATCTGGCCGTAGCCATGGCAGCAGCCCACAAACAGCTCTGCCCTCTGCCAGCCTGGTACCCACACTAACAGGCAGCGTACAGCACCGCCATTATGCGGCCACGGTAGCTGCCCACCGCAAGGAGTCACCAGCCACTTTTGCGGTCCTCCGTTCCTGCGCAAACTGTCACTGGGGAAATAAAAAAAAAAAGCCGCTCCGCCGCGCTGCCCCAGCTGCCGGACTGCGCGCAAATGGCGGAGGCGGCTTGACCGAAGCCGCTGACCACTCCCCCTTAGCACGCCTTTTCCTGACCAGTGCCGACCGCAGTGACCTCACATCCTCCCACACGTACTCCAAATTACCGCGGGACAGCAGGAAAAGGCGCACTACAACTCACTTTTTTAAAGTCGGGAGAAAGAGGCTTCACCGCAGGATAACGGCGGATCCTCGTGAACGTCATCTGGAAGCCTCGACGTGGCTGCGGAAGGTAACGCGCGCTAGAGCCTCGTCTAGTAACGCCCTCAGTCTTCTCTGGATTGAGCTTTAGCTTACTTCTGGACATCCAATTACAGATCTCAGCCAGGCACGAAGACAGAGTAGCAATTGCCTCACTGAGGTCTGACCCCACCGAGATGTGTAGTTGTGTATCATCAGCATACATATGGTACCTCAGCCCATGGGCTCTAATTAACTCTGCCAATGGCCTCACATATACATTGAACAAGAAAGGTAAGAGGATGGAACCCTGTGGAACTCCACAGGGGAGGGCTGTGGGGGTAGATGTGCAGGTGACCATGGTGACCATTTGAGCCCTTCCATTCAGGTAGGACTGGAATCAGGCAAGAGCCAGTCCCTCCAGTCCCTCATGGGTCTTCAACCGTCTAATCAACAATCCATGATCCACTGTGTCGAAGGCTGCTGAGAAGTCCAATAACAGCAAGATGGACAGATGACCTTTGTCCATCACAAAAAGAAGATCGTCACAGACTGCAGCAAGAGCAGTCTCTATGCTGTGTCCTGGGTCTGAAACCAGATTGAAAAGGATCTAGAAAATCGGAGTCATGAAGAAACTCTTGAACCTGTTCCAGTACCACTTTCTTTACAACCTTACCAAGAAAAGGTAGTTTGTCAGCAGCGATGGATCAAGTGTTGGGCCTCATCTACACCAAGCAGGATATTGCAGTATGAAAGTGGTATATAAAAGGCAGGAGCCACACTACTGCTTTGCAGCAGTATTGAAGTGCACTGACAACTGTTGGGGGCCATTGACACATACCATATACCACTTTCATACTGCAATATCCTGCTTGATGTGGCTCCTGCCTTTTATATACCGCTTTCATAGTGCAATATTCTGCATGGTGTAGATGAGGCCTTGGTTTCTTAAGGAGCGATCGCACGCTAGCCAATTTTAGGCATGTGGGCACCCTAGCCCCCATCAAGGATGCATTCACCACTGCCGTTAAAAGTGGACCCACCACTGACCAAGCAGGGCGGATCAATCAAGTTGGACATTGATCCAGGCCACAGATGGTCGGCTGGACCTGACCAAAAATCCTCTCCAGCTCAGTCAAAGATACTAAGCCAAAGCAATCAAGCGTAGGTTTGATCTGCCACCAAAGAAAAATGATCCCAAACCTGCATTTTGCAGGAGAGGGTGTGGTGCAGCATGCCTGGATCTGGGGCTGGTGCCAGCTGGGGACACACTCATGCTTCCAAGAGAGCTTAGAGGTGATGAAATGGCAAACTCTCCCTCAGCCTCCTCCATCACCTCATTCTCAATCCCCACAATCTCCTCAAAGCCCAGATCCAGAGGCTCCTCCTTCACAATGGGAAGTGCTGGCACCATAGATGCAGTGAGGGGCATTTTGAAGGTGCCAGGAACCTCCACATCAGCCTTCTTCTTCTCCTGCCTCTCAGAACGATGACCACCAGCACCAGCACCAGGGGCAGCAACAGGGAAAAGTTTATGCCTAATTTGGGTGGTGGGAGAACTAGAAACACCTCTCCCTCTCCCACCACAGTCAGAGCCAGAAACAGCACCAATTCAAGATGGAATTAAATGGAAAAAACAGAGAAAAAACTGCCTTCAGAATTAGTTAAACATGGGAACTGGAGCACCCAACACCTGGCAATTCAAGAAGCTTGGAGGGAGACAAAGCACAATGTTCAGAACTCAGGAATGGCTTGTATTTGCTAGATCTGCAGAAGGGCCTGCGGGATGTAGGTGGGGGGAGAATGACTAAGGAAGAGGCTTGTTGCTCCCTAGGGTGGTATGTGTGGGCATCTTGGGTGGGTTAGGATCGGTGAGCATTCAGAGGCACCGTTGCGGTGATTGGTAATGCCTAAGGCTCCCCAGCTGCAAGTTTTATGGCCCAACTGTGGACCATATGGCCTGCCTGGCACCCCCTTAAGTTAGGCTGCTGCCTTCAGGTACTTGGAATTGTGCAGCACTGGGTGGGGGTGATGCTAGGTGGTCCCCCCTCCACACACTTATAAGGAAGTGTAATTTAAGAAATGGGCCAGGATTTACCAACTCCTGACTTTGGCAAAGTGGCTCATACATAACACAGGCTAGTGGGCTGTACAAAGGTTAATAGATTCCCACACTTTCACATGCAGATCTAGGCAGAGGTGAATGACCCACATTAAATAAATAGGCCCTAGTTGGTTCCTTCCCTGCTCACAATAATGATACTGCTCATTTCAGTCTTGAATAAAATGTTCTATGAGGAAAAAAATAGTTGATTTCCTTGTACAAGTGAAAAGTTATTCAGATGGCTCATATAGTGTCTGCTGCCTATCTCATGGTGCTGCCATTTTATCTATTATAGGTTCAAAGGACTCTTGGTCCAGCAGCAATTCTGTGTCCAACCAGAGTGATGCATCAGTGGCTGAAAGAGTTACATAGTTTGGTGACTTCCACTGAGAGTTGCAATTCTTCATGAGACAGGTTCTTATACCAATAAAAAGGTACATGTTCATTCAAAATCCTGTAAATTCAGTTCAGAATTTTCTCTACACTTCACTGATACTCACTACATTAACAGTACATTTATTTAAAAGATTTTGTGAGAGTGTTACTACCAGTATTGAACATTATCCTTCACCAGTATTTTATCCTTGCTCTCTCTCTTGCTCGCGTTGCAGCCATTTGGCCTGGAGATGGCACCTCCTTTATCTATGGAGCACCTTAGGAGTTTATGCTGCTTTTGTGCCACATTACATTGAGCAATCAATGTACTAAGTTACAGATATTCACCACAGGTGACAGTCTGCAGGGCTAGCCCAAGACATTTTGCTGCCTGAGGTGAACTACAAGATGGTGCCCCCTCCCATTCCATGCCGAAAAGCTAACTGGGCTGGCAGTTTATTTATCTATTTATTACATTTCTATACCACCCCATAGCCAAAGCTCTCTAGGCAGTTTACAAAAGTTAAAAACAGTAAACATTAAAAAAGTATACAAAATTTAAAACCATCAAAAACGTAAGAACAACAGTATAAAAACAACAACATCAATTTAAAAACAATAGTTCTGGGGTCTGTTAAAAGACAAACTTAGCGTTGTTAAATGCTGTTAAATGCCTGGGAGAAGAGAAAAGTCTTGACCTGGCGCCTGAAAGATAACAATGTTGGCGCCAGGTGAGCCGCATCGGGGAGATCATTCCACAGTTGGGGGGCCACCACCGAAAAGGCCCTCTCCCTTGTTGTCATCCTCGAAGCTTCCCTCGGAGTAGGCACGAGGAGGAGGACCTTAGATGTTGAGCACAGTGTACGGGTAGATTCATGTCAGGAGAGGCGTTCCATCAGGTATTGTGGTCCAAGCCATGTAAGTCTTTATAGATTAAAACCAGCACCCTGAATTGGGCTCGGAAATGTATTTATTTATTTATTACATTTTTATACTGCCCAATAGCCGAAGCTCTCTGGGCGGTTCACAAAAATTAAAACCATTAAGAACATAATAAAACATCCAACAATCTAAAAACCCAAATACAAAATACAATATAAAAAGCACAACCAGGATAAAACCACAGAGCAGAAATTGATATAGGATTAAAATACAGAATTAAAAAAGCAAAGTTTAAATTTAGGTGTTAAAATACTGAGAAAATAGAAAGGTCTTCAGCTTTTATTGGCTGTATAGGCAGCCAATCCAAGCGGGCCAGAATCGGTGTTATATGATCAAACCTTCTGGTTCCAGTTATCAATCTCGCCGCTGCATTTTGCACAAGCTGCAGCTTCTGAACCATCTTCAAAGGCTGCCCCATGCAGAGGGCATTGCAGTAATCTAATTTGGAGGTTACCAGAGTATAGACAACTGAAGCTAGGTTATCCCTGTCCAGCTAGGGTTCATCTACACGTAGCTGGGCCACCAGCTGAGTTGGTAGAAAGCACTTTGTGCCACCGAGGCCACCTGAGCCTCAAGTGACAGAGATGGTTCTAGGAGAACCCCCAAGCTACAAACCTGCTCCTTCAGGGGGAGTGCAACCCCATCCAGAACAGGTTGAACACCCCCCCCATCCAGTCAGAAGAACCACCCACCAGCAGCATCTCAGTCTTGTCTGGATTGAGTTTCAGTTTATTAGCCCTCATCTGGGACCACGGGCTACGCTACTTGGAACATGGACTGCTGGCAGGAGATGGGTTGCACCTCACAAGGGCTGGAAAGAATGAGTTCGGCCACAGCATGAAGAACTTCATCAGGAGGGCTTTAAACTGAATCTTACGGGGGTGGGAGACGTAAATTTTGAGGCAACAATGGATGAAGGCCAATGCACCACAGTACAGAGAACAGCTCCAACAGTGTCCCAAAATAGTGTCTGCAACAAGGTAGGAACAAAGCCAGACTATAAAACACATGGTCTTCGATGTCTATATACTAATGCCCAGAGCATGGGAAACAAACAGAATGAACTTGAACTCTTATTACATGAAGGCAAATACGACTTGATAGGTATAACTGAAACTTGGTGGGATGACTCCCATGACTGGAATATAGCAATTGAAGGATATAACTTGTTCAAAAAGAACAGAAGAAATAGAAAGGGAGGTGGAGTTGCACTATATGTTAAAAATACCTATCCCTGCACAGAAATACAGGCGGATGAGATTGGGAGCCCCGTCGAGAGCGTCTGGATTAAAATAAATGGGGCTAGGAATAAAAAGAATATGATAATCGGAGTCTACTACCGACCACCCAATCAAGGAGAAGACGAGGACGAAACTTTTGAGAAATAAATTACCAGTGTTTCAAGGAAGTGTGATGTAGTAGTGATGGGGGACTTCAATTACCCTGATATCTGTTGGGAGACCATTACTGCCAAAAGCGGCCCTTCCAAGAAATTCCTGACATGTATGGGTGATAACTTTCTCCTACAGAAAGTGGTGGAAGGAACTAGAGGATCGGCAATACTTGACTTGTTATTGACCAATAGGGATGACTTAGTGGATAAAGTGGCAGTTACGGGAACTCTGGGGGAAAGTGACCACGTCATACTTGAATTCTTGATTATGAAGGAGACAAAAGTCGAGCGTAGCCATACACGTACTCTGGATTTTAGGAAAGCTGATTTTAATAAACTCAGAACTATGATAAGTAAGGTCCCGTGGCAAGGGAGCCTAAAGAGAAAAGGAGTGCAGGATGGGTGGGAGTATCTAAAAAATGAAATTTTAAAGGCAGAGTTACAAACAATTCCAACAAGGAGAAAAGATAGAAGACAACAGAGGAAACCAATGTGGCTCCACAAAAAGCTTATTGATGAACTGAAAACAAAAAGGGATACATATAGGAAGTGGAAGGAAGGCCAGGCTACAAAAGAAGAGTACAGACAAGTGGCGCAGAAGTGCCGAAATGGCGTCAGGAAGGCTAAAGCTGTGAATGAGCTGAGATTAGCGAGGGATGCTAAAAGCAATAAAAAGGCTTTCTTCAGATACGTGAGCAGTAAAAGACAGAGGAAAGAAATGGTGGTTCAACTGCTTAATGAGGATGGCAAATTGATAACAGATGACAAAGAAAAGGCTGAAGTGCTCAATTCCTACTTTGCCTCGGTCTTCTCCCAAAAGCGGGTCTATGACCCCCCTGGAAAAAGTGAAGCAGAAGTTGAGGGGGCAGGATTGCAGTTTGAGATTGATAAACAAATGGTCAAAGAACAACAAATTTCCTTGAATGAGTTCAAATCTCCAGGGCCCGATGAACTGCATCCCAGAGTAATGAAGGAGCTAGCGGAAGAACTCTCAGAACCTTTGTCTATTATCTTTGCAAAATCATGGAAGACGGGTGAGGTGCCGGATGACTGGAGGAGGGCTAACGTTGTCCCTATCTTCAAAAAGGGCAAAAAGGAGGAACCTGGGAACTACAGACCAGTCAGTCTGACATCCATCCCTGGGAAAATTCTGGAGCAGATTATAAAGAAGTCAATCTGTAAACACCTTGAAATCAATGCAGTGATTACTAGAAGCCAACATGGATTTGTCAGGAACAAATCCTGTCAGACTAATTTGATCTCATTTTTTGAGAGGATAACCTCCCTTGTGTACTGTGGGAATGCTGTGGACGTCATATATCTTGACTTCAGCAAAGCTTTTGACAAAGTACCACATGACATTCTGATTAACAAACTAGCTAAAAGTGGGCTAGATGGAAGAACTATTAGGTGGATCCACAGTTGGCTACAGAATCGGACTCAAAGAGTACTTATCAATGGAACCTTCTCAAACTGGGGAGAGGCAACGAGTGGGGTGCCGCAGGGCTCAGTCCTGGGCCCAGTGCTCTTCAACATTTTTATTAATGATTTGGACGAGGAGGTGCAGGGAATGCTGATCAAATTTGCAGATGACACAAAATTGGGTGGGATAGCTAATACCCTGGAAGACAGAAACAAACTTCAAAGTGATCTTGATAGGCTGGAGTGCTGGGCTGAAAACAACAGAATGAAATTTAATAGGGATAAATGCCAAGTTCTACATTTAGGGAATAGAAACCAAATGCACAGTTACAAGATGGGGGACACTTGGCTCAGCAATACTACAAACGAGAAAGATCTTGGAATTGTTGTAGATCACAAGCTGAATATGAGCCAACAGTGCGATAGGGCTGCAAGAAAGGCAAATGCTATTTTGGGCTGCATTACTAGAAGTATAGCTTCCAAATCACGTGAGGTACTGGTTCCTCTCTATTCGGCCCTGGTTAGGCCTCATCTAGAGTATTGCGTCCAGTTCTGGGCTCCACAATTCAAGAATGACACAGACAAGCTGGAGCGTGTTCAGAAGAGGGCAACCAGGATGATCAGGGGTCTGGAAACAAAGCCCTATGAAGAGAGACTGAAAGAACTGGGCATGTTTAGCCTGGAGAAGAGAAGATTGAGGGGAGACATGATAGCAGTCTTCAAATACTTAAAAGGTTGTCACACAGAGGAGGGCCAGGATCTCTTCTCGATCCTCCCAGAGTGCAGGACACGGAATAACGGGCTCAAGTTAAAGGAAGCCAGATTCCGGCTGGACATCAGGAAAAACTTCCTGACTGTTAGAGCAGTGCAACAATGGAATCAGCTACCTAGGGAGGTTGTGGGCTCTCCCACACTAGAGGCATTCAAGAGGCAGCTGGACAACCATCTGTCAGGGATGCTTTAGGGTGGATTCCTGCATTGAGCAGGGGGTTGGACTCGATGGCCTTGTAGGCCCCTTCCAACTCTGCTATTCTATGATTCTATGATTCTATGATCCAGCCCATTGTCGCAGTCAGGCCAGTTCAGCACATCCACAGCCTCACCTGATGAAGATGAAAAGGAGAAGTAGAGCTGCGTGTCATCAGCATACTGATGGCAATGCACTCCAAAACTCGGGTTGACCACACCAAACGGTTTCATGTACATGTTAAACAGCATGGGGGACAAGACTGACCCCTGCGGAACCCCATGGGGCCGAGCAATGTTCCCCAAGCACCACCTTCTGGAGCCACCCCGCCAAGTAGGAGTGGAACCACTGCAATGCAGTGCCTCCCACACCAAACGTTCCAGAAGGATACCATAGTCGATGGTATCGAAAGCTGTATCGAAAGTTGAATCTTTCTTCGATAAGGACTGTGGAACTCCATCCTTCAGTGTACCTGCAGGCAGCAACCTAACTTAAGGGGGTGCCAGGCAGGCCATATGGTCCACAGCTCTCTCCTCCAACATTTCGTTGCCTCCTCCCAGCAACTGCCTTGCTCTGCCTAATTGTAGGACTGGCCCTGAAAGTTAGGCCAGCAGACTTTGCATCTATAAAATCCCATCAAGAACTGTAGGACAAATCCAGCTTAGTGGCCTTGGCAGTTTCTGCTTAGGTTCCGTCATACTCAAAAGGCTAGATTTGCCACCACAAGAAGCAGGGCCTTATTAGTCGGTACTCTGGAGTTGTGGAGTGCCCTTCCCATGGTTTTCCTTACCATTATGCTGTTCTCCCCTCAACATTGGAGCCCTCCTTTTCCCATAAGAATTAGAATGCTTTTAAGGGTGCAGTTGCAGAAACAATATTTAATAAAGGAAAAATATAAAAGTTCAAAAATATAAAAGTTCAAAAGTGCAATTTTAGGAGGAAGGTGTGTGAGTACATAGATCTGTTTCAGCACAATATTATGTGTGGAAGGAATGTTGGAGCAGACACAAACTCGGAGAACAATTTTGAATATGCTTATAAGATGTTTGATAGTACTTGACAGAAATGCTCTGGAGTCCCTACTGAGCCCTGCGAATATATTTGCTTTACAAAATTTTAAAAGACTTGTGGCAAAGTTTATGCTACCTTAACCTGAACTGTGGAAGTGGTTGGTGATGAATTGCCTTTCTGTGGGTTTTTTTTTTCATTGTCAGCACAAATCCTTGTTTAATAAATATTTGGCTTGAAGGAAATTTTAATTAATTACAGGTTCAGTAAATCCTGAGTAGGGCTCTGCTGTGTTGTGTCTACAGTGAATTGTCTTCAAGTGCCTGTGCTTTTACTCCTGTTCTCTTTGCTGCCTGACAATGTGATTTATGGCTTTTGTTTTCTACCACTACACTGTTTGCCCTCTAGGAGGGTGTGGTCTCCTGAGCCTCCATAATAACAGCAGCAAAAACATCTTTTAATGACAACATTGTAGCAGCCTTCTGTAAGTCAGGCTAATTGCAGACATCCCCTATTAATTGCAAAATCTGGGAGAGGTTATGTATTTTACAAGCTTTTAATTTGAAGTCGCTTGAGATGATTTGTCCTAAGTGTTTGAAGTGCCTGTAGTATTTTGCAGTAGACCATCACTACAAAATAAAGATGCAATAAATGTAAATTGAAAAAGAATGCATTATTGCCCAGAAACTATGCGTGCTTCCCCCCACCCCCCATGCAGGCTGTGTTAGTTTAAAAATAACAGATTTTGCTATGCAGATAAGAGAATTCATTTACTTCTGGATCGTTGAGATCCAGAAGTAAATGTGGGAAATTCACACATTTTAGAAGCATCACTGAAGTTTAAATTAAGCCAATTGTCTCAGGCTATCAACATTGTATGGATGAGGTGCATGTCAGAGTCAAAGGAAGTAGGTTCATTTTTATCCCGACCTTCTCCCAAGGAGCATTTTTATCCTCACCTTCTTCCAAAGAGCATAGGCTAGCATACACAGTTCTCTCTCCCCCCCACTCATCTGCAAAACAAACCTATGAAGTAGGGTTATGTTAAGAGAATGACTGACCCGAAGGCATCTAGGCAACTTCATGGCTCATGTCTGATTTGAACCAGAGTTTCTCTAATCCTTTTCTATCACTCTAACATGGGCCAGATCTTCATGTCATTGCGAAGGCGCCTTTTTAAAAGACGTACCTAAGAGATGCGCCTCTTTCTTTACTGTGGCCCCGTCTACACACAGTCTTCGGGGCGCTCTGAAGTGCTTTCGGGGCGCCCTGAAGACTGTGTGTAGACGGGGCCTGTGTGTACTGTGAGCTAGGCAGCGCTGCCTGCGGAAGAATCTCTACCCCATTCAAAGACGCTGCTCGGGCCGCTTCCCCCTCGCGTGTTTTTCCATTCGAATAATCTCCCCTCCCACCCGGCAGCGTTTGCGTGTGCGCGGCGGACGAGTTCAGCTCCTGCCTCTCGCTCTCCCCTGCAGTGTCATCTCCCCGGGACTCTCTTTGGTGTGTGCTCACACTCGTGCACGCAAACGCAAATACAAACACACCAAGGGAGAAAAGTGTTTTGCAGGAGGAGCCGCCGCTGCCGGGACACGCCAGAAGAGCCGCCGGGTGGGAGGGGGGATTATTCGAATGGAAGAACACGCGAGGGGGAAGCGGCAGAGCAGAGCAGCGTCTTTGAATGGGGTAGAGATTCTTCCGCAGGCGGCGCTGCCTAGCTCACAGTACACACAGTAAAGAAAGAGGCGCTTCTTTTAGGTATGTCTTTAAAAAAGATCTGGCCCAGAACAGCCCAATATTTTATATGGGTCATTTGCTTATGCTGTATCATTCTTTGCAGACGAAACTTATTCATGAAATCACCATTGTATAATGCCATTTGATAACCTATTCATGTATTTGCTTGCTGCATGATAGCATCCTTGGGCATAAAATTTGAAATCCAAATGCTGCAGTCATGCTTGCAAAGAAATATGATGCCTAAAAATCAAAGTTTTAAATGAACGTTAAGCTTTGTCTTAGATTGGCCAGTCATTTGCTGCCCCAGGAACTCCAAATTCTGTTCTGAGAAAACCCGAATTTTCTGGCATATTATGCAAATTTATATTAACATACAAATTCTTTCTCTGTGTTTTTCACAGCTCCACTCAACTTTGGGTGGGATATAAATTTAATAATGATATGCTCTGGGTGTAGGGGTGTTTCTAACCCCATTTATTTTGAACATTGGTATCTTTCTGTAAAGAACTAAACTAGTTGTGAGAATATATAACCCTTAGGAAAGTTGGCATTAGTGTTTAAACATATCACTTTGATTTGGAAAAAAGTACGCAGCACTGACTTTACAAAGAAGGCCACGACACCAGGGCCTGTCTTAGGGGGTGGGAGAGCTGTTGTCTTTTTTTTTCTTTGATAATGTTTTTGTTATTGTGTGATTCTGGTTACAAGGGTCAACTAATGTATCACATATGTACATTCGTAGTCAATACAGATATATATACTTAGGAAAGGAAGAAGGAAAGGAACCTCTTGTGCAAGCACTGAGTCATTACTGACTCTTGGAGGCAACTCAGAGGGCCCAAATCTCACCTTGGCTTCAGTGCCAAGACAAGGTGGGCAGCCCCTGAAGCACCCTCGAGGTGAATCAGGGCTGCTTAGGGGGCTTCGAACTGGCCTCCAAGCCGAATCAGGGGTCCCTGCACAGCCCTAGTATTTTCTTTCTAATCATTGCAGTCCAGACTGGCTCTTGATGTGTTTTTGGAGGCAGGCAAAACCTTTGTTGCTCTAGCAGACCTTTGGCAAATAATCTGGACCTCTGTCTATAACTTGGACTTTTAAAGATGTAAATGTTTTAATATTGAAATGTATTTAATTATATTTTTAACGTTTGTATATTTCTATTTATAGGATTCAGCTGTACATTTTATTTATTTTTATTTATTAATTACATTTCTATACCGCCCAATAGCTGGACCTCTCTGGGCGGTTCACAAAAATTAAAACCATTCAAAGCATAAAACAACAACATAAAACCATAATATAAAATACAATATAAAAGCTCAACCAGATAAAAACAGTAGCAATGCAAAATTACAAATTTAAAACACCAAGTTAAAATTTATTTATAGACTGTTAAAATGCTGGAAGAATAAAAAGGTGTCTAAAGACCTGGTGTCTAGAGACCTGGTGTCTAAAGGCATATAATGTAGGTGCCAAGTGAACTTTCTTAGGGAGCTCATTCCACAGCTGGGGTGCCACAGCAAAGAAGGCCCTCCTCCTGGTAGCCACCTGCTTCACTTCCTTTGGCAGGGGCTCCTGGAGAAGGACCCCTGAGGATGACCTTAGGGTCCGGGCAGGTACATATGGGAAGAGGCGTTCCTTCAGATAGACTGGCCCCAAGCCATTTAGGGCTTTAAATGTTAATACCAGCACTTTGAATTGGGCCCGGACCTGGACTGGCAGCCAATGAAGCTGGAAAAGGACTGACATGATGTGGTCATGTTTTCATTTTGTAAGGCTGTATTGAGGCCCAGCATTGGGTAAAAGGCAGGATACAAATAAATATTATAATAATAATAATAATAATAATAATAATAATAATTCACATTTCACTTCTGTATCTGATGTTCTTTTGCATTTACTTTTCTTTATAAAAGATTCATATCTTAAGGCTTCTTGTGTGGCATGTTTTCATTAGTTTAACAAGTTAAAAGGGGTAGTCACTGTTTTCCTGCTTATGCTATATAAAATCTATTTTCAACAGGCCTAGTAACTTCAAGAATAACAGAGTTGATGGGAAATCCTTTTTGATCCTTTGTGATCAGAGGCACTGAGTAAGGGACACCTGGAGATAGTTTAAACTGACCTCATCCACATAACACTATTCCCCTTCTGAAGAGGTCTGACCCACAGACTACTAAAGACAATCAAAGTAGAAGACCATAATAACAGTTCTCATGTGGCCATTTGCTTTATGAGGCAGGTCCTACAAGGCTACCAAACGGAGGGACTCACAGGTTGTAAAGTTGCCTGGCTGGGTCTGACAGAAATCTGGCCTCAACACTCCTGGAAGGTCCATGATCTTCAGCAACTGCTCTTGGATGAACCCCACCCTCCACCCCTGGGTTTAATTTACTGGCCTCCCCTGGCTGGGCCTTGCAGGAAACTATAGGGACAGACAAAGCAGGAATAGAGTGCTGAGACTGGCAAATCTAAAAGCAAGAAAGTTCCTTTTCAAGAAATAAGGAAATTCAATGGGTCTTACTTTGAGTAAATATCTAGGGATGGAAATGCAGCCAGTGCAAGGATTGAGCCATGCCAAGTTAGAAGCAGATTGTTTCATGCCTTGATTTTTAGGATTTTTTAAAAAAAGTTTGACTTTTAAAAATCCTAAAGATCAAGGCATGAACTGATCTGCTTCCAACTTGGCATGCCTAAAACCCTACTTAAGAGCTACCATGCTGCCAAGTTTCATCTCTTTGTCTTTAATTTCAGTTTTTTTTAAAAAAAAAAAAACTTGTACTGCTCAAGGTCCTAAACCCCGAAGTGATTTGTGTTTGAATTTTCTAAAAATCCTAAAAATCTAGACATGAATATATCTGCTTCACACTTGGCAAGGCTAAATCCCTACATAAGAGCTACCATGCTGCCAAGTTTAATCTCTTTATCTTTAAAAATGAGGGAGATATAAGCACTTTGGTTAATTTATTAATTTGAAAATTGAGTTCAACACATAACACTAGTTTTGATTTTATATAAGATGTCAACATGGTGTAACATCCTGGCTGATGCTGGCTTGGTTGTCAACTGTATACTATCTGGTCATCCATTACACAAAGCCATGAAATTCATTGAACAAAAAAACCTACAGTTTCCAAAACAACGTTAAGGCTTTACAGCTTTCAACTAAGCACCAAAAAGCAGGGAAATTGGGAGTTAAGGCTCAAGAAATCTTGAATATGAACAATGGGAAATCTCCATGTCCAGATGGGTTCTCAATTGAGTTGTATAAAACCTTTTATATTATTCTAGCTCCAAATCTTTATCAACTTATCAAGTATATATTTATATAGGGTTCACTTTCTCCATCATTAAATAATGCTTATATTACAGTCATCCCTAAAGCCAGCAAGGACCATGCTAACTGTGCTAACTATCAACCAATCTCACTAATAAATGTTGATATTAAGATATTAACTTAATTTTAGCCTACAACAACCTAACTCCAAGCAAACCCTACTTCCTCCCAGCTGCCCAGCAGATCTTCTTTTGCAAGACAAAAGTTGCTCTCCTTTCATCTCAGATCCAGCCTTTCATTTCATCCTACCTCCTCAAGCCTTGTAGAACAAAAAGGTATAGTATGTGCACGTGTGGTGGTGGGGAAACACCCAATCTCTTTTACTCAAAAACACTGAGTTATAAGGTACCCCTGGAGATCATTCAGACTGACCCCAAGCACATAACATCAATATGGTGCAGTATTTGGGAGAAGAGTGCCATCACAGGCCAATAGGTACCTATGACACTCTCACAACCAAGTTTTATAGACACCAAGGCCATAGCTAGACCTAAGGTTTATCTCTGGATCATCCAGGGGTCAAACCTGTTCATCTAGGTGACACACAGGGGATTCAGTGCTCAGGCAGGGGCGAACCCTGGATGATCCCAGGATCATCTAGCTAGACCTAGACATCTAGGTCTAGCTGTGGCCCAAGAAGCAGTGAAGCTAGTTGCTGAAGAAAGCCCCCATTGATCAGCAATTAAGTTGTGTGTTTTGAGTTCTGGGAAACTCTGATCCCCTGCAATGGAAGCTCTTGCTAAGATAACAGCAGTGAGAAAAACTTTGCAAATTGTCATCCAATCCTCATATCCCTGTAGAAATCACATAATCTGGGAAAGTTCTTATATAGCTTAAATGGTGAGTGTGACAGACACATGTTTTGAAAGATGTCAAAGACACTTTGACAAAAACACAGACATTACAGGATGGCTCATACATATTGCAAGTGTGGAGTGGAAGAAATGAGGGTGGGGGATACAATTAAGAAATAAGAAATGGCTTTGCTTAATATTATATAACATTCTGGGTTCCTGGGCTCAGTAGCACACTATAAATTATTTCCCCTGCACCACTCCACATCATCTCATTATGGCCCATTAAACACTAATAATTAAAACAAAATATATTGGACTTGTTTATCCTGGACTGTGTAAGGAAATGAGATCCATAATAATGCTAAAGTGGGGTGGGGGGGAACTACTCCAAGACTTGTAATTAGAATAACAATTAAGCAGCAGTCCATTTTGAGAGATGGGGACAGTAATGAGAGACAACTTTTGTTGCTAATGAGTCTCTTTATATACAAATGTTAAAAATAAACAATTGCTCATTTTTGGTTACATGTGAGAGCCAAGCAGGACAATACCTTATACATCACAATGAACTTTATGACTGTTTGAAGCCCTTCTCTCTCTCTCTCTCTCTCTCTGTGTGTGTGTGTGTGTGTGTGTGTGAGTGAGAGAGAGAGAGAGAGAGAGAGAGAGAGAGAGAGAGAGAGAGATGGCACATGGTCTACAATGTCTATATAGCCAGAGTATGGGAAACAAACAGAACGAA
Source organism: Elgaria multicarinata webbii (assembly GCF_023053635.1). Classification (NCBI taxonomy): domain Eukaryota; kingdom Metazoa; phylum Chordata; class Lepidosauria; order Squamata; family Anguidae; genus Elgaria; species Elgaria multicarinata. Next base: position 683,764 of record NC_086175.1, read on the forward strand.
CTTGAACTCTTAGTACATGAAGGCAAATACAACTTGGTAGGTATAACTGAAACTTGGTGGGATGACTCATGACTGGAATATAGCAACTGAAGGATATAACTTGTTCAAAAAGAACAGAAGAAATTAGAAAAGGAGAAAGAAAGTCCCATCCCATCTAGGTTGAAACACACGGCTCCTGTCACTTCTCTGTCCTCGCTTCCAATATTGCTTCCTGAAAACAGGAAGTAATTAGGACCATTCAGTCCAGTAGGAGAGAGCAGCAACAAGACTTTTTTGGGGGGTGGGTGGGTTGCAGCGAACAAAGGCCTGAAGGGACACAAGAGGCAGACGACGACATGTGAGTGCCCAGTAACGAGCATGCAGTAAAATGCTTGTCAGATGGAGCTTAGAGTTGCACTATATGTTAAAAATACCTATCCCTGCACAGAAATATAGGCGGATGAGCCTGTGAGCCCAGTCAAGAGCATCTGGATTAAAATAAATGCGGCAAGGAATAAAAGGAAAATGATAGTTGGAGTCATGATATTGGGAGCCCCCACATGGGAAAGGATGGGTTAATTCCCTCACTAACTGTGATTTCCCTCTCAATTTGTCTGTCCTTAAATACAACAGTTGCCACCCCACACATATAAGGAGAAATTTACCCTTCTCACAGCTGAATAGAATAAGAAATTGCTCTAACATTCTGGACTTTGATAAACAAGTCAAAATCCTGACTAAACAATTTCAAGTCTGGGGATATCCTAGAAGACTATTAAAACAAGCAGTGTTTAAAGTAAGATGAATGGAACAGAAAGATCTATTCCTAAATAGAAGTGAGAGGGGAAAGGCTGCTCCTGGGTGCTGGGCTGCTGTGGGCAAGGCTTGAGTGACCTGGTGGAGCTGAGTGTTTGTCTGCCCCGCCCCCTGCAGGTATTAAAGACTCCTGGGTGCTGGAGGCTCAAGCCTACGGCACAAGCCGTGGGCGCGAAGCTGGTCGAGCGGAACACTTACTCTGGAGGAAGAAACCCAGCCTCGGACCGATTCCTGAAGCCTAGCAAGCAGGGTGCCCAGGCATACTGCCTCTGATACAAATGCTCGAATAACCCACAGGACTGAACAAGAAGGAGAGAGGATTTTGTTGGCAGAGACGAAGCTCCAAACATAACCTCCCAAAGATAAGAGTTTTTAACTTTAATTTTATATGGACATTTTAACTTACTTTTTCTCATTTACTCAGTTTTATTGGTTCCTCAATCTGGGAATCTGCTTTGCACTTAAGTGTGTTTTTACTACAAATTTTTAACAAATTTTTACAACAAATTGGAGGAGGTGAAGGGGAGGGAGAGGGAGCGAACAAATGAAGCAGAGTGAACTTAACTTAATGTCTTTTTCAAGAAAGACCTAAGAATATAAGAATATAGGAATATAGCAATACAGGAAGAATAAATATCTAGCAACCAGGGTAAATAACAAGACAAACAAAAGCCTCCCAGTGTTACACCCTACTTTTACAAAAACTAGCACCAGCACGTGTCTGAACATTTGATAACCGAAAGGGGAATGTGGAGGAGGAAGTTTGAACAAGACAGCAGAGCCTGTAAAGTCACACAGTGGATAACAGAATGGTTTTAACTAGAGGAGATTACAAAAAACAGGGTATCGTTCCAATGACAGGGGAATATGTCCCCCATAGGAGGAAACATAAGCACAAACAATCCAAGTTAACCAGCTTTTTTTCAGTTAACTCAGAGGGAATTAAAACAACAAATAAAGACACTAGGCACTCCCACACCACAACATCAAATGAGATCTTGGACTGGTCATTGGGTCCAAACATGTTAATGATGCCACCAGAACCCGAATTCCCAAAAGAAAGTAGACGTAGTTTGGCGTCTGAATTTTCTACAGTTGGGGAGGGTCTAATGGGTAATAGACAACCCCATTGTATATCTCAAGACAACACAGTAGAGATAACGACTATACTTCCTATAAATGAACCAATATCAGTGGGTAGTAATCTATCCCCTTCGCAACCCAACTTATCTTTCCCCCAATTAGGTGGCTGTACAAATTCTCCATCGAACAGGAATAGTGATCCCCAGGTGTGGTCCAGCCTGCTTAGATCCCAGCACGGGATGATTAAAGCTCTATTTGGATGCTGGGCAGAGGATATAACATTAATAAAGAACTACTTATCTGAAAGTAAGGACCTACTAATCACCCTCACTAACTTTGTATTGGCCAAAAAACATAAAGGAAGTAAAGAGTGGTCAAGCAAAAGAGGACAAGCTGGAACATAAATGAATTAAACCAAATTATAAAGCCAGTGATTCGAACACAACCGTGACAGATATATCAGAGACAGCCTACCCCAGTGGAGAGGGGACCAACCAAGCTAACAGGAGAAAGAAAGACAACATCCCACCTTCCAATCATAGGGGCCAGAAATCAAAAAAATTAAAGGCTATAAACCATAAAGGGAGAAAGAAAACAGAAAATATGAGACAACCATCCAAGTATAAAAACAAGCCTAAAATGAATTATAATAAACTATTCCAAATACTGGATGCCCAAGACAAGAACAGAGCAGCACAGCCATTGATCCCAAAGAAGGAGTGGACCACGCAGATAACCGATCCGGGAGAGAGGAAACTGATACTCGAAAACCAGGGTATCCACTCCAACATAGTAAATTTAACTGAAATTCAGGACCCGTGGGCATTACTTGGCCGTGAAGCCCAAACAAAAAAAAAGCCTTCGGTTGAGAAGGAAAGAACATCAGCACCAACGCTCCTATCTGGAGGGAAATCCTCATGGAATTTGCAATTAATGAACTGTACCTTGGTATTTTCCAACTACCTCAAACCAAGGGGCATTCTAACGCAACAAGAACGAAGATTGCATTTCCTACAGTTGATATCAATCTGGGATGCAAACCCACTTGGGCAAAATATGGAAACAATCCAAAAAATTGAATATCTCTACTATAACTACAAAACAGCACGAGCCCTGGTTACCTTCGCTTCTTCGGATTTGGCAGCTAAGATATATAGAAACAAAGAAGAATACCTAAGACAGGGACTGACAGTGAATAGATATTTAAAAGATATCTCACCAATGTCCTCATTGGGACCTTCCAGCAACACGAATGTTCATATTCATAACTTGCCTCAATCGGATCCCAGGATTGGTGATCTCATCAACTTGGAGGATACAGCCTCAACAATAGTTTCTGATTATTCGCCCAAGACTTCCGTAACACTATGCAACCATGGCAAAGTCAGAGAAACAAGGCTGGGGGACTTGGGGGATCTTTTTGACACACTTCAACCAGAAATTAATCAGTCCAAAAGTCCTTTAACACTTCCCGGAAACAAAGAAGAGAGGGACATGAGACTTTTTGTGATGGAGGATAGGAGTGGCTTCTTGGAACAACTTTACCCAGAAGAGAGAAAGCTCATAGAGAGTTTTGATGCCTTACCTAGCATATATCAACATCAAACCCTTTCTAGACTAAGAGCTCTGTTGGAAATACTTAAACCTCAAAAATCCCAACATATGGTGAAATCACGGGTTGAAACCCCGCGAATCAAAAAAGAAAGGGCTGCTGGCAAAGATAGGCTTAATAAACAAGACCTGCAACCCCTAAAGAAGACAAGTGAGGCGGATGGCAGAGTAAATACTTCAGCCCCCAATATTTCCATACACCCCCCTAAGGAAAGTCGACCAAAAACGTGTCATATTCCCAATGGTCAGAGGTGTAATATAGATCTCTATTAGAGACCAGTTCATGCCTTTAAATTCAACAGACAATACAGGTATACTATACCCGAACATTAGTGTGATCAAAAGGGCGCTTGATGGCCACCCATTGATACACTCAGATAATCCAACTGTAGCACCTGGGGCCAAGATAATATGATATTACAGTCAATGATAATAGGGATCAAGAGGGGGAATGCACCAAGACGAACACTAACCCTGCAGTCTATGCAGGGAAGCTATCATTGAGCCGAATAACAGAAACATCCGTAGCGAAAGTCGCGGCGGCTAAGCCATCTTGTCCTTTAAAGCCTAGGCCCCCCACTGACTGACAAAGAACCGCTAGAAGTAAAATGAATAAAGAAAAGTGCTCCTCCTATCTCTTTGGAAAAGCCCACACAGATCCACCCTTAGCCCCACTGAGGTTTTTGTCCTGGAATATCTCAGGATGGGATAATAAACTGATGGACATAGGATTCAAACAATATCTATCCAAATTTCATATAGTGGGGCTACAAGAAACATGGATACAAAAAAACCTAGAGCTTCCAGGCTATCAATTTTTCATTAAACCCACCAGAAAGATTGCTAAGAAAGGGAGGAGTTGTGGTGGATTAGCCCTGGGGATATCTGTAAACCTGAATGTTGAAATTAAGGAAATACCCACTCCCTCACAAAATTTGCAGGCTATCCAATTGACTAAATACAGAAATATCAGGCTGGTGTGTATAAATATTTATATCCCCCCTAGGGGCTCAATTTATTACTCCCCCGATATGTGGGATACTCTTGAATCCATTATGGACACAATTAGTCAAACCCCCCCCCCCCCGCACGATGATAGTGATGGGGGATTTCAATGCAAGGATGGGTGATGGATATACTATTGCACAACAGAAATTTGCATTAACCAAGGACGATTTGGTACACCTCCCCACAAGAAAATCTAGAGACCGTGCATTCAACAAAGCTGGCGCCAACCTATTTAAACTCATGTATAAATTTAACATGTTTATCCTAAACGGCAAGGGCTCAGATGATACAACGGTAAATTTCACCTTTGCCTCCCAAAAAGGGGGAAGTGTTATCGACTATTTCCTGATAGATTCAATTATTGCCACGAATGTAAAAAACTTCGCGATAGGGACTCAACCTGCGAGCGACCACCAGCTCTGGAACTCTTTGGAATGCAGGGAATAAGCAATGAAATGCCCCCAGAAATGTCATACACCCAACAAGGTAAACGGAGATTAAGATGGGACATTAATCTACAGGAGAAGACATGGGATGTCTTGTTCAGTTGGGAGTGGTTAGCCCTAAGAACCAGATTTTTGAAAACAGACCAATATGATCTTCTGTCTCTATTTCATAACATGACACAGCAATTGGGCTCTATATGTTCAACCACATCCCCCCCCCCCAAGTTAAGACCCCATCCGGAGGGTTGGTTCGATCAAGAGTGTAGAGACGCTAGGCGTGTCCTCTGCTCCTTGAGCAGACAGGCCAAGTACGGGGCTCAGGCCCACGCCCTGCATGACTTGTTGACAAATCGATGAATGTATAGGAAGCTCCTTAAACAAAAACAAAATGCTTTTCTCACCCAATTATGGGCCGATATCGAACAAGCCTTCAGAGATCGGGATTCAACTAAATTTTGGCAATTGGTTGCCTGTAAATTAAAGGAACCCATCTATGAGCTGTCAGTGCCGATTATGATCAAGCAATGGGAGGGATAGACCAATGCGAAATCAGATTACGAAACTTTGACCTCGATCCTAAAGTAATTTCGGGTGGAGACGTACAACATCAACGTGATGCAATAAGACAAGCACTGCAGAGCTATTTTTGTAAAATAGACATGGCTGCAATTAAAGTCTCTAGATTTTCCGATAGCTTTCGGCTCATAAAATTAACCCATAGGGAAGAAAAATATCTGACAGAAATTACCACCCCTGGCCTTTGCAAGGCGCTTACTAGCCTGCGATTCCAGACAATGCCATCCAACTTTAGAGAGGTGAGATTCAAAAACATCCCCAGAGAACAACGTTTATTTATTTGTGGTGACCAAGCAGTAGAGGATACAGTTCATTATGTTCTATACTGTAAATTATACAACACCCCTAGGGATAAACATCTAGCGAGATTTCTGGCTTCAATTACTCATTATACAGATCTGGATAAAATTGGCTACTTATTTACAAACACTGCGAAATCCATCTTGTTAAACCTGGCTTGCTTTGCAGTGAAAGTGGCAAAAATTAGGAAAGACTTAGTGTCCCCTGATGATAACTAAGATAGCTGGTAAAAATCCCAGCACTATATATGATGTTTTATACATAAAAGTTCAACATTTGATGTTTAATACAATGCTGTAATGTAATGTAATGTTTTTATATCATGACTCTTGTATCTGGCTAAAACCCATGCTGGGTTGCCTTAATAATAATAATAATACTAATAAAATAGAAGTGAGAAACAAAAGGATCCACGGATGCTTATACCCATTACCTACAATAGCCATAGGAATTTCATTCAAACTATTATCCTCAAGCATTGGGATTTACTTGCAGATGTGCCGGGTTGTAAGCAGAAGACTATATTTGTATATAAATGGGTTAAAAATCTAAAAGACCTTCTGGTACATAGTAGCTTGAAAAAAAGTAACAAAGAAAATCAAATATGCACTTCATATGAGAAAACCAGGGGAAATTTCCCATGCCATAGATGTAGCATTTGTGTAAATAGCATACAATTGAAAAACTTCATCAATCCGCTGAATAATAGACAGTATACAATCAGAGACTTGTTTAACTGTGAATTGAGAGGTGTGATATATGTCATCCAAAGCATGACCACAAGGAGAATAAAAGCTAGAATTTGGGAATACAAGAGTTGTATTAGGAACCATAGAACACAGGCACCCCTTACAAAGCACTTTATTGAATTGGGCCACTCTGAGGAGGACATTAAATTTTGGGTTGTTCTTGTCCGGTAGTTTAAGATACCTTGGGTTAAAGACCTTTTAGGGTAAAGGCAACAGTAGTCTGTTAAAGAACGTTAAAAAAAAAGCCCTGCAACTTTAAATCACAAAGGTATGCTGAGTCTTCAGCAGCAAAATAAAGCACAGCTGTGAAGTGCTTGGCTAAGATATGGCAATACCGTGTTTGAGCAGAGGTTATTGGAGACACTTTGTATGGGCTTCCTGATTGGTAAATATTCTGGGATATTTCCCCCCCCCCCTTCGTCCTTGGGATAAAATGATTACAAGGAAATATAAACTTAGAAAGCTGTTTATTTTCTTAATATTGTGTAGGAACTACAAAGTGGGAAGTGACACTTGATTTCATTTATTTCTTTTACTGTTTGAAACCTGTAAAGTCAGTCCCAATAACAACAACAAAAACAGCCCTTGGCTCCAACCAGCTGGGGTAGATCTAAATAATTTAATTTTAAAACATTCTGCTTATCTAAAAAATTACAGTAACAAGTGTTTGCATTTACCTTGGCATTTACAAGTGTTTGTAATTATGCTTGCATTTGTTCTATAGCTCACAGGCCATTGAGGAAGACCTTGCGTTGAAACCTTGCGTCTGGCCAATGGAAACAACTTTACTGAGCATTCTTTGTTGAATTGTTTGATGGTTTGACTGTATTTTTGCACATGTGATAGAATGCTTTGTATTAGGGGTGTGCACGGACCCCCACTCCGCTTCACTTCCAGATCCGCAATTTGCGGATTGGGCCGCTTCGCTCCGCCCCCGCTCTGCCCATGTCTGCTCCGCTCCACTCGGAGCTCCGGATCCGGATCGGAGCTCCGTTTCCCCCCCCCATAGGGTTGCATTGAAAGCTAAAAAAGTAAACAACTTTTTTTCTGTTCAAGTTAGAAACCTCATGTTTGGCACCATGACACCTCATGGACGTATACACACGCACACCAAGTTTCAAGGGAATCCCATCATCCCCTGATTTTTGGGGAATTTTTGAAAATCGGGCACCCCATTCACACCCCTTTCCATAGCTCCGTAAATTTGCACGCTAAAAATCTCAAACTCACCACCATGAGAGCTTATCCAGGGACACACACGCACACCCAGACTCAAGGCAGTCCCATCATCCCCTGATTTTTGGTGTGGCTCTAACCTCTAACGCACCACCCATAACCCTAATTCACACCCCTTTCGATAGCTCCATCAATTTGCACATTAGAAACCTCAAGCTCAGCACCATGATAGCTTATCCATGTGTCCACATGGATGCCAAGTTTCAAGGCAATCCCATTATCCCCTGATTTTTGGGGAATTTTTGAAAATCGGGCACCCCATTCACACCCCTTTCGATAGCTCCGTCAATTTGCATGTTAGAAACCTCAAACTTGGCACCATGAAAGCTAATCCATGTGTCCACATGGACGCCCAGACTCAAGGCAATCCCATCATCCCCTGATTTTTGGCGCGGCTTAAACTTTTTAACTCACCCCAAATCAAGTCCCATTCTACAACTACGTCAATTTGCACGTTAGAAACCTATCCTTTGGTCCCATGACATATTACCCATGTGTCCACATGGACACCAAGTTTCAAGACAATCCCATCATCCCCTGATGTTAGGGGAAGTTTTGAAAATCGGACACTATGTCAGGGATTTTAAAGTTGCAATGCAGACAGCTCAATGGGGCCAGTTCAAAGGAAATCCCAACATGCCATGAGATAACCCTAAATCTTTTTGCACACTTGAAAAATGGATTTTTGAACTTGATAAAGTCTAAGTGAGCACAGGAAGGACTTCTCCCCTGAGTCAAAGCAAGACACATACACCATCCCTGCGAGGCGGGAAGTGGAGAAGGGAGGGAAGGCAGGCAGGCAGGCAGGCAGCATGCATTGCAGTGCTAACGCATAGCAAACCAACCCGTAAGCGGGCGCAAGGAGCAAGTGAGGCAAAGATGGCTGGTTGTTTCTTTCTAAGCCAGCAGTTACGCATTGAGGGGCACAGAGGAGGACAACTGGGAGCAAGCGTGCCGGAGGGTGCTGGGCATGAATGGCAAAGCCCATCTCCCAGGCACCAGGCGGGCGGAGCAGGTGAGGAATCAGTCCTGTCAGATGCCCCACCACAGCAGCACCCCGGGGGAGGCGGGCAGACAGGCAGGCAGGCATCGGGCATTTCTTGGGGCACAAGGAAGTGAGGCCAGGATGGCTGGTTTCTAAGACAGCACTGCAGTTAGTCATGCATTGCAAACGCAAACCATCCTAGCGAGTCGGTCACCAAGGAGGAGGACAGGCTAGAAGAGGGGCAGGCAGAGAGACATGTCATAGATCTTGTATTGGGGAGGAGTCAGTCCCGGCAGATGCCCCACCACAGTAGCACCCTGGGTGGGCGTTGGAAAACGCCATCTTGTGAGTCCATACTTCCCCCACCCCATGTCCTGCAGGGTTGCCTGTCTAACCCTCGTGGGGATGGGAGATGGAGAGCTTAGAGTGGCAGTGCCACCACTAGCAGCAGCAGCAACCGCAGCCTTCGGCTTTCCCCTGGAACTGCGTTGTCGACGAGGCTGAATGGCTGGTCGTCCAACGCCACCATCTCACTGATGCAGGTGGTGATCTGGGTGGGCGTTGGAAAACGCCATCTTGTGGGTCCATACTTCCCCCACCCCATTTCCGGCAGGGTTGCCTGCCTAACCCTTGTGGGGATGGGAGATGGAGAGCTTAGAGTGGCAGTGGCAGTGCCAGAAGCAGCAGTAGCAGCAGCAGCAGCAGCCTTCGGCTTTCCCCTGGAACCAGTCGCCTTGCCCGCTTCTTTCCCCAGCAAGATCGACTGGTGCTGCCTCTGAAGATGCATCTTCATGCTGCTGGTTCCATAATGCCCTGTAGATGAACCCCTGCTTAGGGTGAGTTTGCAGTGGCGACAGACAGCAAAGCGGGGATCCGCTCCCAACTCAAGGTGGTCCCACACTATGCTTGTCTTTCGCTTCCGTGGTGACACCACCAATTGCCCGCCTGAGCTCTCTGGTGTTGCCACAGAAACAGGGGTTGCAGCGAAAGAGGTGTGGGATGAGACTGGGGAGGGAGCCTCGGCCTGCTGCTGCTCCTCCTCATCCCCCACATCCTGGAGGACCATCGCCTCCTCCTCCCCCTCCACTGTGCTGAGGACCTCGTCTAGGAGGTCTGGAGACAGGTCCATCAGCGGGCTCGTGGGCTCAAAGGATAATGAAGGAGTTGGGGATACTCCTCCTCCTCCTCTAATGGCACTGCTGCTCCCACCCTCAAAAAGAGAATGCCGGGCACAAGTTGCAGAAGAGAGTGGCTCTGCCTGCTGTTTCTCCTGCTTCTGTTGCGGAGCAGCCAGCCAAGGAGTTGCCCGTTTGATTTTCACAGCAGGAGAGGCAGCCTGCTGCTTACTGCTGGTAGCCTGAGCCTTGCTGCTTTCAGCACGCCCCGCCACAGACATGCGCCTGCTCCCTCTTCTCATGATGATATTACTAATAATATCTATAAGAATATACTACTACTACTACTAATATGTATAAGAATAAAATATTAATACTAATAATAATATGTATAAGAATATACTAATATACTACTACTAATATGTATAAAAATAAAATATTAATACTACTAATAATATGTATAAGAATAAAATATTAATACTAATAATAATATGTCTAAGAATATATGTATAAGAATATAATAATATGTATAAGAAAATTACTGTATGTAGGGAAATGGGACAAGAAGTGTGTGTATGCTTTGCCCAAACAGGATTTGAAATGCTCAATCAGTGGCTGTTGCACTTCACAAACAGTGCACTGCACACACAGCACACTCACACAATAACACAGTCACACACAGAGTCCATGTAACAGAGAGAAGAAATGGAGAATATTTTTTTTGGTATTTTTTTGTATTTTTTGGTATATAGAAGGAAGGAAGATGAAACACAGTCAGGCTTTAAGAGAGGGGAGGGGGGACAAACAAACAAACAAACACATACACCAAAATTAAAAATAAAGTTTATATTAAATCAAAGTAAGGGAAAAACACAGAGCAAACTAAGCTAAAAGTCAGAAAGAAGCAAACAAACACACACACACGCGCCAAGCTAAATCCTATCTATCTCCAAAGTCCAAACACAGCAGCAGCACCTATAACTAACTCCTCTCTCCATGAACGCCAACCCACAAAGAGACACAAAGCAGAAAGCTCTGAGGGTGCCTCTGCCTTAGTCCCCCCCTCCAACGCTGGGATTGGAGGATGCTTCATGAGGTGATCAATTCTCATCAGGATTGGGAGTTGAATGTGCCTGTCATCGCTTCAAAAACAAACAAACCCCAAACCGCCGGTTTACCGCGCTGTCCCTGTTTGTTGACCCGATTTTTTAAAAAATATAGCACATGAACCACACCATGCAGAGAGCTCAGAGTAGTCTCAATATGACCCCCATCCATGAGTCTCTAAGCACAAGAATTTTCAGAAAGATAGCATCAAAAACAACACAGTTATCCCCCTTTCTTTTCCGCAATGCAATCCTATGGGCGAAATGTTTCAAGATGGCAATAGAAGCGGAACGCGGAAACTGGAGCGCTCCGAAAATGGCCGCTTCTCTTCGCCTTGCTTCTAGGGGTCCGCGGTCTGCTTCTCTCCACCTCTGGGCAAGGCGGAGCAGGCCAATTCGCTCCTGCTTCTGCGCTTCTAATTGGAGCGGAGCACATGCCTACTTTGTATATGTTATTTTTAAATATTGCTCTTCAATCTATAAAATTGTTATTTTTAATCTTATTCCTTAACTTCTTTGTTGTCTATTGTATTCTGTTAGGTTAAGGGTAACACATTTTTGTTACAATTAAAATAAATGGGGCAAAGAATAAAAAGAACATGATAGTTGGAGTCTACTACCGACCACCCAATTAAGGAGAAGACGAGGATGAAACTTTTGAGAAACAAATTGCCAGTGTTTCAAGGAAGTCTGATATAGTAGTGATGGGGGACTTCAATTACCCTGATATCATTACCGCCAAAAGCGGCCCTTCCAAGAAATTCCTGAAATGTGTGGGTGATAACTTACTCCTACAGAAAGTGGAGGAAGGAACTAGAGGATTGGCAATCCTTGACTTTGTGTTGACCAATAGGGATGACTTAGTGGATAAAACGGCAGTTACTGGAACTTTGGGGGAAAGTGACCACGTCATACTTGAATTCTTGATTATAAAAGAAGCAAAAGCTGAGTGTAGCCATACACATACTCTGGATTTTAGGAAAGCTGATTTTAATAAACTCAGAACTATGATAAGTAAGGTCGCATAGAAAGTGAGCCTAATGAAAAAAGGTGTGCAAGATGGGGGGCAGTACTTAAAAAAAGGAAAATTTAAAGACACAATTACAAATAATTCCAACAAGGAAAAAGATAGTAGACAACAGAAGAAACCAATGTGGTTCCACAAAAAGCTTAGAGATGACCTGAAAACAAAAAGGATACATATAGGAAGTGGAAGGAAGGCCAGGCTACAAAAGAAGAGTACAGACAGGAGTCACAGAAGTGCTGAAATGGAGTCAGGAAGGCTAAAGCTGAGAATGAGCTGAGATTAGCAAGGGATGCTAAAAGTAATAAAAAGGCCTTCTTCAGATACGTCAGTAGTAAGAGACAGAGGAAAGAAATGGTTGTTCAACTGCTTAATGAGGATGGCAAATTGATAACAGATGACAAAGAAAAGGCTGAAGTGCTCAATTCCTACTTTGCCTCAGTCTTCTCCCAAAAGCTGGTTTATGACCTCCCTGGAAAAAGTGAAGCACAGGTTGAGGGGGCAGGATTGCAGTTTGAGATTGATAAACAAATGGTCAAGGAACACCTACTGTTTTTGAATGAGTTCAAATCTCTAGGGCCCGATGAACTGCATCCTAGAATAATGAAGGAGCTAACGGAAGAACTCTCAGAACCACTGTTGATTATCTCTGTGAAATCATGGAAGATGGGTGAGCTGCCGGACGACTGGAGGAGGGCTAATGTTGTCCCTATCTTCAAAATGGGCAAAAAGGAGGAACCTGGGAACTACAAACCAGTCAGTCTGACATCCATCCCTAGGAAAATTTTCGAGCAGATTATAAAGAAGTCAATCTGTAAGCACCTTGAAAACAATGCAGTGATTACTAAAAGCCAACATGGATTTGTCAGGAACAAATCCTGACAGACTAATTTAATCTCATTTTTTGATCGGGTAACCTCCCTTGTGGACTGTGGGAATGCTGTGGACATAATATATCTTGACTTCAGCAAAGCTTTGGACAAAGTACCACATTACATTCTGATTAACAAACTAGCTAAAGTGGGCTAGATGGAACAACTACTAGGTGGATTCACAGTTGGCTACAGAATCGGACTCAAAGAGTGCTTATCAATGGTACCTTCTCAAACTGGGGGAGGTAACAAGTGGGGTACAGCAGGGCTCAGTCCTGAACCAGTGCTCTTCAACATTTTTATTAATGATTTGGATGAGGAGGTGCAGGGAATGCTGATCAAATTTGCAGATGACACAAAATTGGGTGGGATAGCTAGTACCCTGGAAGACAGAAACAAACTTCAAAGTGATCTTGATAGGCTGGAGTGCTGGGCTGAAAACAACAGAATGAAATTTAATAGGGATAAATGCCAAGTTCTACATTTAGGAAATAGAAACCAAAGGCACAGTTACAAGATGGGGGATACTTGGAGGGAGATAGAGCTGCGTGTCATCAGTGTATTGATGGCATTTAGCTCCAAATCCCCTAATGACCGCTCCCAATGGCTTCATATGTTAAATAACATTGGGGACAAGATGGTGCCCTGCGGCACTCCATAGCTCAATTGCCAAGAGGCCGAGGACTGGTCACCCAATGCTACTCTCTGAAAATTACCCTGTAGGTAGGACCGGAACCACTGTAAAACAGTGCCTCCGATGCCCATCCCACGGAGTCGATCCAGGAGGATACCATGGTATCAAAAGCTGCCGAGAGATCAAGCAGGATTAACAGGGTTGCATTCCCCCTGTCCCTCTTTCGATAAAGGTCATCCATCAGGGCGACCAAGGCTGATTCAGTCCTGTAACCAGATCGGAACCCAGACTGAAATGGATCTAGATAATCAGTATCCTCCAAGAGTGCCTGCAGTTGCTCCGCCACAACCCTCTCACCTTCCCTAAAAAAGGAGTGTTAGCAACTGGGCGGTAGTTGCCTAATACCGTCGGGTCCAGGGTGGGCTTCTTCAGGAATGGTCACACTACTGCCTCCTTAAGGACAGCAGGGACCACCCCTTCCCAGAGAGAAGCATTTATCACCCCCTAGACCCACCCAGTCAGACCCCCTCGACTTGCTTTTATAAGCCAGGAAGGACAGGGATCGCGATGGCAAGTGGTCGGTCACACTGCTGCAAGCACCTTGTCCACATCATCAGGCCGCAATAACTGGAACTGATCCCACAAAATTGGGCAGATGGTGGCATCAGACACCTCAACTGGAGCTGCACTAAAACAACGTCAAGCTCGCTGCGGAGAGAAGCAATCTTGTCCTCAAAGTGTGATGCAAAAAGGACACAGCGGGTCCTTGACGGAGCCAGGGCCCCATTTGCTGGGGATGATGTTAGCAGCCCCTGGACCACCCGGAAGAGCTCTGCTGGATGGCTACTCAAGGACGCAATGGAGGCAGCAAAATAAGCCTTCTTTGCTGCCCACACTGCCATGCAATAGGCACGATTATGCGCTCTGCAGTGTGCTCGGTCATCTTCGCTTCGAATCTTGCGCCATTTACGCTACAGCCAACGTCCAGCGTGTTTCATTGACCACAACTCCTTAGTATACTAAGGAGGAGAGCAGGCTCTACAGGACTGGAGAGGGCACTCAGGTGCGATCAAGTCGATGGCCCTCTGCATCTCACCATTCCACAGTGAGGCTAGGGCCTCGGCTGGATCACCAGCTCTCTCCACTGGAAAATCCCCAAGAGCATTCAGAAATCCATTGGATTCCATCAGTCTCCTAGTAGAAGAACTAATCCCATCAGCTATTAGTATAGAGAACATTCTCAATATAGAATATCTCTTCTACAACCAAGATCATGCTTGTGTAGTAGTGACCTTCAAGAATATTACCTGCCTTGCAGGGCTGGTTTGACTCAATTTCTGAAGGCAAATTGCTCCCAGTCAGGTAATGTGTGTATTGCAGGCAGCCTACTTTCTCTGTTTCTTGTCTGAATGAGAAGGGCTTCAAGGATGTGTTAGCTTTAGAACACACAAAAGAAAACTCAAATAGGTGAGATTTGCACTTCAAAAACACACAGAGATTAGGGAAGGTATAGTGTGAGTTTGATTGCACACCTTCTCAAATTGGTCTTTGCTTTGAGTGGCTGCTTTGTTTCTTTGAAAAATTGAATATTTAGCAGTGGATTACAGAAATTTCACTGCACAGATGTGTCTGAAATTTGGCACACGTGAGCATCTCTAGGGTATCTTTAAGGTCACCAAAATACATGTTTGTCTCATGAAAATTGGGAAAGTTATAGTACTTTGCCTTGACTAGTTTGCCTGAAAAATCACATTTTTAGCAATGGATTATAGGAAAACCACTGCACAGCTGTGTCTAAAATTTGGCACACATGAGCACCTCCATGGCATCTGCAAGGTCACCAACTTTCATATTTCTATGTTGAAAAATAAAAAGGTTATAGGTGTTTATTTTTTCCAATGCAAGTCTATGGGAAAATGAAGGGGGAAAAAAGAATGATTCCGAGAACTGAATCTCAATACGGATTCTAATCCAAGGTGAAGTGGACTGGGTCCAAATAGATCTGAAGCAAATCTGTCTCAATTTAGAAGGTCTGAATCAGGATCCAAAGTGAATTCGGGGGTCCGTACACAGCCCTAGTGGAAATCACTTCAGTCGGAGCTAAAAAACTTCACTTGTATGAAAGACTTCAGACAGGGGATAAGTCATATAGTTCACAGTGTGGACAGAGCTTCAGCAACCCCTCTTGACTGTAGGGTTGCATCTCCCATGTGGTATACTGAATTATAATTTCTTGGGATGAGTGCAAATCCTGGTTTGTTAACCCAGAGAACACATGGTTTATTGTTGGTTTGTGAACTCTGGCTTGCTTTAACCACGGGTTGTCATGACATAAAGCAAAGACAGAAACACAAACTATCGCTGCAAGGTGGGACCAAACAAAATATATTGGAGAAGTGCACAGGAAGGCAGGCAGGCAGAGAGCTGGGCAGGCAACTGTGTGGGCATGAGCTGAGCGAGTAAGCAATAGATCTGTGAGTTTCTCTCACCAGATCTGGCCACTCCACAGCTTTGGCCCAGAGGCAGGCAGAAAGCAATCAAACTGGCCCTGTGAGGCGGGCACAGAGAGGAGGAGAGGCAGGAGGTGGCTAGGGCCATGGAGCACTGGGAGCATATATACCATAGGCTTGTGGGGTTGACCCACACAGCCCAGCTACATCCCCCAGGCACCAGGAGGGCAGAGAGGCAGGCTGGCAGAAAGCAATCAAACCATCCCTGTGAGGCAGCACAGTAGCTGGAAAAACATAGTAGGTGAGAGATGCTTTGGCATCCCCTTAATAGGAGGTGAGGAGGCGAGGATCCTTTCAGAGTCCATCTTATTGCAC
Source organism: Elgaria multicarinata webbii (assembly GCF_023053635.1). Lineage (NCBI taxonomy): Eukaryota > Metazoa > Chordata > Lepidosauria > Squamata > Anguidae > Elgaria > Elgaria multicarinata. Next base: position 700,129 of record NC_086175.1, read on the forward strand.
TGTAAGCAGCACAGCCAATAGTAATAATAACAATAATAATAATAATAATAATAATAATAATAATAATAATAACAATAATAATAGCAACAACAGCAACAACAATACTTAAATGGAGTAGGGGTGTGATCCGCTCCGATTAGGAGCGTAGAAGCAGTAGCGGATTGGCCTGCTCCGCCTTACCCAGAGGCGGAGTAGGAGCGGACCGCGGACCCCTAGAAGCAAGGCGAAGAGAAGCGACCATTTTTCGGAGCTCCTAGATCAGGCGGAGCGCTCCGGTCGCCATCTTGAAAACATTTCGCCATAGGATTGCATTGCGGCAAATAATCACGGATAACTACGTTCTTTTTTAAGCTATCGTTCTGGAAATTCTTGTGCTCAGAGAGTCGTGGATGGGGGTCATTTTGAGACCACTCTCACCTCTCTGCGTCGTGCGGGTCGCGTGCTATATTTTTTTGAAAATCGGGTCAACCACGCGGCTCAAACGGCGTTTTCGGCTTTTCGCCCATAGGATTGCATTGCGGAAAAAAATCGGGGATAACTGGGGGGGGGTTTAAGCTATTGTTCTGAAAATTCTTGTGCACAGAGAGTCGTGGATGGGGGTCATTTTGAGACTACTCTCAACTTTCTGCGTCCTGTGGTTCACGTGCAATATTTTTTTAAAAATCGGGCTTTGGGTTTTGTTTTTGTTTTTTTGGAAGCGATGACAGGCACATTCAACTCCCAATCCTGATGAGAATTGATCTCCTCAGAAAGCATCATCCTCCAATCCCAGCGTTGGAGGGGGGACTAAGGCAGACCCACCCTGAGAACTTTCTGTTTTGTGTCTCTTTGTGGGTTGGCGTTCGTGGAGGGAACACTTAGTTAGTTAGTGCTCCTGCTTTGGACTTTGGAGATAGATTAGGATAGATTTAGTTTGGCGCGTGTGTGTGTTTGTTTGCTTCTTTCTGACTTATAGCTTAGTTTGCCCTGTGTTTTTCCCTTACTTTGACTTAATATAAACTTTATTTTTAAATTTTGGAGTGTGTGTTTGGTGGGTTGGGTTGGTTGCCCCCCCCCCCTGACTGTTCTGCTTTTGTGAAAGCTTTCTTTTGAAAGCATACACACACTTCTTGTCCCATTTCCCTACATTTATTAGTAATATTCTTAAACATATTTTATTATATTCTTTTACATATTCTTAGTAGTATTCTCATACATATTATTAGTAGTATTAATATTTTATTCTTCTTATACATATTAGTAGTAGTGTTTGGTTGGTTCTTTCCCCCCCTCTCTTAAATCCTGATTGTGTTTCCTTCTATCTTCTATATACCAAAAAATACCAAAAAATACCCAAAAAAAAATATTCTCTTTTTCTTGTCTGTGTAACTTGGACTGAGTGTGCTGCTTTTGTGAAGTGCAACAGGCAGCCACAGATTGAGCATTTTGGGGAAAGCATACACACACTTCTTGTCCCATTTCCCTACATTTATTAGTAATATTCTTAAACATATTATTATATTCTTTTAGATATTCTTAGTAGTATATATATTAGTATATTCTCATACATTTTATTAGTAGTATAATATTTTATTCTTCTTATCAACATACACACTTCTTGTCCCATTTCCCTACATTTAAACATATTATATTCTTCTTATACATATTCTTAGTAGTACCTTATACATATTATTAGTAGTATTAATATTTTATTAGTCATCATGAAAAGAGGGAGCAGGCGTGCTGAAAGCAGCAAGGCTCAGGCTGGCACCAGTAAGCAGGCTGTGAAAATCAAACAGGCAACTCCTTGGCTGACTGCTCCAAAACAGAAGCAGGACAAGCAGCAGGCAGAGCCACTCTCTTCTGCAACTTGTGCCCGGCGTTCTCTTTTTGAGGGTGGGAATGGGAAAAGTACCCCTTTACAAGAGGCAGGTGGCATTAGAGGAGGAGGAGTATCCCCAACTCCTTCATTATCCTTTCAGCCCATGAGCTCACTGATGGACCTAGACGAGGTCCTCAGCACAGTGGAGGGGGAGGAGGAGGAGGCGGTGGGCCTCCAGGATGTGGGGGCTGAGGAGGAGGAGGAGCAGCAGCAGGCCGAGGCTCTCTCCCCAGTCTCATCCCACACCCTTGTTTCTGTGGCAACACCAGAGAGCTCAGGCAGGCAATTGGTGGTGTCACCACGGAAACGAAAGACAAGCATCGTGTGGGACCACTTTGAGTTGGGAGCGGATCCCCGCTTTGCTGTCTGTCGCCACTGCAAACTCAGCCTAAGCAGGGGTTCATCGACAGGGCATTATGGAACCAGCAGCATGAAGATGCATCTTAAGAGGCAGCACCAGTCGGTCTTGATGGGGAAAGAGGCGGGCAAGGTGACTGGTTCCAGGGGAAAGCCGAAGGCTGCTGCTGCTGCTGCTGCTGGCACTTCCACTCTCAGCTCTCCATCTCCCATCCCCACAAGGGTTAGGCAGGCAACCCTGCCGGAAATGGGGTGGGGGAAGTATGGAACTACAAGATGGCGTTTTCCAACGCCCTCCCAGATCACCACGTCAATCGGTGAGATGGTGGCGTTGGACGACCAGCCATTCAGCCTCGTCGACAACGCAGGCTTCAAGAGGCTGATGGCGCTTGTGGTGCCATACTATAAGCTGCCGTGTCGCACCACCCTGAGCAGGCGGGTGGTGCCTTCCCTGTACCGTTCCTGCAGGGAGTTAGTGCTGGGTCGTCTGTGCCAGGCAGAGGCACGGATGGTGCACTTCACCTCGGACATTTGGTCCAGCGAGGGCGGAGTGCACGCTTACCTGTCCCTGACGGCACACTGGTGGGCAGCCGTGGGGCAGGAGGATCCAGCACTACAGGGACTGGCAAGGAGGGCTACTGCTAGGCCCTCCTCCACACACAAGTGATGGACCAGTCCCACATGGCAGCGGAGATTACGGAGGCCATGAACCGCATGGTGGATGGGTGGCTAGCTGGGCAGAAGGTCACCCGCGGTTACATGGTCGCGGACGGGGGAGCCAACATGGTGAAGGCGGTGCGCGACGGCGGATTCGAGGGCGTCCGCTGCATCGCGCACGTCTTGAACCTGGTGGTGAGGGATGGCCTTGGGATGGGCAGCACCAAGCCCAACCTTGGTCCCCTGTTCGGGATCCGTAACCTCCTGGAGAGCTGCAGAAAGGTGGCAGGCCATTTCCACCACAGCGTCAAGGGCAGTCGCTTGCTGCGGGAGAAGCAGGAGGAGTTGAATCTTCCGCAGCACAGGCTAGTGCAGGATGTGGTGACACGCTGGAACTCCACCTACCTGATGCTGGAGCGTATGGTGGAGCAACAGCGTGCCATCCACGACTTGTTCAGGGTCAGGGACATGGGCGTCCACCACATGGGCAAGCAGCAGTGGGACCCCATGTCCCAGCTGGTGGCGGTCCTCAAGCCGTTCCTGAATGCCACCGAGACCCTGAGCAAAAGCTCTGCCCTCCTCAGCCAGGTGATCCCTGTATGCAGGCATCTCCAGAAACAGATGGGCGACTTTCTGGAGTACAGGGATCCCGTCACCGGCAGGCGCTTCGAGCCCGAGGTCCGCGAAGCGGTGACTAGGCTGAGGGACGGCCTGACGCGGAGGCTGGAGCCCATCCAAACCGACAGGGTCCACATGTTGGCAGCCATGTGCGACCCTCGTGTGAAGGATGGGCTTTGTGGGCCAAATAGCAGGCAGCACTGGGTGGAAACGCTGGTGGGCGAAGTGCGGGCGGCATGGGCCAAGAGGGTGGGGCAGAGTGAGGCAGAGGAGCAGGCCACCCCTCCCCGCAGCAGCAGCACCAGCACCAGCAGCAGCCTCACCTGCATCCCTCCCAGCAGCAGCACAGGCGAGGGGTATTGGGAAGAGGCTCTGCACGCCGTGGTTGGGCAGAGACCCTCCCCAGCCACCGGCCAGGATGACGCTGCAACCACCGTGCAGCGTTACCTGTCAGAGCCCATGGAGGACTGCTCCATGGACCCCCTGGCCTACTGGTCATCCCGCTTTCAGATTTGGCCAGACCTTTCGCGGGTGGCCATGGATCGACTCAGCTGCCCACCCACCAGTGTTCCAAGCGAGAGGGTCTTCTCTATGGCGGGCGACATAGTGACCCCTCACCGCTCGCGCTTGGAGCCGGACTTGGTGGAGCAGCTGGTCTTTCTGAAGGGCAATCTACCCCTGCTGGGATACCCCACCCTCAAGCCCTCGTGGGAGTTGACAGGCAGGCTCCCCTCCCTTTAATTCCACCCCTCCTTTGGTTGGCAGGCACACTACAGTTCAGGCAGGCTGGTTTTTTCTTTTTATTATTATTTTTATTATATTTTTCTTCTTCTTCTTCTTCTTCTTCTTCTTATTATTATTATTATTATTATTATTTAGTGGCTGTGTTACAGTTCACAACATCAACTCTGAATCTTTACATTCGTCTCTGTAGGCACTAGGCAGAGTTTGTCACCGTGCGTGTGTGTGACTGACTGTGAGGGCAAAGCACCACACTTGAGTTCATTTCATTTCTGTGGCGTCCGGTACAGCTTAGTCAACTCATCCGGATAGTTTTCCACCCAGTTCCAAAAGACTCCATGATTGACTGCACGTGTTTAGGTGAGGTGCAAGCAGGGGGCAAGGCAATGCCTGGCACCACCACCACTAGCCAGGCTGCCTCTCTCCAGCAGTCCACGGGTCGCCCTTTGGAGTGCCCTTGGCTTGGAGTGGAAGACGTACTCCCTGATCCAGAAGTAAGGTTTTGAGAAGCAAGCTGTCACTTCAACTCATGAGCCTCTGTGCAAAAGCTGTCATTGTGTGTGTGGTTGTGAGTGTTACTGCAGCTGCCTGTCTCGCTGCGAAAATGAAACAGGCGAGTCCTTGCCTTTGAGAAGCAACCTTTCACTTGACCTCATGGAAGTCATTGACTTCAGCACAGCTACTACGTAGAGGCTGTGGTCCTCCAGGATCTGGGTGACTCGATCAGTGTGCTGATTTTGAGAAGCAACCTTTCACTGAAACTCATTCACTTCCCCAATTGAGGGTGAGGGAGGTTAAACTCCAGCAGTCCACAGGTCGCCCTTTGGAAAGCTCAGGGATCAAGTGGACTACTCGACCAGTCTGCTGATTTTGAGAGGCAACTTTTCACTTCAACTCATGGACTTCCCCAATTGAGGGAGGTACTCCAGCAGTCCACCGATCTCCCGTAGCACAGCCACTTAGTGCGTACGGACAGTTTAAGTTTCCTGAGAAGTGAGCTCTCACTTCGACTCATGACAGCCATTGACTTCACCACAGCCACTTTGTGTGGGACGCTGTGGTCCTCCAGGATGTGGGTGAGGATTAGTCGCAGAAGCTGGTCCAGCTTCTCTCCCTGGTCTCGTCCCACCCCTCTTCCGCTGTAACGCCCTCTTTGAGAAGCAAGCTGTCACTGAAACTCATGAAAGCCATAGACTTCCGAAGCAACCTTTCACTTCAACTCATTGACTTCCCCTTTGAGAAAAAGCTAAGCTCCAGTAATGCACCGTTTGTCCGTGGGACAGCTCTCTTACGAGAAGCTGCAGTGCATATGCAGCAGTGCCATGGCTTTGGGAAGCCGAGACCCATCCCAGCCACCGGGAACCGGAGGAAAACTCCAGCAGTCCACGGGTCGCCCTTTGGATAGCTCAGGGATCAAATGGAGTACTTGATCTGTGTGCTGATTTTGAGAAGCAACCTTTCACTGAAACTCATTCACTTCCCCTATGTGCGGGAGGTACTCCAGCAGTCCACCGATCGCCCGTAGCACAGCCACTAGCAAAGCCACTACAGTGGATGCTCTCTTCTCTCTCTCTCCTCAGTCTCATCCAACCCCTCTTCCTCTTCCCCTTCTGCTGTAACCCCTCTTTGAGAAGCAAGCTTTCACTTAAACTCATCATTCACTTCCCCAATTCAGGGAGGTAAAGGCCAGCAGTCCAAGGGTCGCCCTTTGGAGGGCTCAGCAGCAACGTTAATCCTCCAAGCATGCACACAAATCTTCCATACTCAAAGTAACTGCTTCAATAACTAGTAGCTCCTTTTTGCCCGCCTGCCTGCCTGCCCGCCTGCCCGCCTGCCCGCCCGCCTGCCCGGGAGCCGTCCTTGTGAGGTAGCTGGATCTGCTGGGACTCACTCCCCCAGAGATCTATGGCATACCTGTGCAAGTTACCAGCTCCTTTGTGCCTGCCTGCCTGCCTGCCCATGCTCGCCTCCCCGGGAGCCGTCCTTGTGAGGTAGCTGGATCTGCTGGGACTCACTCCCCCAGAGATCTATGGCATACCTGTGCAAGGTACCAGCTCCTTTGTGCCTGCCTGCCTGCCTGCCCATGCCCGCCTGCCCGGGAGCCGTCCTTGTGAGGTAGCTGGATCTGCTGGGACTCACTCCCCCAGAGATCTATGGCATACCTGTGCAAGGTACCAGCTCCTTTGGGCCTGCCTGCCTGCCTGCCTGCCTGCCCATGCCCGCCTGCCAGGGAGCCGTCCTTGTGAGGTAGCTGGATCTGCTGGGACTCACTCCCCCAGAGATCTATGGCATACCTGTGCAAGGTACCAGCTCCTTTGGGCCCACCGGCCGTAGCCTGCCTCCCTCCCTGCCTGCCTGCCTGCCTGCCCATGCCCGCCTGCCCGTCACTCCCCAATTGAGGGAGGTTAACTCCAGCAGTCCACGGGTCGCCCTTTGGAGAGCTCAGGGATCAGATGCACTATTCGTGATCCAGTCTGGTGATTTTTTGAGAAGCAAGCTGTCACTTCAACTCATGGACTTCCCCAATTGCGGCTGGTACTCCAACAGTCCACCGAACTCCCATAGCACAGCCACTTAGTGCATAGGGACAGTTTAAGTTTCCTGAGAAGTGAGCTCTCACTTTGACTCATGACAGCCATTGACTTCACCACAGCCACTTCGTGTTGGATGCTGTGTTCCTCCAGGATGTGGGTGAGGAGGATTAGTCGCAGCAGCTGGTCGAGCTTCTCTCCCCAGTCTCATATGGAGCAATTAAAGGTATCTGAGAAGTGAGCTCTTACTTCAACTTCAAGTTCAGACACTTGAGCACAGCCCCTACGGTTGAGGCGCAGCTGGCCGTGCCTCTCTCCCCAACCACTGTCTGCATAGGGACAGTTTAAGTTTCCTCCTGAGAAGTGAGCTTTCACTTCGACTCATGACAGCCATTGACTTCACCACACATGCACTCCGGTGGATGCTTTGGTCCTCCAGGATTTGGTTGAGGAGGATTAGTTGCAGGCAGCAGCTGGTCGAGCTTCTCTCCCCAGTCTCATATGGAGCAATTAAAGTTATCTGAGAAGTGAGCTCTCACTTCGACTTCAAGTTCACTCAGACACTTGAGCACAGCCCCTACGGTGGAGGCACAGCTGTCCGTGCCTCTCTCCCCAACCACTGACTGCATAGGGACAGTTTAACTTTCCTCCTGAGAAGTGAGCTTTCACTTCGACTCATGACAGCCATTGACTTCACCACTTAGCTGTTCCTCATGTTGTCCTTTCCCTAAAGTGGAGTTCGTAGCAGCAGCTGGTCGAGCGTCTCTCCCCAGTCTTGAAATTAAAGGTATCTGAGAAGGGAGCTCTGACTTCGACTCATGACAGCCATTGACTTCACCACAGCCACTTTGTGTTGGATGCTGTGGTCCTCCAGGATGTGGGTGAGGATTAGTAGCAGAAGCTGGTCCAGCTTCTCTCCCCGGTCTCGTTCCACCCCTCTTCCGCTGTAACCCTCTCTTTGAGAAGCAAGCTGTCACTGAAACTCATGGACTTCCCCTCAGAGAAAAAGCTAAGCTCCAGCAGTCGACCGATCTCCCGTACCACAGCCACTACGTTTCCTGAGAAGTGAGCTCTCACTTCGACTTCAAGTTCAGACACTTGAGCACAGCCCCTACGGTCGAGGCGCAGCTGGCCGTGCCTCTCTCCCCAACCACTGTCTGCATAGGGACAGTTTAAGTTTCCTCCTGAGAAGTGAGCTTTCACTTCGACTCATGACAGCCGTTGACTTTACCACAGCCACTTTGTGTGGGATGCTGTGGTCCTCCAGGATGTGGGTGAGGATTAGTAGCAGAAGCTGGTCCAGCTTCTCTCCCCGGTCTCGTCCCACCCCTCTTCCGCTGTAACCCTCTCTTTGAGAAGCAAGCTGTCACTTCAACTCATGGACTTCCCCAATTGCGGCAGGTACTCCAGGTGTCCACCGAACTCCCATAGCACAGCGACTTAGTGCATAGGGACAGTTTAAGTTTCCTGAGAAGTGAGCTCTCACTTCGACTCATGACAGCCATTGACTTCACCACTTAGCTGTTCCTCATGTTGTCCTTTCCCTGAAGTGGAGTTCGTAGCAGCAGCTGGTCGAGCGTCTCTCCCCAGTCTTGCAATTAAAGGTATCTGAGAAGGGAGCTCTCACTTTGACTCATGACAGCCATTGACTTTACCACAGCCACTTTATGTTGGATGCTGTGGTCTTCCAGGATGTGGGAGAGGATTAGTAGCAGAAGCTGGTCCAGCTTCTCTCCCCGGTCTTGTCCCACCCCTCTTCCGCTGTAACCCTCTCTTTGAGAAGCAAGCTGTCACTTCAACTTATGGACTTCCCCTCAGAGAAAAAGCTAAGCTCCAGCAGTCGACCGATCTCCCGTAGCACAGCCACTACGTTTCCTGAGAAGTGAGCTCTCACTTCAACTCATCTTGTAGTGCGCCCGCCGAGTTGAGCACAGCCACTACAGTGGATGCGCCTGCCCGCCTGCCTGGGAGCCGTCCTTGTGAGGTAGCTGGATCTGCTGGGACTGACTCCCCTGCAGATCTATGGCTTACTTGTGCAAGGTACCAGCTTTTCTGGGCCCGCCAACCCATGCCTGCCTGCCTGCCCGTCTGCCCGCCTCCCCCGGGGTGCTGCTGTGGTGTGGCATCTGCCAGGACTGACTCCTCGCCTGCTCTGCCCGCCTGGTGCCTTGGAGATGGGCTTTGCGGTTCGTGCCCAGCACCCTCCGGCACGCTTGCTCCCAGTCGTCCTCCTCTGTGCCCCTCAAGGCGTAACTGCTGGCTTAGAAAGAAACAACCAGCCATCTTTGCCTCACTTGCTCCTTGCGCCCGCTTACGGGTTGGTTTGCTATGCGTTAGTGCTCAAGCCATCCTTGCGGCACTACAATGCCTGCTGCCTGCCTGCCTTCCCTCCCTTCTCCCCTTCCCGCCTTGCAGGGATGGTGTATGTGTCTTGCTTTGACTCAGGGGAGAAGTCCTTCCTGCGCTCACTTAGACTTTATCAAGTTCAATAATCCATTTTTCAAATGTGCAAGAAGATTTAGGGTTATCTCGTGGCATGTTGGGATTTCCTTGGAACTGGCCCCATTGAGCTGTCTGCAATTGCAACTTTAAATCCCTGACATACTGGAGTGCCCGATTTTCAAAAATTCCCCAAAAATCAGGGGATGATGGGATTGCCTTGAAACTTGGTGTCCATGGGGACACATGGGTAAGCTGTCATGGGACCAAAGGATAGGTTTCTAACGTGCAAATTGACGTAGTTGTAGAATGGGACTTGATTTGGGGTGAGTTAAAAAGTTTAAGCCGCGCCAAAAATCAGGGGATGATGGGATTGCCTTGAGTGTGGGTGTCCCTGTGGACACATGGATAAGCTGTCCTGGTGCCGAGTTTGAGGTTTCTAACATGCAAATTGACGGAGCTATCCCAAGGGGTCTGAATGGGGTGCCTGATTTTCAAAAATTTGCCAAAAATCAGGGGATGATGGGATTTGCTTGAAACTTGGCATCCATGTGGACACATGGATAAGCTATCAAGGTGCCGACTTTGAGGTTTCTAACATGTAAATTGACATAGTTGTAGAATGGGACAATTTGGGGTGAGTTAAGCCACGCCAAAAATCAGGGGATGATGGGACTGCCTTGAGTCTGGGCATCCATGTGGACACATGTATAAGCTGCCCTGGTGCCGAGTTTGAGGTTTTTAACATGCAAATTGACGGAGCTATCCCAAGGGGTCTGAATGGGGTGCCCGATTTTCAAAAATTCCCCAAAAATCAGAGGATGATGGGATTGCCTTGAAACTTGGCGTGCGTGTGTATACGCCCATGAGGTGTCATGGTGCCAAACGTGAGGTTTCTAACTTGAACCAAAAAAAAGTTGTATACTTTTTTAGCTTTCAATGCAACCCTATTGGGGGGGGAAACGGAGCTCCGATCCGGATCCGGAGCTCCGAGCGGAGCGGAGCGGAAGTGGGCAGAGCGGGGGCGGGGCGGAGTGGCCCGCTCCGAAAAATGGCGGATCTGCAAGTGAAGCGGGGCGGGGGGTCCGTGCACACCCCTAGTTTTTACCCTACCCTGTGCCTGTTTGCAATCTCTTCCCCTCCTTATTGTTCTACTATGATTTTATTAGATTGTAAGCCTATGTGGCAGAGTCTTGCTATTTACTGTTTTACTCTGTACAGCGCCATGTACATTGATGGTGCTATATAAATAATAATAATAATAATAATAATAATAATAATAATAACTGCTTAATGAGGATGGCAAATTGATAACAGATGACAAAGAAAAGGCTGAAGTGCTCAATTGCTACTTTGCCTCAGTCTTCTCCAAAAAGCAGGTCTATGACCCCCCCTGGAAAAAGTGAAGCAGAAGTTGAGGGGGCAGGATTGCTGAGATTGATAAACAAATGGTCAAAAACCACCTAATTTCCTTGAATGAGTTCAAATCTCGAGGGCCCGATGAACTGCATCCTAGAGCAATGAAGGAGCTAGCAGAAGAACTCTCAGAACCCTTGTCTATTATCTTTGCAAAATCATGGAAGATGGGTGAGGTGCCGGACGACTGGAGGAGGGCTAAGGTTGTCCCTATCTTTAAAAAGGGCAAAAAGGAGGAACCTGGGAACTACAGACCAGTCAGTCTGACATCCATCCCTGGGAAAATTCTGGAGCAGATTATAAAGAAGTCAATCTGTAAACACCTTGAAATCAATGCAGTGATTACTAGAAGCCAACATGGATTTGTCAAGAACAAATCCTGTCAGACTAATTTGATCTCATTTTTTGATAAGGTAACCTCCCTTGTGGACTGTGGGAATGCTGTGGATGTCATATATCTTGACTTCAGCAAAGCTTTTAACAAAGTGCCCCATGATATTCTGATGAACAAACTAGCTAAAAGTGGGCTAGATAGAACAACTATTAGGTGGATTCACAGTTGGTTACAGAATCGGACTCAAAGTGTACTTATCAATGGAACCTTCTCAAACTGGGGAGAGGGAACGAGTGGGGGACCGCAGGGCTCAGTCCTGGGCCCAGTGCTCTTCAACATTTTTATTAATGATTTGGACGAGGAGGTGCAGGGAACGCTTATCAAATTTGCAGATGACACCAAATTATGTGGGATAGCTAATACCCTGGAAGACAGAAACAAACTTCAAAGTGATCTTGATAGGCTGTAGTGCAGGGCTGAAAACAGCAGAATGAAATTTAATAGGGATAAATGCCAAGTTCTGCATTTAGGAAATAGAAACCAAAGGCACAGTTACAAGATGGGGGATACTTGGCTCAGCAATACTACAAACGAGAAGGATCTTGGAATTGTTGTAGATCGCAAGCTGAATATGAGCCAACAGTGTGATATGGATGCAAGAAAGGTCAATGCTATTTTGGGCTGCATTAATAGAAGTATAGCTTCCAAATCACGTGAGGTACTGGTTCCTCTCTATTCGGCCCTGGTTAGGCCTCATCTAGAGTATTGCGTACAGTTCTGGGCTCCACAATTCAAGAAGGACGCAGACAAGCTGGAGCGTGTTCAGAGGAGGGCAACCAGGTGTTAAGTATATGAAAAGAAATACTTGCTTAGTCATTAAAATTGTGTGTGTATGGCTATCTCAGGGTTAAACAGTGAAAGTCTATCTGTGGGCAATTACCTTGAGATAGAGGCTGTTCTGGGAACCTTGCCAAGATTCTAAGTTAGCCTCATCACAGCTGTATGTAATGTAGATAACAATTGTGTAGATGTGTATATAGTTTCTCACTTGTGTAAAATGGAACTGATCACTGCTTACAGATCACTGCTCTATGATCACTGCTCTCTGTGTATGCCTCAGTGTGCTGATCTGAACTGATCTGAATTGAACTGCACAGAAGCCTGAAGGAAATAAACCAGCTCTGCTGTGTAAGACCTGCGTGATGTGTGTTTGTTTCTGAGCACAAACAGAGTTCCAGAAGGAGAAAAGTTCTGGCACAATAACCCAACAAAGGTTATGGGCCCAGTCCAGTCCAGGAAGCCTACGCCAGCCTAACCCAGGCAGAAGAACCAGAACTTGATGGGAATGGTGCAGTATCAGAACCAGAACCAGGAGTCTGCTAAAACAGAAAACTGTTGATGAAGGAAGGAAGACATCAAGCTAAAGCCAGTGCTGCAAAGTGAGGAAAAATCTCAGTCGGCTGACTCTGAGGAGGACTCTGAGCAGGAGGACGGTGAGATACCAATTCCTAAAGCAGAGGGAATGGCAGGAGCTAATATGTCTGGTTTGCATCAATTGTTAGAAAAGCTGAATGACTCTAACTATGCATTATGGTCTTACAAAATGCAAATGTATCTGATTCAGGCTGAACTGTGGTATGTAGTCACAGAGGATCCACCAGATAGAGCAGATCCACAGAATGCTAAATGGTTTAAGGACGATGCAAAAGCAATGGCAGTTATTGCATTAGCTGTGGAAGACTCTCAAATTTCCTTCATTCAGTTTTTGAATACATCAAAAGAGTGCTGGAATGCACTACAAGCTGTATATCAAAGAGAAACAGCGGGCAGTAAAGTAATTCTAACCCGGAAACTGTATGGAATGAAGCTGAAACCAGGGGAGTCTATGTCAAACCATTTGAAAAGCATGAGAGAAATCTTCAATCAACTCAGGGCACGAGGGATGGAGTTTACAACTATACACCAAGTCTATGTGATTTTGTCAAGTCTTGATTCATCGTACGACGCGGTTGTCACCATGATGGAAAGTCAAGAGGAGAAAAATTTAACCCTCGAGTATGTAGCTGGAAAACTACTGGAAACCTATGAAAGAAGACAAGCTTCAAAACAACAGAGCCTTAAACATCCTGTGGCTGAATTTCAACAAAGCCATAAATCTTCTGATGTGGTGGCTGCATTAAAGGCAAGGAAATGCTTTAATTGTGGTTCCACAGAACATTTACGGCGGGATTGCAACAACAAGAAAAAGAAAAAGCAGTCGACAGCAAAGTGGAGAGAAGAAAACAAAATGAATGAAGCTGAATCAACAAAGAAGTGTCTTCTAGCAAGAGTCAAAGAGACAATGAATCCTTGGTTTTTGGACTCTGGGGCTTCAATAAGTATGGCAAAAGACAAACTTTCATTTGTTACCTTGGAAACTTCTACTTCAAAGCAAAAGTGTGTTACCCTTGCAAATGGAACAAAAATCCAGATTTGTGGTGTGGGTAATGTATATTTTGATTGTCTGGGAGTTGAACTACAAAGTGTTTTATATGTACCAGAATTGGAAACAAACCTTCTAAGTGTGTTTCAGTTAACAGAAATGGGGTATGAGGTTTGTTTTACTGAAGAAAATTGTACTATAAAACAGGGAAACAAGGTGTGTGTGCAGGGAATAATGAAAGATTCTTTGTATGTGATTAATACTTGTACAAAAAATGAAGTTGTAGCCAGCAAAGTCACAACAAAAACAATAGCCAATTGCAAACCACACCAAGAGTGTATCCATTTAACTCATAAAAGGTTTGGTCATGCTAACTATAAAACAATTTCTAAGATTCCAGAATTGTGTGAAGGGGTGAAAATCAAACCATGTTCTAACTATCTAGAATGTAATGTATGCAGTGAAACCAAGTGTCATAAGTCAAACATTCCAAAACATAGTGAGAGAACAACAAAAAGAATTTTTGAATTAATTCATGCAGATCTTGCAGGTCCTTTTGAGACAAGTCAAGGAGGAAACAGATTTTTCTTGTCTATTGTTGATGATTACAGTAGATTTGGATTTGTGTATGTGTTAAGACAGAAGAGTGAAACTTTTGGAAAGTTTAAAGCTTTTGTTAAGTGGAGTAAAAATAGATTTAAAGAACCTATAGCTAATCTAAGAACGGACCGGGGAGGTGAATTTCTTAGCAACCAATTTAAAAAATTCCTCAGTGATGAGGGTATACAACATGACCTTACTGCTCCATATTCACCATTTCAAAATGGAGTTGCAGAAAGGAAAAACAGAACCTTGCAGAACATGTTAAGAGCTCTATTGAAAGAGTCAGGATTGTCTAATCTGTTCTGGGCAGAAGCTATGTCCACCTCAAATTATTTGTTAAACAGGCTTTACCACTCTGTACATGAAAAAACCCCATATGAAATGTTTTACAAAAGAAAACCTAGAGTGTCACATATAAGGGTTTTTGGGAGTAAATGTTTTGCTCATATTCAGAAAGAAAACAGACCAGGAAAACTAGCTCAAAGAGGTTTGGAATGTAAACTGTTGGGATATGATACACAAACAAAAGGCTATCGTTTGTGGTCTCCATATCACAAAAGTGTAATTGTGAGCAGAGATGTAGTTTTTCATGAACAAATGCAGGAAACAAAACAGTATGTAAGTTTGCCTGTAGAACAGAAAGCTGTAGAAACAGAAGAAATTCCTGAACAATCTCAGCAAGAGAGGGAGGGGGAAGAAACTGTAGAGGAGGAAACTATGCCTGTAACTATGCCAAGACGATCAGAAAGGGAACGCAAAGCTCCAATTCGTTACTCAGATGAATACCAAAGCAAACAGGTTTCTCATAGAGCTTTACTAATAGCCTATGAACCTACTTCATTTGAGGAAATTCAGGAGATGGAACCTACAGAAGCTCAGGGCTGGCATGAAGCAATGTCAGAGGAAATCAGAGCAATGGAAAAAAATGAAACGTGGGAGCTAGTACCTTTACCTGAAGGTCGTAAAGCCATTAACAGTAAATGGGTATTCAAAGTAAAACAAAATGAGGAAGGACAGGTGGAACGTTCAATGGTAAAACACAAAGAGATGCTTTTAAAGCTGGGTCTCAGATTGTAACACAATTTAAACAACATGCGCAAGAGGAGGACTGTTAAGTATATGAAAAGAAATACTTGCTTAGTCATTAAAATTGTGTGTGTATGGCTATCTCAGGGTTAAACAGTGAAAGTCTATCTGTGGGCAATTACCTTGAGATAGAGGCTGTTCTGGGAACCTTGCCAAGATTCTAAGTTAGCCTCATCACAGCTGTATGTAATGTAGATAACAATTGTGTAGATGTGTATATAGTTTCTCACTTGTGTAAAATGGAACTGATCACTGCTTACAGATCACTGCTTACAGATCACTGCTCTATGATCACTGCTCTCTGTGTATGCCTCAGTGTGCTGATCTGAACTGATCTGAATTGAACTGCACAGAAGCCTGAAGGAAATAAACCAGCTCTGCTGTGTAAGACCTGCGTGATGTGTGTTTGTTTCTGAGCACAAACAGAGTTCCAGAAGGAGAAAAGTTCTGGCACAATAACCCAACACCAGGATGATCAGGGGTCTGGAAACAAAGCCCTATGAAGAGAGACTGAAAGAACTGGGCATGTTTAGCCTGGAGAAGAGAAGATTGAGGGGAGACATGATAGCACTCTTCAAATAATTAAAAGGTTGTCACACAGAGGAGGGCCAGGATCTCTTCTCGATCCTCCCAGAGTGCAGGACACGGAATAATGGGCTCAAGTTAAAGGAAGCCAGATACCAGCTGGACATCAGGAAAAACTTCCTGACTGTTAGAGCAGTACGACAATGGAATCAGTTACCTAGGGAGGTTGTGGGCTCTCCCACACTGGAGGCAGTCAAGAGGCAGCTGGACAACCATCTGTCAGGGATGCTTTAGGGTGGATTCCTGCATTGAGCAGGGGGTTGTACTCAATGGCCTTGTAGACCCCTTCCAGCTCTGCTATTCTATGGTTTTATAAATAAAATGGCCGCCTGGCCTCTCTTGCACAGTCATTTCCTTAGTGGAATCATCATTCCTTCTGATTGCTGGGGTTTGCTTTAACCACTAAGATGACTGGTTTCAGATCTTACCACAAAGAAGGTATGGAATTGAATGGGATTGAAACTTTAGTTCATAAGCAGCCCTTGCTTGCCTCCCTTTTGAGAGAAGAAAAGTTCTCTTTTGGAACATGTTTTCCTTTGGCTTTTTGAGAGAGTTTTGGGCCAGTTTGCTTTTTTGCTCACTGGTGAAGTAGGGTGTAGAACTCAGCAGAGATCTCTTTCAGTCTTCCCCTTGGTCTTCAGATCTCTCCTTTGAAGAGGTAGCTATACATTCCTTTTAACCTCCCTGCACCACCACCCCAATACACACACAGTGCTCCTTTCCTTTTTTTTCTAAGAGTTTGGTCAATACTGTTATAAAGTTGAAAGCTTCAACACTTCATTTAATTAGATTGGGACGGTGTAAATTTTTATGTACAATTTTGAAACCTTTCAAAGTGCTTCTGGGCCTGCAACATTGGTTTCGACTAGGGGTGTGCACGGACCTCCCGCTCCACCCTGCGGGCAGTTCCGAAAATTTCGGATCGGCCCGCTCCACTCCGCACCGCTCCGCCCATACTCCTCTCCTCTTCGCCGCGGAGCTCCGGCTCCGAATCGGAGCTCCGCAGTGGAGGGGAGTGGCGCCAGGTAAGGCCAGGAGAGGAGGGAGGGAGGTTTACCGGGCCCTGCCGCCATCGCCGCCCATGCTGCGACGGCGGCATAGCCCGGGAAGGGACCAAGGGGTAGGGGGGCCTTACCTGCTTCCGTCCGTGGTCCGTCGGCGTCTTCAATTGAGCCCGCGGTTCAACCAGGAAGTCTGGGCCGCGGCCCAGACTTCCTGGTTGAACGGCGGGCTCAATTGAAGATGCTGACGGACCGCGGACGGAGGCAGGTAAGGGAGAGGAGAGCGGGGGGGGGGGGTTACTGGGCCCTGCCGCTGTCACTGCATGGGCGACAGCGGCAGCAGCAGGGCCCGGTAAACCCCACTTACCTTTCCAGCGGAGCTCTGGATCGAGGCGAAGGATCTGCCTTCACCTCGATCCTCTTCGCCACGCTACGCCGGCCCCCCAATCCTCTTCGCCTCCGCCTTAAGGGCAGGCGAAACCCCCCGCTCCGCTTCTAATTCGTCAGTCCGATTAGAAGCGGAGCACATCCCTAGTTTCGACCTAGTCAAGCTGTTTTTCTCATAAGTTTTAGAAACTGTTCAACAGTAGTGTGTTTTGCATAGTGTACACATGTATTTTCTTTCTAATCATTGAAGTGTAGAGTGGCTCTTGAGGTGTTTTTGGAGGCAGGCAAAACTGTTTTTTGTTCCAGCAGGCCTTTGCCAAATAATCTAGACCTCTGTCTATGCCTTGGACTTTTAAATAGTTATATATTTTTAAAAAATTAAATGCTTTAATATTGAAATGTATTTAATAATGTTTTTAACTTTTATGTATTTCTGATTTTAGCCTTTAGCTGTATATGTTTTCATTTTGTAAGGCCGCCTTGAGACCCAGCATTGGGCAAAAGGCAGGATACAAATAACAACAACAACAACAACAACAACAATAATGTTTCACATTTCACTTCTGTATTTGCTGTTCTTTTTCATTTTTCTTTATAAACCATTCATATCTTAAGACTTCTTGTGTGGCATGTTTTCATTGGCTTAACAAGTTAAAACAGTATTCACTGTTTACCTGCTTGTGTTATAAAATCTATTTCCAACTTCAAGGGTAACAGAGTTGGGGGGAAATCCTCAATCTCTTTGCAATCTGAGGCACTGATTAAGGGATTCCTGGAGATAATTTAGACTGACATAACACTATTCCCCCTTCTGAAGAGGTCTGGATCACAGGCTACTAAAAACAAAGTAGAAGACCATAGTAACAGTTTTCATGTGGCCATTTGTTTATGAGGCTGGTGCTCCTGCGGGCTACCAAATGGCTATTAACAGGCCATAAAATTGCCTGGCTGGGTCTGTCAGAAATTCCTAGAAGGTCCATGTTCTACAGCACCTGCTCTCAGATGAACTTGATGGAATCCCACCCTCCAACCCTGGGTTTAATTTACTGGCCTCCCGTGGTTGGGCCTTGCAGGAAACTATAGGGACAGTTAGAGCAGGCATTCATAGCACACATAGGGCTCATCTACACCAAGCAGGATATTGCACTATGAAAGCAGTATGAAAGGGGTATGTAAAAGGCAGGAGCCACACTACTGCTTTATAGCAGTATTGAAGTGCACTGACAATTGTTGGGGCCAATTGACATACTCCATATACCACTTTCATACTGCTTTCATAGTGCTATATCCTACTTGGTGTAGATGTGCCATGTGCCCCAACACTTGTCAGTGCTCTTCAGTACTACTATAAAGCAGTAGTGTAGATCCTGCAATTCACTTCAATAACACTATAAAGCAGTAGTGTGACTCCTACCTTTTATATACTGCTTTCGTACCACTTTCATAGTGGAATATCCTGCTGGTGCACATGAGCCCATAGAGTGCTGAGACTGGCAAATCTAAAAAGCAAGTATGTTGTTTTTCAAGAACCAAGGAAATTCAATGGGTCTTACTTTGAGTAAATATCCAGGGATGGAAATAAAGCCTGTGCAAGAATTGAGCCATGCCAAGTTGGAAACAGATTGGTTCATGCCTTCAAGGCATGAACCGATCTACTTCCAACTTGGCATGCCTAAAGCCCAACTTAAGAGCTACCATGCTGCCAAGTTCCATAACTTTATCTTTAATTTAATTTTTAAAAAAACAAAAACAAAACTTGTACTGCTCAAGATCCTAGACCCCAAAGAGATTTCTTTTTTAACTTTAAAAAAATCCTAAAAGTCTAGGCATGAACAGATCTGATTCAAACTTGACACAGCTATATCTCTACTTAAGAGCTACCATGCTGCCAAGTTTCAGCTCTTCATCTTTAAAAATGAAGGAGATGTAAGCATTTTGGTTAATTAATTAATTTGAAAAGTGAGTTCAACAAATAACACTAGCTTTGATTTAATATTGGATGTCAACATGTTGTAATATCCTGACTGATTCTCGTTTGGTTGTCAACTGTATAATATCTGGTCATCCGTTACACAAAGCCATGAAATTGAATAAACAAAAAACTACAGTTTACAAAACAACATTGAGGCTCTACAGTTTTCAACCAAGCACCAAAAAGCAGGGAAATTGGGAGTTAAGGCTCGAGCATTCATGCGCATCCATCCAGGAGTGCAGGATGGGTGGGAGTATTTAAAAAATGAAATTTTAAAGGCACAGTTACAAACAATTCCAACAAGGAGAAAAGATAGAAGACAACAGAGGAAACCAATGTGGCTCACACAAAAGGCTTAGACATGACCTGAAAATAAAAAAGG
This sequence comes from Elgaria multicarinata webbii, assembly GCF_023053635.1. Taxonomy (NCBI): domain Eukaryota; kingdom Metazoa; phylum Chordata; class Lepidosauria; order Squamata; family Anguidae; genus Elgaria; species Elgaria multicarinata. The sequence continues at coordinate 719,521 of NC_086175.1, forward strand.
ATACATATAGGAAGTGGAAGGAAGGCCAGGCTACAAAAGAAGAGTACAGACAGGTGGCGCAGAAGTTCCGAAATGGCATCAGGAAGGCTAAAGCTGAGAATCAGCTGAGGTTAGTGAGGGATGCTAAAAGAAATAAAAAGGCTTTCTTCAGATATGTGAGTAGTAAAAGACAGAGGAAAGAAATGGTGGTTCAACTGCTTAATGAGGATGGCAAATTGATAACAGATGACAAAGAAAAGGCTGAAGTGCTCAATTCCAACTTTGTCTCAATCTTCTCCCAAAAGTGGGCCTATGACCCCCCCCCCCTGGAATAAGCGAAGCAGAAGTTGAGGGGGCAGGATTGCAATTTGAGATTGATAAACAAATGGTCAAAGAACACCTAATTTCCTTGAATGAGTTCAAATCTCCAGGACCCGATGAACTGCATCCCAGAGTAATGAAGGAGCTAGCGGAAGAACTCTCAGAACCTTTGTCTATTATCTTTGCAAAATCATGGAAGATGGGAGAGGTGCCGGACGACTGGAGGACAGCTAACATTGTCCCTATCTTCAAAAAGGGCAAAAAGGAGGAACCTGGGAACTACAGACCAGTCAGTCTGACATCCATCCCTGGGAAAATTCTGGAGCAGATTATAATAATAATAATAATAATAATAATAATAATAATAATAATAATAATAATGAAGTCAATCTGTAAACACCTTGAAATCAATGCGGTGAACACTAGAACCCAACATGGATTTGTCAGGAACAAATCCTGTCAGACTAATTTGATCTTGTTTTTTGATCGGGTAACCTCCCTTGTGGACTGTGGGAATGCTATGGATGTCACATATCTTGACTTCAGCAAAGCTTTGGACAAAGTGCCCCATGACATTCTGATTAACAAACTAGCTAAAAGTGGGCTAGATGGAACAACTATTAGGTGGATTCACAGTTGGCTACAGAATCGGACTCAAAGTGTACTTATCAATGGAACCTTCTCAAACTGGGGAGAGGCAACGAGTGGGGTACCGCAGGGCTCAGTCCTGGGCCCAGTGCTCTTCAACATTTTTATTAATGAATTCGACGAGGAGGTGCAGGGCACGCTGATCAAATTTGCAGATGACACAAAATTGAGTGGGATAGCTAATACCCTGGAAGACAGAAACAAACTTTAAAATGATCTTGATAGGCTGGAGTGCTGGGCTGAAAACAGCGGAATGAAATTTAATAGGGATAAATGCCAAGTTCTACATTTAGGAAATAGAAACCAAAGGCACAGTTACAAGATGGGGGATACTTGGCTCAGCAATACTACAAACGAGAAGGATCTTGGAATTGTTGTAGTTCGCAAGCTGAATATGAGCCAACAGTGAGATATGGCTGCAAGAAAGGCCAATGCTATTTTGGGCTGCTTTAATAGAAGTATAACTTCCAAATCACGTGAGGTACTGGTTCCTCTCTATTCAGCCCTGGTTAGGCCTCATCTAGAGTATTGCGTCCAGTTCTGGGCTCCACAATTCAAGAAGGATGCAGACAAGCTGGAGCATGTTCAGAGGAGGGCAACCAGGATGATCAGGGGTCTGGAAACAAAGCCCTATGAAGAGAGACTGAAAGAACTGAGCATGTTTAGCCTGGAGAAGAGAAGATTGAGGGGAGACATGATAGCACTCTTCAAATACTTAGAAGGTTGTCACACAGAGGATGGCCAGGATTTCTTCTTGATCCTCCCAGAGTTCAGGACACGGAATAACGGGCTCAAGTTACAGGAAGCCAGATTCCAGCTGGACGTCAGGAAAAATTTCCTGACTGTTAGAGCATTACGACAATGGAATCAGTTGCCTGGTGAGGTTGTGGACTCTCCCACACTAGAGACCTTCAAGAGGCTGCTGGACAACCATCTGTCAGGGATGCTTTAGGGTGGATTCCTGCATTGAGCAGGGGGTTGGACTTGATGGCCTTGTAGGCCCCTTCCAACTCCGCTATTCTATGATTCTATGATTCTATCCCCTTTAAAAGCTAAACAACATGGCAGATGCTATGGGGCTTCCGTGCGGCCCGTTGCATCTGTTGTGTGGAAGGGAGTGACAGCCCATGCTACTTCTAGTGTAGGCTGGCCCCTCCTACCACACAGATTCTCAGGTAGGTCTAGCATGGCCCGTGGAGAGCGCCAGGCTAGAGAAGGTTGGTTTACACTTGGATCCTATGCATGTCTTCTCAGAAGTCAGTGCCGCTGGGTTTACTAGGGCTTCCTTCCAAGTGGTATAGGATTGCAAACTAATCTCATCTGAAAGGAGTTCAAGACAGCCAAACTAATCCTTTTCTGTTCCTCTGTCACTCTGATGAGATGATGTATTGTGGAAAGATTGTGGGAAGTGAACAGTATATTTTGTATAAATACATTTTAAGAAAAAGAAACATTGGTTCTTTGAAGGGCAGGATATTGAACAAAAGCTGAAAGTGCAAGCACATGCTCTGGTTTTACATCTGCAACAAATAGTGCCCCTTTTGTTATCAGTCATTAGGCATGTGCTCCGCTCCGATTAGAAGAGCAGAAGCAGGAGCGAATTGGCCTGCTCCGCCTTGCCCAGAGGCGGAGTAGAAGCGGACCGTGGACCCCTAGAAGCAAGGCGAAGAGAAGCGGCCATTTTCGGAGCGCTCCTCTTTCCGCGGTCCGGTCCGATCGCCATCTTGAAACATTTCGCCCATAGGATTGCATTGCGGAAAAGAAAGGGGGATAACTGTGTTGTTTTTGAAGCTATCTTTCTGAAAATTCTTGTGCTTAGAGAGTCGTGGATGGGGGTCATTTTGAGCCTATTCTCAGCTCTCTGTGTGGTGCGGTTCGTGTGCTAGAATTTTTTAAAAAGTAGGGTAAAGGTGGGAAAAAGGTTACCTGTTTCGATTGCTGAGGGGCAGAGTCAACTCCCGGTCGTGATCACATGATCCCAAAGTTGGAGGAGGGGATAGGCAAAACGGGTAACTTGGGATTCTGGGAAACTTCTCTTTCTAATCTGAACGGAGTTTTCCCAGTGTTTTTTTAAAACAGTAGCTCCACCAAATGCACTAACACAACCTGAAATCATACTAACAGATAGGAAACACACAGCAGTGCTACCCACCCTAACTTTGGGGAAGAACTGAATACATGTGGTGCAAGGGGATGAGCTTCCCTAGGGCATGCCATGTGGACGTGCCCCCACTCTCTCCTGTACTTGGAGGGCCATCAGAGCCCTCCAAAGAGAGTAACCCAGTGGAGCAATGCCTATCATGAGTTGAAGTGAGAGCTTTACTCCTTAGAGCTTTCGTGGTGGAGCAATGGCTTTCATGAGTTGAACTGACGGCGTTGCTTCTTTAAAGACTGGTCACTAGGACCAGTCAAATTGGCAGCTGCTTCCCCCTCCCCTGGGCACGTCCCCATATTGCTGGTAAAAGACAGATATAGCCTTTTTTTAAAGTTCTTCTTCTTGTTTATTCAGCAACACTGCTGCTTTTAATTCCACCCCTCCTTTGTTTATTTATTCCATTTTATATGCATTACTGGCTTATCCTTGGCTCACTTCCTTATGCCCCAAGAAATGTCAGCTGCCTGCCTGCCTTCCCTCTCTCCTCCCCTGCCCGCCTCGCAGGGATGTTGTGTGTGTCTGGCTTTGACTCAGGGGAGAAGTCCTTCCTGCACTCACTTAGAGTTTTGGAAGTTCCAAATCCATTTTTCAAGTGTGGAAGAAGATTCATTTAGGTTGATCTCTACTCCCCAGTTCATGGCATGTTGGGATTTCCTTTGAAATGGCCCCATTGAGCTGTCTGCAGGTTTAAGCCCCGCCAAAAAACAGGGGATGATGTGACTGCCTTGAGTCTGGGCATGCGTGTGCATCCCTGGATAAGCTATTATGGTGGCAAGTTTGAGATTTTTAACGTGCAAATTAACGGAGCTATCGAATGGGGTGTGAATGGGGTGTTGGATTTTCATAAATTTCTCCAAAATTAGGGGATGATGGGATTTCCTTGAGTCTTGGCGTGCGTGTGTATACCTCCATGAGGTGTCATGGTGCCAAACCTGAGGTTTCTAACTTTCACAGAAAAAAAGTTGTATACTTTTTTAGCTTAATGCAAGCCTATGGCGGGGGGGGGGGGGGGGGAAACGGAGCTCCGATCCGGATCTGGAGCTCCGCAGCAGAGCGGAGCGGACATAGGCGGAGCGGGGGTGGGGCAAAGCGGGCCGATCCGCAAATCGTGCATCTGGAAGAGAAGCGGAGCGGGGGGTCCGTGCACACCCCTATCAGTCATGCTGCTATGTGCGAGATGTGTGTGTGAGAAAAGTATTGGGCAGCCCCTGTATTTGGTAAGGATATAGAACAGCATTCCCCATCCTGTGTCCCAACATTCCTGACCATAGGACATACTGACTTGCAATGATGGGAGTTGTAGTCCAACTACTTTGGAGGGCACCAGGTTGAGGAATCAAAGAATCATAGAATCATAGAATAGCAGAGTTGGAAGGCCATCGAGTCCAACCCCCTGCTCAATGCAGGAATCCACCCTAAAGCATCCCAAACAGATGCTTGTCCAGCTGCCTCTTGAAGGCCTCTAGTGTGGGAGAGCCCATGATCTCCCTGGGCAGTTGGTTCCTCACTGCTCTAATGATCAGGAAGTTTTCCCTGATGTCCAGCCGGAATCTGGCTTCCTGTAACTTGAGCCCGTTATTCCGTGTCTTGCACTCTGTGAGGATCGAGAAGAGATCCCGGCCCTCCTCTGTGTGACAACCTTTTAATTATTTGAAGAGTGCTATCATGTCTCCTCTCAATCTTCTCTTCTCCAGGCTAAACATGCCCAGTTCTTTCAGTCTCTCTTCATAGGGCTTTGTTTCCAGACCCCTGATCATCCTGGTTGCCCTCCTCTGAACACGCTCCAGTTTGTCTGCATCCTTCTTGAATTGTGGAGCCCAGAACTGGACGCAATACTCTAGTTGAGGCCTAACCAGAGCCAAATGGAGAGGAACCAGTACCTCACATGATTTGGAAGCTATACTTCTATTAATGCAGCCCAAAATAGCATTGGCCTTTCTTGCAGCCATATCGCACTGTTGGCTCATATTCAGCTTGCGATCTACAACAATTCCAAGATCCTTCTCGTTTGTAGTATTGCTGAGCCAAGTATCCCCCATAATGTAACTGTGCCTTTGGTTTCTATTTCCTAAATATAGAACTTGGCATTTATCCCTATTAAATTTCATTCTGTTGTTTTCAGCCCAGCACTCCAGCCTATCAAGATCACTTTGAAGTTTGTTTCTGTCTTCCAGGGTATTAGCTATCCCACCCAATTTTGTGTCATCTGCAAATTTGATCAGCGTTCCCTGCACCTCCTCGTCCAAATCATTAATAAAAATGTTGAAGAGCACTGGGCCCAGGACTGCGCCCTGCGGTACCCCACTCGTTGCCTCTCCCCAGTTTGAGAAGATTCCATTGATAAGTAGTCTTTGAGTCCGATTCTGTAGCCAACTGTGAATCCACCTAATAGTTGTTCCATCTAGCCCACTTTTAACTAGTTTGTTAATCAGAATGTCATGTGGTACTTTTTCAAAAGCTTTGCTGAAGTCAAGATATATGACGTCCACAGCGTTCCCACAGTCCACAATTGAGGTTACCTTATTAAAAAATGAGATCAAATTTGTCTGACAGGACTTGTTCCTGACAAATCCATGTTGGGTTCTAGTGATCATTGATTTCAAGGTGTTTACAAATTGACTTCTTTATAATCTGATCCAGAATTTTCCCAGGGATGGATGTCAGACTGACTGGTCTGTAGTTCCCAGGTTCCTCCTTTTTGCCCTTTTTGAAGATAGGGACAACGTTAGCCGTCCTCCAGTCGTCCGGCACCTCTCCCATCTTCCATGATTTTGCAAAGATAATAGACAAAGGTTCTGAGAGTTCTTCCGCTAGCTCCTTCATTACTCTGGGATGCAGTTCATCGGGTCCTGGAGATTTGAACTCATTCAAGGAAATTAGGTGTTCTTTGACCATTTGTTTATCAATCTCAAATTGCAATCCTGCCCCCTCAACTTCTGCTTCGCTTATTCCAGGGGGGGGGGGGTCATAGGCCCACTTTTGGGAGAAGATTGAGACAAAGTTGGAATTGAGCACTTCAGCCTTTTCTTTGTCATCTGTTATCAATTTGCCATCCTCATTAAGCAGTTGAACCACCATTTCTTTCCTCTGTCTTTTACTACTCACATATCTGAAGAAAGCCTTTTTATTTCTTTTAGCATCCCTCACTAACCTCAGCTGATTCTCAGCTTTAGCCTTCCTGATGCCATTTCGGAACTTCTGCGCCACCTTTCTGTACTCTTCTTTTGTAGCCTGGCCTTCCTTCCACTTCCTATATGTATCCTTTTTTATTTTCAGGTCATGTCTAAGCCTTTTGTGTGAGCCACATTGGTTTCCTCTGTTGTCTTCTATCTTTTCTCCTTGTTGGAATTGTTTGTAACTGTGCCTTTAAAATTTCATTTTTTAAATACTCCCACCCATCCTGCACTCCTGGATGGATGCGCATGAATGCTCGAGCCTTAACTCCCAATTTCCCTGCTTTTTGGTGCTTGGTTGAAAACTGTAGAGCCTCAATGTTGTTTTGTAAACTGTAGTTTTTTGTTTATTCAATTTCATGGCTTTGTGTAACGGATGACCAGATATTATACAGTTGACAACCAAACGAGAATCAGTCAGGATATTACAACATGTTGACATCCAATATTAAATCAAAGCTAGTGTTATTTGTTGAACTCACTTTTCAAATTAATTAATTAACCAAAATGCTTACATCTCCTTCATTTTTAAAGATGAAGAGCTGAAACTTGGCAGCATGGTAGCTCTTAAGTAGAGATATAGCTGTGTCAAGTTTGAATCAGATCTGTTCATGCCTAGACTTTTAGGATTTTTTTAAAGTTAAAAAAGAAATCTCTTTGGGGTCTAGGATCTTGAGCAGTACAAGTTTTGTTTTTGTTTTTTTAAAAATTAAATTAAAGATAAAGTTATGGAACTTGGCAGCATGGTAGCTCTTAAGTTGGGCTTTAGGCATGCCAAGTTGGAAGTAGATCGGTTCATGCCTTGAAGGCATGAACCAATCTGTTTCCAACTTGGCATGGCTCAATTCTTGCACAGGCTTTATTTCCATCCCTGGATATTTACTCAAAGTAAGACCCATTGAATTTCCTTGGTTCTTGAAAAACAACATACTTGCTTTTTAGATTTGCCAGTCTCAGCACTCTATGGGCTCATGTGCACCAGCAGGATATTCCACTATGAAAGTGGTATGAAAGCAGTATATAAAAGGTAGGAGTCACACTACTGCTTTATAGTGTTATTGAAGTGAATTGCAGGATCTACACTACTGCTTTATAGTAGTACTGAAGAGCACTGACAAGTGTTGGGGCACATGGCACATCTACACCAAGTAGGATATAGCACTATGAAAGCAGTATGAAAGTGGTATATGGAGTATGTCAATTGGCCCCAACAATTGTCAGTGCACTTCAATACTGCTATAAAGCAGTAGTGTGGCTCCTGCCTTTTACATACCCCTTTCATACTGCTTTCATAGTGCAATATCCTGCTTGGTGTAGATGAGCCCTATGTGTGCTATGAATGCCTGCTCTAACTGTCCCTATAGTTTCCTGCAAGGCCCAGCCACGGGAGGCCAGTAAATTAAACCCAGGGTTGGAGGGTGGGATTCCATCAAGTTCATCTGAGAGCAGGTGCTGTAGAACATGGACCTTCTAGGAATTTCTGACAGACCCAGCCAGGCAATTTTATGGCCTGTTAATAGCCATTTGGTAGCCCGCAGGAGCACCAGCCTCATAAACAAATGGCCACATGAAAACTGTTACTATGGTCTTCTACTTTGTTTTTAGTAGCCTGTGATCCAGACCTCTTCAGAAGGGGGAATAGTGTTATGTCAGTCTAAATTATCTCCAGGAATCCCTTAATCAGTGCCTCAGATTGCAAAGAGATTGAGGATTTCCCCCCAACTCTGTTACCCTTGAAGTTGGAAATAGATTTTATAACACAAGCAGGTAAACAGTGAATACTGTTTTAACTTGTTAAGCCAATGAAAACATGCCACACAAGAAGTCTTAAGATATGAATGGTTTATAAAGAAAAATGAAAAAGAACAGCAAATACAGAAGTGAAATGTGAAACATTATTGTTGTTGTTGTTGTTGTTGTTATTTGTATCCTGCCTTTTGCCCAATGCTGGGTCTCAAGGCGGCCTTACAAAATGAAAACATATACAGCTAAAGGCTAAAATCAGAAATACATAAAAGTTAAAAACATTATTAAATACATTTCAATATTAAAGCATTTAATTTTTTAAAAATATATAACTATTTAAAAGTCCAAGGCATAGACAGAGGTCTAGATTATTTGGCAAAGGCCTGCTGGAACAAAAAACAGTTTTGCCTGCCTCCAAAAACACCTCAAGAGCCACTCTACACTTCAATGATTAGAAAGAAAATACATGTGTACACTATGCAAAACACACTACTGTTGAACAGTTTCTAAAACTTATGAGAAAAACAGCTTGACTAGGTCGAAACTAGGGATGTGCTCCGCTTCTAATCGGACTGACGAATTAGAAGCGGAGCGGGGGGTTTCGCCTGCCCTTAAGGCGGAGGCGAAGAGGATTGGGGGGCCGGCGTAGCGTGGCGAAGAGGATCGAGGTGAAGGCAGATCCTTCGCCTCGATCCAGAGCTCCGCTGGAAAGGTAAGTGGGGTTTACCGGGCCCTGCTGCTGCCGCTGTCGCCCATGCAGTGACAGCGGCAGGGCCCAGTAACCCCCCCCCCCGCTCTCCTCTCCCTTACCTGCCTCCGTCCGCGGTCCGTCAGCATCTTCAATTGAGCCCGCCGTTCAACCAGGAAGTCTGGGCCGCGGCCCAGACTTCCTGGTTGAACCGCGGGCTCAATTGAAGACGCCGACGGACCACAGACGGAAGCAGGTAAGGCCCCCCTACCCCTTGGTCCCTTCCCGGGCTATGCCGCCGTCGCAGCATGGGCGGCGATGGCGGCAGGGCCCGGTAAACCTCCCTCCCTCCTCTCCTGGCCTTACCTGGCGCCACTCCCCTCCACTGCGGAGCTCCGATTCGGAGCCGGAGCTCCGCGGCGAAGAGGAGAGGAGTATGGGCGGAGCGGTGCGGAGTGGAGCGGGCCGATCCGAAATTTTCGGAACTGCCCGCAGGGTGGAGCGGGAGGTCCGTGCACACCCCTAGTCGAAACCAATGTTGCAGGCCCAGAAGCACTTTGAAAGGTTTCAAAATTGTACATAAAAATTTACACCGTCCCAATCTAATTAAATGAAGTGTTGAAGCTTTCAACTTTATAACAGTATTGACCAAACTCTTAGAAAAAAAAGGAAAGGAGCACTGTGTGTGTATTGGGGTGGTGGTGCAGGGAGGTTAAAAGGAATGTATAGCTACCTCTTCAAAGGAGAGATCTGAAGACCAAGGGGAAGACTGAAAGAGATCTCTGCTGAGTTCTACACCCTACTTCACCAGTGAGCAAAAAAGCAAACTGGCCCAAAACTCTCTCAAAAAGCCAAAGGAAAACATGTTCCAAAAGAGAACTTTTCTTCTCTCAAAAGGGAGGCAAGCAAGGGCTGCTTATGAACTAAAGTTTCAATCCCATTCAATTCCATACCTTCTTTGTGGTAAGATCTGAAACCAGTCATCTTAGTGGTTAAAGCAAACCCCAGCAATCAGAAGGAATGATGATTCCACTAAGGAAATGACTGTGCAAGAGAGGCCAGGCGGCCATTTTATTTATAAAACCATAGAATAGCAGAGCTGGAAGGGGTCTACAAGGCCATTGAGTACAACCCCCTGCTCAATGCAGGAATCCACCCTAAAGCATCCCTGACAGATGGTTGTCCAGCTGCCTCTTGACTGCCTCCAGTGTGGGAGAGCCCACAACCTCCCTAGGTAACTGATTCCATTGTCGTACTGCTCTAACAGTCAGGAAGTTTTTCCTGATGTCCAGCTGGTATCTGGCTTCCTTTAACTTGAGCCCATTATTCCGTGTCCTGCACTCTGGGAGGATCGAGAAGAGATCCTGGCCCTCCTCTGTGTGACAACCTTTTAATTATTTGAAGAGTGCTATCATGTCTCCCCTCAATCTTCTCTTCTCCAGGCTAAACATGCCCAGTTCTTTCAGTCTCTCTTCATAGGGCTTTGTTTCCAGACCCCTGATCATCCTGGTTGCCCTCCTCTGAACACGCTCCAGCTTGTCTGCGTCCTTCTTGAATTGTGGAGCCCAGAACTGTACGCAATACTCTAACCAGGGCCGAATAGAGAGGAACCAGTACCTCACGTGATTTGGAAGCTATACTTCTATTAATGCAGCCCAAAATAGCATTGACCTTTCTTGCATCCATATCACACTGTTGGCTCATATTCAGCTTGCGATCTACAACAATTCCAAGATCCTTCTCGTTTGTAGTATTGCTGAGCCAAGTATCCCCCATCTTGTAACTGTGCCTTTGGTTTCTATTTCCTAAATGCAGAACTTGGCATTTATCCCTATTAAATTTCATTCTGCTGTTTTCAGCCCTGCACTACAGCCTATCAAGATCACTTTGAAGTTTGTTTCTGTCTTCTGCGCCACTTGTCTGTACTCTTCTTTTGTAGCCTGGCCTTCCTTCCACTTCCTATATGTATCCCTTTTTGTTTTCAGGTCATCTCTAAGCTTTTTGTGGAGCCACATTGGTTTCTTCTGTTGTCTTCTATCTTTTCTCCTTGTTGGAATTGTTTGTAACTGTGCCTTTAAAATTTCCTTTTTTAAATACTCCCACCCATCCTGCACTCCTTTTCTCATTAGGCTCATTTGCCATGGAACCTTACTTATCATAGTTCTGAGTTTATTAAAATCAGCTTTCCTAAAATCCAGAGTATGTGTATGGCTACACTCAACTTTTGTCTCCTTCGTAATCAAGAATTCAAGTATGATGTGGTCATTTTTCCCCAGAGTTCCCGTAACTGCCACTTTATCCACTAATGGCTGGATAAGGACTTCTCTAAACAAAAAAGAGAGAAGTAGGTGGCTCAAAGTTGTTCATCATCAGTTTTCCACAACCCCACAGTCACTTCTGCATATCCTATTCTCCAACCTTTCCTCATGGTTTATCTGCTTTGGGAGAATGAGAATGTCACTGGCATTTTCTGCCTCCTTAGGGGGGATGTAGTGTTAAGGCTGGTGAGCCTTAACTCCCAATTTCCCTGGTTTTTTGTGCTTCGTTGAAACTGTAGAGCCTTAATGTTCTTTTGTAAACTGTAAGTTTTTTGTTCATTGAATATAGTCTGGGCTGACAGGAAGACTGGGTGTGTTTGTGGGAGGAGGGTGGTTAGGATTCTGTGAAGCAAAGGGTAGAAGTGGGGTAGAGAAAATGAAGGAGTGATTAAGGAATGTGGATATGTTTCTGTGAGGAGAACAGAGATACACCAGAGAAGTGGATGATTCTATAAAACTAAAGATAGTTGATTATATAGACAGTAGTATTCTATAGTGGAACCTTTTAAAGAAAGAACTGATAGAAACCAATGCGCTTAGGAACCTTGTAATCTTGTAACATTTGTACTGAGGAAACCCATAAGCTTATTTACACGCACTTACTTTAATAATTTCAAATTATATTTAAGAACAACTGGTGTGGTTTGTGGAGGAGTGACTGAGAAGAGGTCAAGTAATGGTGGCAGCAGATTGGGAAACTGAGGGCCAGGTTGCTGGGCTGTGGAGCTTTGTGGGCCTGAAGAATAAAGGTGAGGCTGGAGCAACAGTAGTAGGGGGGGATTGAAGTGGTCCTGCATGATAGTGGCATGGACAGTCCTGTCAGGGAGCATGTGAAGCCAAGAACTTTATAAAGGGAAAAAAACCCAGGGTGGCTGGCTGGGGTGGTGGAGCAAAGCAGGGTAGAAAGTGGCCATCTCAATTCTCAGTGTATGGAGAAGGAGACTTCAAATGCAGCACCAGAACCTCCAATGACAGAGAAATTGAGAGAGAAATCACAGTTAGTGAGAGAATTAAGCCATCCTTTCCCATGTGGGGGCTCCCAATAAAAACTGGACCCCCATTGTTATAAAAAAGAAAAGAAAATGGTGGGGAGATGCAGGATCCCCCGTGGAGACCATTTCCATCTCTGCTTCCCCGTTTATTTATTTATTTATTTATTTCACTTATATACCGCCCCCATAGCCAGGGCTCTCTGGGCGGTTTACGGAGTGCAGGACACGGAATAACAGGCTCAAGTTTTTATATCCTGCCATCCCCCACTCAGTTTCATATGCTCAAAGGAATGGAAGTACGAACTTTGTCCTTCCCCCACCACATGTTTTTAGGGAGACAAATCAATAAGGGAAGAGACACGCAGCCTGTGTCTGTGATGTTGGGAAGAGCCCCACCCCCATGGAGAGCAAGGAAGGGGTAGGGGAATGTGGCACAGTAGGATGGAAAAGGACACCCACCCACACCCACACCCACACCGATTCAGAAGCAGCCAAAGGACTTCTCTTGAAACTGACAAGACATTTGGGTGAAAATGACCAGCCTTGCATTGCTTTGAATAGCGCTCTTACAGACCTATGGACTAATGGAAAAATATAAACTGTAAGGGTTTCAGGGAGGAATTTTTTAAAAATCATATATAATCAATGGATGAAACAATCTGATTAAAATTTGGTATACCGAAAGTCCTCCTTAAGACCTTCCACTGTGCCAATTTGGATCTCTTTATCTTTAAAAATGAGGGTGCTGCTGGCAAGGAGGGTGCATTTTCCACATTCTTTGAGGCAAAGGCTGTTAGGGTTGCACCCGAGGAAGCCTCTTTGGATGAAGAGGAGGAGGAGAACTTACTCGGCCTGAGATTTATGGTGTCCAATTGGACAGCATAATAAAACACTTAGAGATAATGCTTCGGCACAAGGCTCATCTTTAAAAGAGTGATTGCCAGCCAAAAGAATGGAAGCATCACTAGCTGATGAAAACCAGGTGTTACAGCAGCAAGTGAATCAGTTAGTAGCTGCCATAACTGCCCTGTAAACTCAGCTTTTGCATTTGCAGCAACAACCCCTCGCCCTGGCCCCCAACACTGGCACCTCCACGTAAGTGCCCTATTTCTTTGCCGGAGAAGTTTGACAGGGAGCCAGGCAAATTTCCAGCCTGTCCTGTCTCTCAGAAACGCTTGTGCTTTCGAATAGAGTCTACCTCTTTGAAACGACCCCCTAGGCAAAACTATGCAAACTAAGCAAGACAATTGTCTGTTCTAGAAGAGAAAGAAGTTGCTTCTCAAATGCCCATAACTTCAAAGTGCCTGGGGTGGTGGTAGGTTCTGGCATAGTCTCTCTGACTTTCTCAAGGCTTCTTTATGTGCTGTGCGTTTTAGCTTCTGGCAAATCCCAGCATCAGTTAGTGTCTCAGAATGCTCACCCCTGGAAGCACACTCATTTTCCATGAGTGTTTAGGATTTGGCCTTGAGGAGATTAGCTCTTGAGGGGGCTGACTACCAGCTGAGGAATCACCCATGAGAGCTTCCCCCCACACTGATATGGGCTGGCGTCTGGTGCTGCGTCTTCTAGTTCTGAATCTGATTCTGATTGATTATATGAAACACCTTCTCCCAAAACAGGGGTGGTAGGGTTAGACATGACACCACCTTTCTGGCTCAATGTGAGCTGTACATGCAGCTGTGACCCCAAGACTTCCCCACAGTTCAATTCCAGGTGGGGTTGTGATAAGCCTGCTGATGGATGCTGCAGCCAAATGGGCAACTCCCTTTTTATTGCAGGGAAGCCCATTATTCCAGGACTGTGGGGAGTTTGTTAAAGAATTCCTGGCTGCCTATAAAGACCCACAAAAGGAGACTGCCAATAGGAAGATAATTGGACAGCATAATAAAACACTTAGAGATAACGCTTCAGCTCAAGGCTCATCTTTAAAAAACGCTCCATTAAAAACACACACAGATCTAAAGAGTCTCTCTCTTGCTCCACCTTTCTTTCCTCCCTCGCAGTCCTGTATATATGAAGTTATTGCTACTGCTTTGTACTTGTTAAACTGGGGATTAGCCGGTCCTGTTTCCCCCGCAAGGAGAGAATGGGGAATTTCGGAAGCAGGAGAAGGAAAGATTTTCAATTGGCACACCCCTCTTTCGTCAGCAATACCCCCTGTTTTGTCCACAAAACAGCGCAATGAAATGACGTTTGAAAATACATGTTAAAGTTTGAGCGATGTACTTTCGCATGACCAGAAGAACCAGACTTTCTGCGCACCAAAATATTTCACTATGAGGGGCAGACGAACCACAATCACAGCAGGACATAGTGGACATCATTGGATTCCTTCGCAGGGAAAGCAGACTATAACGTCCATGTCATTTGAGTTTGCTGTATAGAATTTGCTGCAGCAGCACAATATAAGGCTAGTGGGATGAAACTATATGTCAGCTGTAAAGAGCCATTTATGACCTTAGATCTAGGAAAACTACAGAGCCCCTACTTCCATTTAACATGGCACCTCTAAACGAGGACACATGTCTAAAGTAAGTACCTCAGGTGGTTGGGAAGTGGTTCTGGTTTCTCAGGGGAGTGAGGAGGGGAGTGCATTGGACCCTAGTTGGCCTTGCACCCAACTTTCCCAGTCACAAGCAAAGCAGGTATTTTGCTGGTACCTGGGAACCCTCAATGGCCAACTTGCTTCAGAACTGAATCAGAAGTGGGTCAGCCTGGTCCCAAAGTGACCTGAGCCAATTCAGCAATGATTCAGAGCTCCTGATGAATTGGCTTCTGAGGCAAGTTGTGTGTGTGTGTGCACAGTACTATAAAAAATAATGGCTTAAGATTGCATCCAGAGTAAAACCTAGGGGTGTGCACGGACCCCCCGCTCCGCTTCACTTCCAGATCCGCGATTTGCGGATTAGGCCACTCCGCCCCGCCCCCGCTCCGCCTATGTCCACTCCGCTCCGCTTGGAGCTCCGGATCCGGATCGGAGCTCCGTTTCCCCCCCATAGGCTTGCATTAAGCTAAAAAAGTATACAACTTTTTTTCTATTAAAGTTAGAAACCTCAAGTTTGGCACCATGACACCTCATGGAGGTATACACACGCACGCCAAGACTCAAGGCAGTCCCATCATCCCCTGATTTTTGGGGAATTTATGAAAATCGGGCACCCCATTCACACCCCTTTCCATAGCTCCGTCAATTTGCACGTTAAAAATCTCAAACCCGCCACCATGATAGCTTGTCCAGGGATACATACGCACGCCGAGACTCAAGGCAGTCGCATCATCCCCTGATTTTGGGGGAATTTATGAAAACCGGGCACCCTATTCACACCCCTTTCCATAGCTCCGTCAATTTGCACTTTAGAAACCTCAAACTCGCCACCATGATAGCTTGTCCAGGGATACATATGCATGCCAAGACTCAAGGCAGTCCCAGTGGCAGAGCCCAGTAAGGGACCAAGGGAGAGGGGGGCCTTACCTGCCTCCGTCCGTGGTCCTTCGCCGTCTTCAATTGAGCCCGCGGTTCCACCAAGAAGTCTGGGCCGCAAGCTTCCTGGTGGAACCGTGGGCTCAATTGAAGACGCCAATGGACCGCGGACGGAGGCAGGTAAGGGAGAGGAGGGCGGGGAGGGGGGTTACCGGGCCCTGCCGCCGTCGCTGCATGGGCGACGGCGACAGCGGCAGGGCCCGGTAAACCCCACTTACCTTTCTGGCGGAGCTCCGGATCGAGGCGAAGGATCCGCCTTCACCTCGATCCTCTTCGCCACGCTCCGCCGGCCCCCCAATCCTCTTCGCCTCCGCCTTAAGGGCAGGCGAAGCCCCCCGCTCCACTCCTGCTTCTCCGGTCCGATTAGAAGCGGAGCACATCCCTAGTAAAACCTAGCAGCAGTACAGAGATTTAAAATGTAAAGATGATTTAAAACAACAGAGCTAAAAAGTGAAATGCCAGAAATGCTTGGGATTTTTCACCTGGTCTAGAAAGAGCACAACGTAGATACCAAGTGAACCTCTCTAGGAAGCTTATTCCATAACCACAGCAGAAAGGCCCTTTTCCTGGTTGCCACCTACCTCACTTCTTTTGGCAGGGAGAAGGACCCTGAAGGTCTGGGCAGGTACATATGGGAAGAGAAAATCCTTCAGCTAACCAGGCACCAAGCCATTTAGGGCTTTGAATGTTAATACCAGCACTTCGAATCAGGCCTGGAAAGGGACTGGCAGCCAGTGCAGCTGGGACAGTACTGACATAATATGAATTCATTTGTTAACAATCTTGCTGCCCAGGTCTAGCTGAAGTTTCTGGATGATTTTCAAAGGCAGCCCCACATACAACACATTGCAGTAATCCAGACCAGAGTTATCTAAATAAGGGCACAGTTGGTTTATCAGCCTAAGCTGATAAAAGGTGCTCCTTGTCACTGAGTCCACTTGTGCCTCAAATGACAGTTCTAGGTCCAAGAGCACCCCCAAACCACAGACCAGATTCTTTAGGGTTGTGTAACCCCCTCTAGTATAGGTTGAACTTCACCTAGCTAGGCAGATTAACAGTACCTCCATCTTGTCTGGATTGAGTCACAGTTTCTTGGCCCTCATCCAGTGCATTACCGTGTTCAGGCACTGATTCAGAGCAGCCTCTGCCTCACCTGAGTTTGATGAAAGAGAGGTAGAGCTGGGTGTTATCCACATATTGAGGACACCTCAGTCCATGCTTCCAGATGACCTTTCCCAGCAGTTTCATGTAGATGTTAAACAGCATGGGGGATAAATAGAGCCTTGTGGAACCCTATAGCAAAGTTTCCATGGCACAGAACTATAATCTTCTAGCACCACTTTCTGAAAATGGCCATCCAAGTAGGAGTGGAACTGCCTGCAGTGGGATGACTTATAGAATCATAGAATATATATTGTTGTTTTATACTTTGAATGTTTTTAATTTTTGTGAACCGTGCAGAGAGCTCCGGCTATTGGGCGGTATAGAAATGTAATAAATAAATAAATAAATAAATAAATAAATAAATAAATAAATCATAGAATAGTAGAGTTGGAAGGGGCCTATAAGCCATCGAGTACCTGTGGCAAGAGAAAAGAAATTTGAACACAGACAAACAGAAAAGTTGAGGTGGTTTTCAAAGGAACATTTATATACCACGTTTCATTTTTTTTAAAAAAATCCCAAAGCAATTCACAAAATAAAATCATAATAAAATTCAATAAAACCAACCATTCTATAATACTAATATATAGCTCCAAGGTCGGTGGAGGAGGTCTGTGGGTGGAGGAGGCTTTCTCTTCCAAAAGTAAGCTAGACGATCGGTTTGGGGTCGCACTGGGGTCGCTTAGAAGCGGCCTCGGTACGACATGTGGAAAGGCCCCAGGAGAGGAGGCATCCCCAAAACTTAATCCCCTTGAGTTTGAGTGGGCAGATTTCTCCCTCAAGGGGCACCATGGCCAACACCGGTGCCAGCAGCTCTGCCTTTACTCATATGGGGCAGGCGGCACAATGTGCCCAAAGCTGCATACTTTGCCTGAGGGTTTTGCTGTATCAAACTATGGCCTATTCCAGCCCATGCAAAGCGACTTACATTTGGAAGTAAAATAACAAAACAGTAATAAATACAGCTGAGCACAAACAGCCTCTCAGAAGTGCCCTTCGCCCACATCCCACTCATGTGGCTGCAGGGAGGCTGCTGCTGGCGGGGAAGGGGGAGGAGAAGAGACATGCCTCCTCACCATTGGAGGAGGCTGT
Source organism: Elgaria multicarinata webbii (assembly GCF_023053635.1). NCBI lineage: Eukaryota > Metazoa > Chordata > Lepidosauria > Squamata > Anguidae > Elgaria > Elgaria multicarinata. The sequence continues at coordinate 737,278 of NC_086175.1, forward strand.
ATGGTACCACTGGCTGGGGATGGGGCACCAGCGGCGATATTAGTGTCTGCGCCCAACCCTCCAGCCTCTTTGAGATAGTGGATGGAAGAAGAGAAAGTTTGTCAGCGCAGGGGAGCATAGTGAGATAAGCAGTTGCAGATATATAACCAAGCTTACAATGCAAATCTCAAAGCCCCAAAGATTGACAGATGATGACGGACTTAGGAGGTCAAGGAACAAATGGTCAGGGAACACTGAATTTCTCTGAATGAGTGGGAACTACAGACCAGTCAGTCTGACATCCATCCCTGGGAAATTTTTGGAGCAGATTATAAAGAAGTCACTGTAAGCACCATGAAAACAATGCAGTGATTACTAGAAGCCAGCATGGATTTGTCAAGAACAAGTCCTGTCAGACTAATCTGATCTCATTTTTTGATCAGGTAACCTCCCTTGTGGACTGTGGGAATGCTGTAAATGTAATATATCTTAACTTCAGCAAAGCTTTTGACAAAGTGCCCCATGATATTCTGATTAACAAACTAGCTAAAAGTGGGGCTAGATGGAACAACTATTAGGTGGATCCACAGTTGGCTACAGAATTGGACTAAAAAAGTACTCATCAATGGAACTTTCTGAAACTGGTTGGAGGTATCAAGTGAGGTACCACAGGGCTCAGTCCTGAGCCCAGTGCTTTTCAATATTTTTATTAATTATTTGGACGAGGAGGTGTAGGAAACGCTTCTCAAATTTGCAGATGACACCAAATTGGGTGGGATAGCTAATACCCTGGAAGACAGCAACAAACTTCAAAGTGGATAGGCTTGAGTGCTGGGTTGAAAACAACATAATGAAATTTAATGGGGATAAATACCATGTTCTACACCTAGGAAAAAGAAACCAAATGTACAGTGGCTCAGCAATACTACAAATGAGAAGGATCTTTGAATTGTTGTAGATCACAAGCTGAATATGAGCCAACAGTGTGATGTGGCTGCAAAAAAGCAAATGCTATTTTGGGATGCATTAGTAGAAGTATAGCTTCCAAATCATGCGAGGTATTGGTGGTTCCCCTCTGTTCGGCTCTGGTTAGACCTCATCTTGAGTTTTGCGTCCAGTTCTGGGTACCGCAGTTCAAGAAGGATGCAGACAAGCTGGAGGGGGTTCAGAGGAGGGCAACAAGGATGATCAGGGGTCTGGAAACAAAGCCCTATGAAGAGAGACTGAAAGAACTGGGCATGTTTAGCCTGGAGAAGAGAAGATTGAGGGGAGACATGATAGCACTCTTCAAATACTTAAAAGGTTGTCACACAGAGATGGGCCAGGATCTCTTCTCAATCCTCCCAGAGTGCAGGACACAGAATAATGGGCTCAAGTTACAGGAAGCCAGATTCTGGCTGGACATCAGGGAAAACTTCCTGATCATTAGAGCAGTGAGGAACCAACTGCCCAGGAAGATCATGGGCTCTCCCACACTAGAGGCATTTAAGAGGCAGCTGAACAACCATCTGTCAAGTATGCTTTAAGGTGGATTCCTGCATTGAGCAGGGGGTTGGACTCAATGGCCTTGTAGGCCCCTTCCGACTCTACTATTCTTGATGCTATGATTCTAGGAAAGCATGTTGATCTAAGAGAGGGCCCATTTACACAGACACTGGCTGTGACACTGGGTGAGGGATGACTTTAGTAATCTTTATTGCATTTACATCAGTAGAGATTGGAATGCTAGAAAACTTTTAAAACTCATTTTTTGCTCAAATAGTGGCGTGACTGGCACCAGTATCAACCAAACACCTGATTGGTGCTGCATTTTTTAAGCAAGGGATTGTCTTGATTGTCGGGTGTTAATGGGGCATTGATGAAGTTACTATTCATCAAGCTGTCTGAGTAGGAGTTTTGGATGGGAAGCTGATTAGGATTAGGATTTTGGTGGTGCATTAAATGCTTGTGCTAGCTGGCCAAACTGGTTTGGGCATTCATTTTCCCTACGTCCTTCTTGGCTGCAATAATGAAAGGAAGTGTTTCCAGGTGTCTGGAAAGTGCCTCAGCCAACACCACAACCACATCACCTGGATTTTCCTTGACCTTGACCTCTACTTTGCTGAGGTTGAAATTTTTAATTAGCAATGTCATTAATTTATATTTTGACAGGCTGCTCAGTTGTTGGCTATGGTGACAAGTTCAGTTAAGAGCTTAGTTTGCCAACTTGCTGCTACTGCTTCTGAAGCTTGTTTTGCAGCATTTTCTATGCCAGAGTGTTTTTCAAAACCTTCCATGTAGTCTGCTACAAATTCCCCTTTATTTTGGTTTTAGCCCAGTTGGTCTTTCTAGGGCAGACTCAGGGCCTTGCTAGACTTACCGGGTGTTCCGTGCTTGAAGAAGGGTGAAAGTGGGTTTTCCTGTATAGGTGTGACACCTCATGGTCCACACGTTGTGTGGGTTATCCCAGTATTGGAGGGGGGTGGTTGCAGGAGTTTGCTCCAGTTGTGGTACTGTCGGGTCGAGCATGGGATGTGCAGCCACACCGGCCTGATTTTCGGGGGGGGGGGGTTCGTCTGCAGCACGATTTGCACAAGTGTAAAAGAGTGCAATCTGTGGTGGTTGGCGGCGGCAGCAGCGGCTGAAATGCCGCTGTTGCTTTTGTTGCATTCCCATTCCCCTGGGCTGGGCACAGGGGAGCCAGTTGGCATTGGGGGATGACCCACAGGGGCCATGGCCAGCGGTGGCAGGAGGATGGGAAAGAGTGGCATTGTTGAGCGGCAATATTAACAAGGCAGAGATGCTGTCATTTGCTTTCAGGGGTGATGGCAGATGTATTGTGATCCGAGGACAGTTGTCTGCATGTGCGCTCTGTGCCTACATCTCCCATCTGGCCTCTGATTATTTCCGGCGAAGACTGGCCCTGCGCCCTTCCCCCCCATCCCACGGAGCCAACCCACATTATGGTTCCTCACACACCGGTGCTCTGTCCGCATGCCCTTGGTTTTAGTGCGACACTCTTCTGCAGTTCGTTTATGGCCTCTCTTGCCCATCTCCCATGCCACTTGTTGGAACACATTAAAGTTGCGGTGGCTAGCCCTCAGCTGCACCTGTATCCTCTGTTCTCCCCAAATGTCCAACAGATCTAGAAAATCCTGGTGCTGCCAAGTGACCCCCTCCCCTTCGGAGCCATTCCTGATACCTACACATGGGACAAGCAGAAAGAAGGGGGGCTCGTCAGTTTCCACACCAGCAGAGGTGCGAAACCAGCATCAGCAGCTTGCCACCGTCACTCCCCCCTCCAGCAAATGCAGTCAGAAGGATAGGGGAGTGTATTGATGTTAGCATAGGTGACTCTATTTTAAAAAGGAAACTATGAAGCAGCCATTATGTAGCAAGCGAGGCGCCACGTATTCAAGGGTGTTGTCTTGTGTCTGTCTTATCTACCAAAAACAAGAGCCTCTGGCTCTGACACGAAGGTTAGTTTACAGTTGAGTAAAGGGGTTGTTTAACTAAGATTAGGAAGACCGTTATGCCCCAGTGTTACGTTCTGATTGGTTCATGCTGTTACTAGGCGCTGCCCTTTGCAGGCTACAAATGCTGTACTGAATTCCTTGTTTCTTTTGTCTGACTGCTCACTTTCAAGAGACCAGACCTTGATTAATCAATAAAAGTGCTTTTGGACCCTCTGTCACTGAAGTGTGGAGTCGTGCTTAGGGGCTGATTGGATCCCGTCCCTGGGGCAAAGAACTTGTGTAACAATTGGTGCCATGACTCAGATGAAGCCCTAGCGTCGGCCCGTGCCTGCCGGTGGAACGGGGAGCCTTCACTGAGAGGAAGCGCGCCGGGAGATTTCTTCCACCTCTAGCATGGTGGGATTGTGCACTGTGCAGACCACAAAGACCAAATTGACGGGACCGTTCGAGCCAGGGTTGGAAAATCAACTCCACTCGACAGACGGAAAGGGAATCAGGCAGCAACAAATTGCAGTCAGACATGACAGAAAGGGCAAACTGGACTTGTGGCTGTTTGGTGAGTAAAGCCCCCAGACCCAGGGACCCCAAGTGATGGGGAAAGGAGGGAGTGGGTGGTAACTCTATAGGCCCCAGGAATGGGAAGTTCACAGTCTGCATTGGAGGAGTCCCCGAGCCCATTGGATTGCTGTCTTTGTAATTGGAAAGCTTTCCTTGGTAATGGAGATTATGGTGTGAAACTGTAAAAAAATGATTTAAAAAAAGTTTTGTGAGTATGAATGGACGTCTTTTGGTGTTGGATGGCCCCCTGGTGGATCATTCGATCCAAAGTTAATTTCAGCTGTACATGCTGTAGTGACAAGGGATGGCCTCTGGAATCAATTTGCATACGTAGACACGTAGTTAAGCAATGTACGCTCATAGGATTGCCGGCTCCTTGGGTGTTGAAATTTAAAATACAGAAAAGTAAAATTATGTTTATGCAAAAGCAAAAGAAAAAAAGAATTTTCAGTTTGTGTTTCCACCCGGCCCAAGTGAAGAAGTTGATTCTTTTGTTTCCCCACCCGCAGCTAGATTCCCCTTGGCATTACTTCCCCTTCCACCACCTCCTTCTCCTCACTGGTATTTGCTGCTTCTCCTGCTTTAACGCGCACCATGGCTTGAGACAAGGGAATAACCCTTCCGTCTCAGTGGGGAAAGAATGAGAAAAGTTTTCAGATGCCTTTACAGGAAGTAATCCAGGGAGATGGAGCATGTGCCTTTCATTACCTCAGATTTGTATAATTAGAAAATGCAGAACCCCACTTTCATGGAAGACCCCTCAAAGCTTACCAGCTTAATGTCTTCCTTAGCTTTTAAACACTTTGTTGCCTGAAGTTAAAGCTCAAATCCTTGCAGGGACTAGACAAGTCTTCTTAAAACAGAATTCAAGTGCTACGGAAGCACAAATAGCAAATGTTTTGCCAACCGGAGCCCCTGCCTGGAATCACATGCAGGATGAGGAGAGAGAGAAGGCTGCAGCCTATTTTGGCTTAATATTGGCAGGCATGCGTAAAGCAGGGCGAAAATGAGAACCAGGGGTGGCCAGGAAAAGTTTAGAAGAATTTGTTTTAATAGCCCAGGAAGTGTTTGAGAGATGTGATGAAGTTGAAAAAAGAGAAGAGGTGAAGAGACAGGCTAAGTTCATTGGCATGGTTTTTGACCAGAAGAGTGGAAAAGGGGGGCGAGATGGGCCCCACCTTGAGAGGGATCAGTTTTATTGGAAGAAAAGACACTGGAAGGAGGAGTGTGAAGCACTCAAAAGAAAGCAGGAGCAGGAACAAGAGAGCCCAAAGGCCAGTGCCCCAACTCAGCACATGTTTTATGCAGAAGAGGATTGAGGGTGTCAAGGACAAGAGGATCCCCTCTTGGAAGCACCCGGCGGCAAAGTAGAGAAGAAACTGTAATTGGAGTGGGCAGACAAGTTCAAAACCTTGATGTCTTGCGCCCTCTGCTGACGAAAATTGGAAATACTGAATTGCAATATTATTTTGTGTGTTTTGAAATTGCCCTGCTCCAAGATGAATCTCCAATGCGAGAAAGCAATGAAGACCTGCTAATCTCAGAAGTGGACCCTGATGTATGGGACAATGCTGGGCCAGCCTGAGCCCTAAATGCCAAACCTCTGCAACTACAATTGAAGCCTGGAAGCACCCCTGTGTCCTTGCATCAGTACCCTTTGAAGTTAGAAGCCAGAAGAAGACTACAGCTACTTATAGATCATTTTTTAAGAATGTAGATGGACTCGAGAAATGAATAAAGCATTTGAAGAACTCAAGCTTGCCCTACAGTCACCACCAGCACTAGCCTTACCTGATAGAAGAAAAGCCCCTGCAGCGATGGGAGGGAGACCATGAGCTTGTTATCCTTTTCAACGAATCCAGATTGACTTTGCTGAAATGCCCCCATGTAAAGACTTTAAATACCTACTTGTTCTTGTTGACCAACTGACTGGTTGGGTAGAGAATTTCCCTGACCGAAACCATAGAATCAGATCTAGGCAGCCATTTTACTTCTCAGGTAGTGCAGAACATGGCAAAAGCCCTACAAATAGACTGGCACCTCCATACCCCATAGAGACCCCAGTCTAGTAGACAGGTAGAATGAATAGGACCCTGAAAGAAACCCTAGCAAAAATTCAATTAGAAACCTCCTTGAAATGGGTGGATGCACTTCCAATTACGTTATCAAAAGTCAGAAAGACCCCCAGAAAAGGTCTTAAATGGTCTCCTTTTGAACTAATGTTTGGCTTGCCCCCTCGGGTTTTAGTGGGGGAATGAGAAGAAATTAAGTGGGAATTGGAGAATATGTAATTGCCCTGCAGTTTGTTCTTTTACAGCGTCATCGTTACGCTGCACCTTTCCAGAGACACTAGAAGGACCCATCCATCCGTTCCAACCTGGTGATAAAGTCCTGCTCAAGAAGTGGAATCCTGGAAGTGGGAAGGTCCTTACTGCATTGTACTTGTAAGTCATTCTGCTGTGAAGTTATTAGGGACAGATAAATGGACACATTGTTCTAGAATAAAACCCTTCCATCAGCCTCTGCCTCCCCTGAGTACTGGAAGCTCAGAGGACACTGGCGAAGATGAGAGCAACAGCCCTCTGCCTTCTGGCACACTGGAAGCCGCCAGAAGCACAGGCAAAGAAACCAGCATGGAGCAACCTAAGTACTCAGCCCAACATTTAGGGGGCACTAAAGTTAAATTTTATAAGCAAAACCAATGAACTTACAGTTGTGTGAAGATAGTGTAGCTGTAATTTTGATAATTCTTATACTGCTCATAAGTTTCTTACTTTGGTGGTTCAAAGTTCTTCTTTAATTGCCATGGCAAATGTCTTTGAGAAATAATTTTACCTATATTTGTGCCTTTTACCACTCTTAAGTAGCTGAACTTCACTCCACAACTGCCAAGCGTTCTTTGCAAACCCTCATAATAACCCTCATCTTCCTGCCCTGCAAAAGCTTGTGACAAACACCCACTAATGATCTATTTGGATGGCCCACTAGTTAGTTACCCAATATGGGGTGGTTAAAAGAGGGATTTATTGCATTATGTCTTATTGCAATGATTTTGGTTATCCTTGCTTTTTGTCTTCCCTGTATTTTGTCTCTTGTGAAAAACCTTACAAAATCTGTAATCCATCAGCAAATGTATTTACATTATGAGACCTTAGCCATAGATGACCTAGAAGAAGCTAATGCAAAACAAGCTTGAGTCTTAAATTGCTGTAAAGGGGGAAAATGTTAGCATAGGTGACTCCATTTTAAAAAGGAAACTATGAAGCAGCCATTATGTAGCAAGCGAGGTGCCACGTATTCAAGGGTGTCATCTTGTGTCTGTCTTATCTACCAAAAACAAGAGCCTCTGGCTCTGACATGAAGGTTAGTTTACAGTTGAGCAACGGGGTTGTTTAGCTAAGATTAGGAAGACCGTTATGCCCCAGTGTTACGTTCTGATTGGTTCATGCTGTTACTAGGCACTTCCCTTTGCAGGCTACAAATGCTGTACCGAATTCCCTGTTTCTTTTATCCCTCTGTCACTGAAGTGTGGAGTCGTGCTTAGGGGCTGATTGGATCCTGTCCCTGGGGTGAAGAACTTGTATAACATTGACACAGTGCAAAGGGGCCCCAGGGCACGTGCCCACCCCCTGGGCTAATGCTTCCCTGACCTTCTGCCTGCCGCCACATGGCTGATGGAAGATGGCCACCCACCCTCGCCTGTTGCCCTTTACACCCAGCTGCTGCGTACCCACACCAATAGGCACACAGCCCTCCCTTCCTCTACTGTGCCAGTCATTCCCCACTCGCCTTTACATCATCCGCACAGCCTAAACCACCGGCATTAGGACGGGAACTGCGGCTGCCCACTATGACAGGCCACCAACTTCCCATTACAGTTGGATGCCCGCCTTCTAGAAAAGTTACCCACACAGAGGTAACAAGCTCCACATATCCCACACATCCACAACACCCCCCAACAACTCACCAGACAGTTTTTCAGTCGTCCGTTCGTGCTCAAAGCAGAACTGTTTAGTAAAAAAAATGTAAAAGCCGCTGCGCCACTGCCACAGCGGTACACGGGGCGCAAATGGAGGATGAGGTTTGGCCAAAACCGCTGGCCACTCCCCTTAGTGTGCCTTCTTCCTGACCAGTGCTGACCTCCCTGGAAACCGCGATGACCTCATTTCGTCCCACACCTCCGCCGCCCGTATCCAAATTAGCGCGTGCCGACAGGAAAAAGTGGGCTTAAAGCCATTTCACAAAACACAGCACAACAGAGGTTTCACCACAGGATGAACACGGATCCTGGTGAATGTCATGTGGACCTGTAAGGACGCCGGTGGTATGTAACACGCGCTACAGCCCCATCTAGCAATGGCCTCAGGGAATAACATCTAGAAATCTGTTTCTGGTGGCGGTGAGAGTGTCTGCATGTCCAGGCTCCTGCCTGGGCCAGGCAGCTTCTAACTGTGAGGCACGAATAGTCCTCAGATGGTACAGCTGCTTTCATAAACTAATTTGAGTCTGTCCAATTGGGATTGTAAAAAGTGATAGCAGTCTGCAATTCTTCTCTTAATTTTGCACAATTTCCTCTTATATTTAAAAATTCTTTTACATGATTTCTTAGGTCACTAGATGTCCAGAGAGCATGGACTGTCACCAGTCACTGAGGGCTTGGTACCTGGTGGAGAGGGGCTTGAAAGGCTACTTGGTGTCTGGTTCTGGTATTCTGGGAAAACCCAATTGGACTAAGATAATTATCAGGGCTGTCTCTGAAATGCCCTTTTGGTTAGGATTTCTTATTTGTGGGTATAGTGGTATAGAATTTGGAAGGATGCATTTTTTTTCTTTAATTTTTTCACATTAAGACTCCTTACCTGGAACTGATGCAAACATTTGGACATTTCTTCATACCAATCAAAACAAATATCCCATTGAGTTTGCACAACTTTATACTGTGTCTGAACTCAAAAAGCTCCTTGGAGATGCACTACCTTGTCCAAATCAAAGGTTCCTACTAATGGAAACTACTTGTTTGGATCATCTGTGGTATACCAATTAGGGGTGTGCACGGACCCCCTCAATCCGCTTCGTGGCCCGATCCGGAAAATCCAGATCAGGCCTGATCGTCTTTGCGCCTCTCCACCTATCTCCCACTCCTCTCCGCGGAGCAAGATCCGGCTTCGCCGCCATCACTACATGGACGGCGGCAGCGGCGGTGGGACAAGATAAGCCACCACCACCCGCCCCCTTACCTGCATCCATCACGGGCTTCAATTGAGGCCCCCGGTTGAAGCCGGAAGAGGCCTCGGCCTTCACTTCCGCCTTCAACCGGGGCCTCAATTGAAGCCCGCAACAGAGGCAGGTAAGTGTCCCTCCTCCCTGCTCTCTTACCTGGCGCCACCGCCACCACTGCCGCATGGATGGCACTGCCGGCGGTGCCAAGTAGGCCAACCCCCCACCCCCTTACCTACATCTGTCATGGGCTTCAATTGAGGCCCCAGTTGAAGCCGGAAGAGGCCTCGGCCTTCACTTCCACCTTCAACCGGAGCCTCAACTGAAGCCCGCGACAGACGCAGGTAAGTGTCCCTCCTCCCTGCTCCCTTACTTGGCAGCGGCACTGCCACCGCCGCATGGATGGCGGCGCCAGCAGCGCCAGATGAGTCCCCCTTCCCCCCCTTACCTGCAGGCGAAGCTCCAGATTGAGGCAATCCTCTTCGCCTCGATCCGCAGCCTCCCTGACTCTCTTCGCCTCCGCCTTTTCCGGAGGCGAATTAGGCCACCTCGCTCCTGCTTCTCTGAACCGAAGAGAAGCAGAGCACATCCCTAATACCAATTCCATTTCTGGAGAAATTTACAACCCTTACAGCCACAATGTGTGTACATTTAGGAGACCCCTTTTGGAGGGCTTGCACATCTTTGTACCCACTGCCCCCCCCCCCCACACACATTTTCTCAATTCCTGCAAGAACTATCACACAGGAAGGGCTTACTGACAAGGTCTCTCAGACTGTAAGGTGTATCAATGGAACAGTGCCAGAAGGCAGCATCACAGGAGATGATATCAATAGAGCATGGAGCTCATAACACCACTGGGGTTATCAGGAGAGAGGGAAGGGAAAGGTTTTGTCCTCAATCACACCCACTGAGGCACAAGGAAATCCACCAGCCCACTTGCTTTTGATTCAGGCAATTTTTTGCTTCCTCAGGGCTTCTTGACTTGGTTTGGACCATTGGGTGACCAGACAATGGTTATAATCTCAATTCATACTCCATTGTTTGATAACTGTTATACTCAGTTTGCACACTCCAGCCTATCCTATTATTTTTGTCATGACACTAACCTTCTTCTTATACAATGTGTCTGGCAAACCTTGCTTCTTAGAAGTTTGGGTCACATGAGCCCTCGGGCAGTCTTTCACTGAAACCCCAATAGAAATTTCAAATGGTCTCTTATCTAGGTGTGGTGCTGGGGTTCTGAAGGAGACTGTCCATGGTCCACTGGGTTCTGACCAGGCTTCTATTGCTCCAAATCACAGCACCAGGAATTGTCCCTGCAAGAGACTATGAAAAAGGAGAGCCACCCCTTCTCCATCACCTGGGCCAGATTCACACTGTGGAGGGCACATGTCCTGAGGCTCTACATACTGCAGCAAGTTTCCTGGCAAAGGGAAGGGCAGGCACAGTACACTGGCTTGGGCAGCAGTGCCACCAGGACTAGCTTCTGTACTGGCTATTTATTTATTTATGTAAACAAATCGGGTTTCAGGCCTGGTTTGGGAACAGAAACTGCCTTGGTTGCCCTGTGGGATGACCTTTGTTGGGAGAGAGACATAGGGAGTGCAACCCTGTTGGTTCTCCTGAACCTCTCAGCAGCATTCAATACCATCGACCACGGTATCCTTCTGGATAGGCTGTCTGAGCTGGGAGTTGGAGGTACTGCTTTGCAGTGGTTTCATTCCTACTTGGATGGCCGATTCCAGAAGATGGTGCTGGGGGATTATTGCTCTGTGCCATGGCACCTAAGCCATGGGGTTCCACAGGGCTCTATTTTATCCCCTATGCTGTTTAACATAGGGGATAAAGGTTATCCCATAAGATTATCCGGAGATGTGGACAGAGGTATCATCAATATGCAGATGATACCCAGCTCTACCTTTCCTTTCATCAAACCCAGGTGAGGCAGTGACTGTTCTGAACCAGTGCCTGGGCACAGTAATGGACTGGATGAAGGCTAACAAACTGAGACTCAATCCAGACAAGATGGAGGTACTGTTAGCGGGTGGTTCATCTGTCTGGCGAGGTGATGTTTACCCTGTCCTAGACGGTGTTGCACTCTCCCTAAAGGATCGGGTCAGTAGTTTGGGGGTGCTGTCACTTGAGGCACAGGTGAACTCAGTGGCAAAGAGCACCTTTTATCAGCTTAGGCTGATATACCAACTACGCCCTTATCTGGACAGAGATAGCCTAGCTACAGTTATCCATGCTCTGACAACCTCTCATTTGGATTACTGCAATGTGTTATACGTGGGGTTGCCTTTGAAAATTGTCTGGAAACTTCAGCTGGTACAAAACAGGGCAGCCTGTTTACTAACAGGGACTGGCCAGCGAGACCATATCACACCAGTCCATCTACAACTTCATTGACTGCCAGTCCAGGTCCGGGCCCGATTCAAAGTGCTGGTACTAACATTGAAAGCCCTAAATGGCTTGGGGCCAGGTTATTTGAAGGAACGCCTCCTCCCATAGGTGCCTGCCCTGACCTTAAGATCATCAACAGGGGTCCTTCTCTGTGAGCACCTGCCAAAGGAAGTGAGGCAGGTGGCTACCAGGAGGAGGGCTTTCTCTGCTGTGACACCCTGGGTGTGGAACGAGCAGCCCAGAGAGGTTCGCCTGGCACCCACACTGTACTTTTTCCGTTGCCAGATGAAGATCTTTTTATTTTCTCAGTATTTTAACACCTAATTTAACTTAAATTTAAACCTTGTTTTAATTCCACATTTTAACCTATATCAATTTTTGCTGCATGGTTTTATCCTGATTGTGCTTTTTATATTGTATTTTGTATTTGTGTTTTTAGATTGTTGGTTGTTTTTATGCTCTTCATGGTTTTAATTTTTGTGAACCGCCCAGAGAGCTTCGGCTATTGGATGGTAGAAAAATGTAATAAATAAATAAATAAATAAATAAATAAATAAATAAATAAATAAATGTGTTACATTTATATAACACCCCATAGCTGAAGCTCTCTGGGTGGTTTACAAAGGTTACTTGGTTATTGGTTAGCAGCATCACCAGCATGCACTGCAGTGAATGTGCTGCTGAGGTATATAACATGTTTGTTTGTTTGTTTGTTTGTTGGGTTGTAATCATCCTTATCAAATGAATGCCAAAATTATATAGATGTCTGAAATTCAATCTTAGAATATAACTCTATTATATAACTTTATTTATTATTTATTTAAAACATTTGTATCCCGCCCTATATCACTAGGATCTCAGGGCTTTCTATCGTCAGCCTTCTTAAACGTGTGTTTTTAAAAGAAAAAGTGTTAAGGGATGTATATGTAACCCTTGGGTCAGAACCCAGGGCTGGGTTCTGTGTCAGTGTTCTGTTATTTATTCAAGCAACTACCAACAATGAATCAACAAGAGTAGAACAACAGAGAGAACAACGATACCTTTTTGGTTCAATGCACCTCACTTCCAGGGCTGAGACAAGCCAATGGATGTCTGTGTCCTTTGGCCATACTCACAGTTAGTCCAAGGATAGGACCAATGAATAGGGATCCTCCAGGCATGAAACTAGAGAATGCTGCAATATGTTGACTGGCAGGTGGCAGCAACAGGAACTGAGGTGTTTTGAAATAAGGGTGGTCCACAGGCAGGTGACAGCAACAGGAACTGGGGTGCGTCACAATGAGGGCACCACCAGAAGGTGGGCTTCAGTGATTCAGCAGCTCCAGGCCAAGGGTAATTGCTAAACTAGCTCCACTGCACTAGTGTAGCACCAAGCCTCCCCCTGCCCCCCATAATGATTCCAGCCAAAAGAGGTTTCAGTGATTCAGCTTAGGAGGTTACAGCAAGGTTTAGCAATTCCCTGTTGAGGCATTCAGCATGGGGTTAGCTAGGCTCTTCAGTCTTTCCTTCATCCAAGAAGGAATATTCTCCAACAGGCAACAGGCATTTGAACTTCCAAGAGCAGATTGGGGGCTCCTGCTCTTTTCTTTGGGGCTGCCGGACAGCCCAATGCTTTCCTATGGCTATTCTGAAGAACACTTAATATTTTGGCTATTTGCAATGTGGGGGAAATTCCAATGGAGATTCCAATGCATCAAGGAGAGACTCTTAGGATGTTTGGGGCCTTAACTCCAACCTCTACGAGCAGATTGGGGGCTCCTGCTGTTTTCTGTGGGGTGCTTGTCACAGCCCAATCCTATGGCCATTCTGAAGAACACCGTGTGCATGGTGGGAGCCATTCCAATGGTGCATACATCAAGGAGAGATTCGTAGGATGCTTAGGGTCTTAGCTCAAACCTCCACAAGGTTTTGGGGGCTTCCTTGAGGGGCTTGTGGTAATGGTATCATTCCCATGCATTCCTATGTCCATTCAGAAATACAGGCCTTTTGTAAGGAGTGGGTGCTACGAGGGGGGAAGAATCTTTGGCAGTTTTTGGCAAAATCTCCACAAATCTCAGTCTTTTAATACTGGTGCTGATAAAGCACTGTATAAAACTGCCATTACCCTCTGTTTATTGCATTCTGTTTTCTTTTTGTTTTTGGAGATGATCCCTAGAACCACAGTGTTGGGGAGTCATAGGAGTTGTTTCCTAATATCACTCTGTTACAAAGCATTTTGATTTTGTGTTGTTTTCTATGAAAAAAAATGTTTATCCCCTTTAAATATTTTGATTTGAAGACAATCCCTAAAATTCTCTGATGACTTCCTATAGTCATTTGAAATGAGCCAGAGGCCAACAGTGGGGGAGGAAGCAGCAACCAGGTACCTCTCCATCGTGCCTGGGTCCAGCTCCAGCTGAGAGCCCCCTTCCTCCTGTTACCAACTGTCACTGCTGAACTTTGCAATTAAGGCCATAGCTAGACAGCTTTATCACACCACCGTTATACTGTGCAATCACTGCGAATTGCATGCAAAGGACTCAGAAGTTTTCCACCTTATAATCTGCTTTGATTGTGAAGTACTCCCAAGCATCCTGCCTTAATTGTGCAATAAAGCAAAAAGATTTGCCATATTTAGCCCCTACTTTTTGAGCGTATCTTCCGAGCTGCTGCTGGGGCGCAGGAGCAGGATTTTAAAGAAATGCTTACATCTGTGTAAGCTTTAAAGATAAAGACACCAAAATTGGCTCAGTAATAAATATTAGGGAGAGCTTTAAGCATACCAAACTTGAATTGAATTGGGTCATCCGTTGATTTTTAATGGGTTTTTTTTTACATTTCCCCCCTTAAACTCACTTCCTGGTATGCAAAGGATTGCTATCACCCGGTAGCAAAAACAACAACAACAGTGAAAGCTTAGCGCTACAGGATAATCCAAGGGAAGCAGGTATGTGGGATGAATCTTAAAATCCTGGGATCATCCTGGGATCATCCTTGTGCATCCAAATGACACACAGGGGATCCAGGGAGAAGGCAGGGACGACCCCTCCATTTGCCTGGGATAATCCTTAGGTCTAACTAAGGCCTAAGAATCAAGTGCCTGAATTTGCTGCTGCTTCTTTTTTCTTCCTCCCTCTCAATCCCCTTTCCTTTTATGTCATGATTTTTAGATTATAAGCCTGTGGGCCGGGACTGTTTTAAGAAATATTTTTGGAAGCCGCCTTTTTGGCTAAAAGGCAGGATAGAAATGCTAAATAAATAAATAAATTTCAATGGCCATTCAGTATCCTTTGTTTTAGTACGTCCCATATAATCTGGATAGTATGTCTATTCCTATTTTTGCGGTATAGGGGGTGATTCTTCCTTCTTCCCCCCCCCCTTTCCAATGTGTGCTTAACCCAAGGAGGGTTACTGTGAATAGTAATAAAAGGAAGCCTAGCAGTGGTGCGGAACTAAAACCTAAAGAGAGAGATGGTAGACAGAAGATTCTAAAAGTTAACTCTAATCAGGGTAGTGAAAAAGCTGCCACATTTAGGGTTCTCTTAAATGATTGAAAGCCATCTTATATGTTGATACTGGAACTGTAAGCAATACCCAACACTCAACTCCTAGATCACTCTCTAAATGTGCCCAGAGTGTGCATTTTTGATGCACCCCTTTTCCCTCTCTCCTTAGGAGAAGAGGGTATGGGATGTGAATGGTCAGCCCCTTGCCCTCTTTCTGAAAACATGCCCCCCATTCCTTTGAACTTTATAAAGGCTGGTTTGCATACTCTTAGTTAATGTTTGTGGCTGTCTCCTTCTCATTACCTAATCATCCATGAAAGCCCCTGGTGTTTAAAACTGATTCTTGACAGTGCTCCAGATTATACTCTAGTAGACAAAGCCAGCTAAGACACCATCCCATCACAGCACAGGAAACACCAAATGAAGCATGTGTCCGGGTTTTTATTTTTAAATATCCATATTTTCTGTTCAGCCCAGCTAGAGGCAAGAATTGCCTGGTGTTGCATCAGTCGCTCTAAAGGTCAAAGTGATAATTGTTTAATTGATTAACGACCTGACAAGAGTGATTGATTGTCAATCATGTTGTAAATTGTTAGAGACAGATAGTGCTGTGTATATAAGTCTTGTGTAGAAGCATATCTGCTCTCTCCTGTGTGACAAGTGACGTTCTGTGAGTATATCTGTATGATATTGTAAATAAGATCTCTAAGTCTATGCCTCAGTAAAAGTGTTGCTGAAGAACCTGTTGCTGTCGTTTATGTTCCTGGCTGTATTCCGTTTCTCTGAAATCTATCAGAAACCGCTGTATGCTCTGCTAATCTCTCTTTGCTTGGAGAGGAATTTTATCATAGACCCAACAGCATGTTGCCTTTTTGTGCCTTACAGCAGCCTGAATGAAGATGGGCAGGATTTAATAATGACTTTTTTCCTTTCTTGATTCATGCAAAAGGTGGGATAAATGCATCATGCATATGGATGGAACAAATGAGGAGCAAAAATGTTATCTTGTTCAAATGCTGAACCAAGAGCTGTTTTGTAAGAGTTTGTGTTCATTTTTAGGATTCACTGCACAATTGTATGCATGTTTGTGAAGATGTCAGTCCCACTATGTTCAATTGGGCTTACTTCCAGGTAAGTATGCATAGGATTGCAGCCTTAACTGCCTTCCTAGGATCAGGTTACACGGTGCAGGGATGGGGTGACTGCCAGTTTCTGGTTTGCCCAAGGCCCGAATATGGACTCTAGCTTATACTTGGACAGATTCACTTTGACTTTTCCTCCACTGTTGCTCTAGTCATTGTTACACAAGCCACTGAGGAGAAGACAAAGACCTTCAGGAAGAAGAATTTAATAACATGTTACATAAATCCCTGTAATATCAATTAATTGTGGGATCTTCTTCCTTGGAAGCTTTATAGTATGTATAGTCTGCAGTGCTTAAAATGTCATCTAAGGACTAGGCATAGTGGGCTCATTGGATACCCATGAATACTTGTCAACAACTAGCCAAAAATAATTACTTATGAGTCTCATAGATTTCAATGGGCGAATGAAGTCTCTGCATAGCTCAGTTGAACATTCTTTCCCCAAACCCCCACAAGTGGGGAACTGGGGAGTTTCCCTGCACTCCCCATCATAGACATAGAATCATGGAACAGTAGAGATGGAAGGGGGCCTCTAAGGCCACCAAGTCCCATTTCCAGCATTGACTCATCTGCTTCCTTTCATCTGAAGTCCCTGTTTTCTTCTCCTTCCCACCTTTACCATGCACCTGCCCTCTCCCTCTTAATCCCTCCTCAAAACTCACTTTTCCAACCAGTGGCTCTGTGTTCCCTTGCTGCTTTGGTTTGGCTTGCTGCCCATAAAGAAGTGACCATCAGTCTGTTAATGGAGCAGCTGATCAGACTAGTAGTTGGGTTTTCCTTTTCTTCTCCTCCCTCTTATTTTATAACCATAGTCACTTAATTTGTATTCTGCTTTTCAGTATACATTATGCTAAAAGCAATACAAAACAAAGAAGAAAAGATAGAAGACAACAGAGGAAACCAATGTGGCTCCACAAAAAGCTTAGAGATGACCTGAAAACAAAAAGGGATACATATAGGAAGTGGAAGGAAGGCCAGGCTACAAAAGAAGAGTACAGACAAGTGGCGCAGAAGTGCCGAAATGGCGTCAGGAAGGCTAAAGCTCAGAATGAGCTGAGATTAGCGAGGGATGCTAAAAGCAATAAAAAGTCTTTCTTCAGATACATGAGTAGTAAAAGACAGAGGAAAGAAATGGTGGTTCAACTGCTAAATAAGGATGGCAAATTGATAACAGACGACAAAGAAAAGGCTGAAGTGCTCAATTCCTACTTTGCCTCAGTCTTCTCCCAAAAGCGGGTCTATGACCCCCCTGGAAAAAGTGAAGCAGAAGTTGAGGGGGCAGGATTGCAGTTTGAGATTGATAAACAAATGGTCAAAGAACACCTAATTTCCTTGAATGAGTTTAAATCTCCAGGGCCCGATGAACTGCATCCTAGAATAATGAAGGAGCTAGCAGAAGAACTCTCAGAACCTTTGTCTATTATCTTTGCAAAATCATGGAAGACGGGTGAGGTGCCGGACGACTGGAGGAGGGCTAACGTTGTCCCTATCTTCAAAAAGGGCAAAAAGGAGGAACCTGGGAACTACAGACCAGTCAGTCTGACATCCATCCCTGGGAAAATTCTGGAGCAGATTATAAAGAAGTCAATCTGTAAACTAGGCATGTGCTCCGCTCCTATTAGAAGCGCAGAAGCAGGAGCGAATTGGCCTGCTCCGCCTTGCCCAGAGGCAGAGTAGAAGCGGACCGCGAACCCCTAGAAGCAAGGCGAAGAGAAGCGCCCATTTTCGGAGCGCTTCTCTTTCCGCGGAGCGCTCCGATCGCCATCTTGAAACATTTCGCCCATAGATAACTGGGTTGTTTTTGAAGCTATCGTTCTGAAAATTCTTGTGCTTAGACAGTCGTGGATGGGGGTCATTTTGAGACTACTCTCACCTCTCTGCGTCGTGCGGGTCGCGTGCTATATTTTTTAAAAAATTGGGTCAACAAACGGACAGCGTGGGTCAAACGGCGGTTTCCGCCCATAGGATTGCATTGCGGAAAAGAATCGGGGATAACTGGGTTGTTTTTTAAGCTATCGTTCTGAAAATTCTTGTGCTTAGACAGTCGTGGATGGGGGTCATTTTGAGACTACTCTCACCTCTCTGCGTGGTGCGGGTCGCGCGCTAGAATTTTTTAAAAAGTAGGGTAAAGGCGGGAAAAAGATTACCTTTTCGATTGCTGAGGGGCAGAGTCAACTCCCGGTCATGATCACATGATCCCAAAGTTGGAGGAGGGGATAGGCAAAACGGGTAACTTGGGATTCTGGGAAACTTCTCTTTCTTAATCTGAACGGACTTTTTCCAGTGTTTTTTAAAACAGTAGCCCCACCAAATGCACAAACACAACCTGTGAAATCATATACTAAGCCAATAATAAGAGATAGAAACACAGCACTGCTACCCACCCTAATTTTGGGGAACAATTGAAAAGATGTGGTGCAAGGGGATGAGCTCCCCTAGGGCATCTCATTGTGGACGTGCCCCCACTCTCTCCTGTACTTGGAAGGCCATCAGAGCCTTCCAAAGAGAGTAACCCAGTGGAGCAATGCCTATCATGAGTTGAAGTGAGCGGTCTACTTCTCTTAGTGGTGGAGCGATGCCTATCATGAGTTGCAGTGACAGTTCCACTTCTTAGCGGTGGAGCAATAGCTTTCATGAGTTGAACTGACAGCCTTGCTTCTTAAAAGACTGGTTGACCACCAGTCAAATTGGCAGCTGCTGCTTCCCCCTCCCCTGGGCACGTTCCCCTATTGCTGGTAAAAGACAGATATAGCCTTTTTATAAAAGTTCTTCTTCTTGTTTATTCAGCAACACTGCTACTTTTAATTCCACCCCTCCTTCGTTTATTTATTTATTTATTTATTCCATTTTATATGCATTACTGGCTTATCCTTGGCTCACTTCCTTATGCCTCCAGAAATGTCTGCTGCCTGCCTGCCTGCCTTCCCTCTCTCCTCCCCTGCCCGCCTTGCAAGGATGTTGTGTGTGTGTGGCTTTGACTCAGGGGAAAAGTCCTTCCTGCGCTCACTTGGAGTTTTGGAAGTTCCAAATCCATTTTTCAAGTGTGGAAGAAGATTCATATAGGTTGATCTCCACTCCCCAATTCATGGCATGTTGGGATTTCCTTTGAAATGGCACCATTGAGAGGTCTGCAGGTTTAAGCCCCGCCAAAAAACAGGGGATGATGGGACTGCCTTGAGTCTCAGCGTGCGGCGTATGTATCCCTGGATAAGCTATCATGGTGCTGAGTTTGAGGTGTTTTTTTTAACGTGCAAATTGACAGAGCTATTGGAAAGGGGTGTGAATGGGTGTTGGATTTTCATAAATTCCCCCAAAATCAGGGGATGATGGGACTGACTTGAGTCTCAGCGTGCGTATGTGTCCCTGGATAAGCTTTCATGGTGGCGAGTTTGAGGTTTCTAACGTGCAAATTGACGGAGCTATGGAAAGGGGTGTGAATGGGGTGCCTGATTTTCAAAAATTCCCCAAAAATCAGGGGATGATGGGATTGCCTTGAAACTTGGCGTCCATGTGGACACATGGATAAGCTATCATGGTGCCAGTTTTGAGGTTTCTAACATGCAAATTGACAGAGCTATCAAAAGGGGTGTGACTTAGGGTTATGGGTGGTGCGTTAGAGGTTAGAGCCCCGCCAAAAATCAGGGGATGATGGGACTGCCTTGAGTCTGGGCATCCATGTGGATACATGGATAAGCAGTCATGGTGGCGAGTTTGAGGTTTCTAACGTGCAAATTGACAGAGCTATCCCAAGGGGTGTGAATGGGGTGCCCGATTTTCATAAATTCCCCAAAAATCAGGGGATGATGGGATTGCCTTGAAACTTGGCATGCATGTGTATACGTCCATGAGGTGTCGTGGTGCCAAACATGAGGTTTCTAACTTGAACAGAAAAAAAGTTGTTTACTTTTTTAGCTTTCAATGCAACCCTATGGGGGGGGAAACGGACCTCCGATCCGGATCTGGAGCTCCGAGCGGAGCGGAGCGGAAATGGGTGGAGCGGGGGCGGGGCGAAGTGGCCCAATCTGAAAATCGCGGATCTGGAAGTGAAGCGGAGCGGGGGGTCCATGCACACCCCTACTGTAAACACCTTGAAAGCAATGCAGTGATCACTAGAAGCCAACATGGATTTGTCAGGAACAAATCCTGTCAGACTAATTTGATCTCATTTTTTGATAGGATAACCTCCCTTGTGGACCGTGGGAATGCTGTGGATGTCATATATCTTGACTTCAGCAAAGCTTTTGACAAAGTACCACATGACATTCTGATTAACAAACTAGCTAAAAGTGGGCTAGATGGAACAACTATTAGGTGGATTCACAGTTGGCTACAGAATCGGACTCAAAGAGTACTTATCAATGGAACCTTCTCAAACTGGGGAGAGGCAACAAGTGGGGTACCGCAGGGCTCAGTCCTGGGCCCAGTGCTCTTCAACATTTTTATTAATGATTTGGACGAGGAGGTGCAGGGAACGCTTATCAAATTTGCAGATGACACCAAATTATGTGGCCTCATCTAGAGTATTGCGTCCAGTTCTGGGCTCCACAATTCAAGAAGGATTCAAGGTGGAATCAGTTACCTAGGGAGGTTGTGGGCTCTCCCACACTAGAGGCCTTCAAGAGGCAGCTGGACAACCATCTGTCAGGGATGCTTTAGGGTGGATTCCTGCATTGAGCAGGGGGTTGGACTCGATGGCCTTGTAGGCCCCTTCCAACTCTGCTATTCTATGATTATATGATTCTAAGCATGACAAAAACAATAGCTAAGAAAACCAACAACAATGTGTCAACAATCACTAATCATAATAAATCCTTTAAAAAACAATTCAATAAATAGTTTCATAATAACGAAGTGAATAAAATATTAACCATATCAAAAAATCAAACTCATGCATGAATACATTCATTTTTAGCAACAGTGCAGTGAGTCTCTTTGAAAGAGCTCCCGAGGGGTGGTGGTGGTGGTGGCAATCCTCAGACCCAGGTATGAGTAGAAGCAGAGGCCACAGCAGAGGTCTCTCCTCTGATGAGGCTAGTATGAAATTGTGTTTCATCATTTTTGCATTTCTATAACACACACCTAGACTGAACACAATATAGAATAGACAGTATACAATTTTGGACAAACAAAGGCATTTTTTCAGACCTGAAATTTTGTGGGTGTGGTAAAATTCACATTTAAAATTCCTTGACAAGCATTCAAATTTTTAGTTAACCCAACTGAATTTAAGATTCATAGTGCCATATTTATTGAAACTCTCAGAATTAACCCAATTAAATATTTAGTGGCATGATCCTGATTGTGTTTCCCAGAGATAATTCCTACTGACTTTATCAAGACTTACTTCCAAGTAAGCATGTTTAGGATTGCTGTGGTGGAACCTGATACTATCCATGTTTGTTCAGATGTACATATCAATGATTTTAGTGGAACTTTCTCCAAACTAAGTGTGCATATATTGTAGTTCTGTAGTGCATGCATGTTTACTCAAAATAAATCCCATTGTGTTTAATGGGATTTCTCCCAGGTAAACATGTATTGAATTGCGGCCTTATCATTGATAATATTTCTTTTAACAGTATAACCAATTAATGAAGTAATAAGATACTAGGGGTGTGCACGGACCCCCCGCTCCACTTCACTTCCAGATCCACGATTTGCGGATTGGGCCGCTTCGCTCCGCCCCCGCTCCGCCCATGTCCGCTCCGCTCTGCTCGGAGCTCCGGATCTGGATCGGAGCTCTGTTTCCCCCCCATAGGGTTGCATTGAAAGCTAAAAAAGTAAACAACTTTTTTTCTGTTCAAGTTAGAAACCTCATGTTTGGCACCATGACACCTCATGGACGTATACACACGCACGCCAAGTTTCAAGGGAATCCCATCATCCCCTGATTTTTGGGGAATTTTTGAAAATCGGGCACCCCATTCACACCCCTTTCCATAGCTCCGTCAATTTGCACGCTAAAAATCTCAAACTCGCCACCATGAGAGCGTATCCAGGGACACACATGCACGCCCAGACTCAAGGCAGTCCCATCATCCCCTGATTTTTGGCGGGGCTCTAACCTCTAACGCACCACCCATAACCCTAATTCACACCCCTTTTGATAGCTCCGTCAATTTGCATGTTAGAAACCTCAAGCTTGGCACCATGATAGCATATCTATGTGTCCACATGGATGCCAAGTTTCAAGGCAATCTCATCATCCCCTGATTTTTGGGGAATTTTTGAAAATCGGGCACCTCATTCACACCCCTTTCCATAGCTCCGTCAATTTGCATGTTAGAAACCTCAAACTTGGCACCATGAAAGCTAATCCATGTGTCCACATGGACGCCCAGACTCAAGGCAATCCCATCATCCCCTGATTTTTGGCACAGCTTAACTCACCCCAAATTGTCCCATTCTACAACTATGTCAATTTGCACGTTAGAAACCTCAAACTCAGCACCATGATAGCTTATCCACGTGTCCACATGGAAGCCAAGTTTCAAGGGAATCCCATCATCCCCTGATTTTTGGGGAATTTATGAAAATCGGGCACCCCATTCAGACCCCTTGGGATAGCTCCGTCAATTTGCACGTTAGAAACCTCAAACTCACCACCATGAAAGCTAATCCATGTGTCCACATGGACGCCCAGACTCAAGGCAATCCCATCATCCCTTGATTTTTGGCACGGCTTAAACTTTTTAACTCACCCCAAATCAAGTCCCATTCTACAACTACGTCAATTTGCACGTCAGAAACCTATCCTTTGGGCCCATGACAAATTACCCATGTGTCCCCATGGATGCCAATTTTCAAGCCAATCCCATCATCCCCTGATGTTAGGGGAAGTTTTGAAAATCGGACACTCCAGTATGTCAGGGATTTTAAAGTTGCAATGCAGACAGCTCAATGGGGCCAGTTGAAAGAAAATCCCAACATGCCATGAGATAACCCTAAATCTTCTTGCACACTTGAAAAATGGATTTTTGTACTTGATAAAGTCTAAGTGAGCACAGGAAGGACTTCTCCCCTGAGTCAAAGCAAGACACATACACCATCCCTGCGAGGCGGGAAGGGGAGAAGGGAGGGAAGGCAGGCAGGCAGGCAGGCAGGCAGGCAGGCAGGCAGCATACATTGTAGTGCCGCAAGGATGGCTTGAGCACTAATGCATAGCAAACCAACCCATAAGCGGGCGCAAGGAGGAAGTGAGGCAAAGATGGCTGGTTGTTTCTTTCTAAGCCAGCAGTTACGCATTGAGGGGCACATTGGAGGACGACTGGGAGCAAGTGTGCCGGAGGGTGCTGGGCACGAACCGCAAAGCCCATCTCCCAGGCACCAGGCGGGCAGAGAGGCAGGCAGAGCAGGCGAGGAGTCAGTCCTGTCAGATGCCCCACCACAGTAGCACCCTGGGTGGGGGAAAGCAGGCAGGCAGGCAGGCAGGCAGGCATGGGTTGGCGGGCCCAGAAAAGCTGGTACCTTGCACAAGTAAGCCATAGATCTGTGGGGGAGTCAGTTCCAGCAGATCCAGCTACCTCACAAGGACGGCTCCCAGGCAGGCGGGCAGGCGCCTCCACTGTAGTGGTTGTGCTCAACTCGGCACACTACAAGACGAGTTGAAGTGAGAGCTCACTTCTCAGAAAAAGTTAAACTGTGAGTTAAACTGTCCGTACTAGGGGTGTGCACGGACCCCCCGCTCCGCTTCACTTGCAGATCCGCCATTTTCCGGATCGGGCCGCTCCGCCCCGCCCCCGCTCCGCCCACTTCCGCTCCGCTCCGCCCGGAGCTCCGGATCCGGATCCGGAGCTCCGTTTCCCCCCCCCCCATAGGCTTGCATTGAAAGCTAAAAAATTATACAACTTTTTTCTGTTCAAGTTAGAAACCTCATGTTTGGCACCATGACACCTCATGGGGATATACACACGCATGCCAAGTTTCAAAGCAATCCCATCATCCCCTGATTTTTGGCGAATTTTTGAAAATCGGGCACCCCACACACAACATCCCTGCGAGGTGGGCAGGGGAGGAGGGAGGGAAGGCAGGCAGGCATGCAGCTGGCATTTCTGGGGGCATAAGGAAGTGAGCCAAGGATAAGCCAGTAATGCATAGAAAATGGAATAAATCAATCAATAAACAAAGGAGGGGTGGAATTAAAAGCAGCAGTGTTGCTCAATAAACAACAAGAAGAACTTTTTTTAAAAGGCTATATCTGTCTTTTACCAGCAATAGGGGGACGTGCCCGGGGGAGGGGGAAGTAGCTGCCAGTTCAAGACACTGACAGCCACAGCTCCGAGAAGAAGTAAAACGCTCACTTCGACTCAGAACAGGCATTGCTCCACCACTGAAAAGTGAGTATTCACTTCAACTCATGATAGGCATTGCTCCACCGTTTTACTCTCTTTGGAAGGCTCTATGGCCTTCCAGTGCAGGAGAGAGTGGGGGCACGTCCACGATGAGATGCCCTAGGGGAGCTCATCCCCTTGCACCACATCGATTCAGTTGTTCACCAAGGTTAGGGTGGGGAGCAGTGCTGTGTTTCTATCTCTTATTCTTGGCTTAGTATATGATTTCAGGTTGTGTTTGTGCATTTGGTGGGGCTACTGTGTTAAAAAACACGGGGAAAAGCCCGTTCAGATGAAGAAAGAGAAGTTTCCCAGAATCCCAAGTTACCTGTTTTGCCTATGCCCTCCTCCAACTTTGGGATCATCATGACCGGGAGCTGACTCTGCCCCTCAGCCCTTTGAAAAAGGTATTTTTCCCGCCGATTTTTTAAAAACTTCTAGCCCGCGACCAGTACGATGCAGAAAGTTGAGAGTGGTCTCAAAATGACCCCCATCCACGACTCTCTGTGCACAAGAATTTTCAGAACGATAGCTTAAACCCCCCCCCCAGTTATCCCCGATTCTTTCCCTCAATGCAATCCTATGGGCGAAAAGCCGAAAACGCAGTTTGAGCCGCGCGGTTGACCCGATTTTCACAAAAACATTGCACGTGAACCACAGCACGCAGAAAGTTGAGAGTAGTCTCAAAATGACCCCCATCCACGACTCTCTGTGCACAAGAATTTTCAGAACGATAGCTTAAACCCCCCCCCAGTTATCCCCGATTCTTTCCCTCAATGCAATCCTATGGGCGAAAAGCCGAAACGCAGTTTGAGCCGCGCGGTTGACCCGATTTTCAAAAAAATATAGCACGCGACACGGACAACGCAGAGAGGTGAGAGTGGTCTCAAAATGACCCCCATCCACGACTCTCTGAGCACAAGAATTTCCAGAGCGATAGCTTCAAAAACAACGTAGTTATGCACGATTATTTGCCGCAAAGCAATCCTATGGCGAAATGTTTTCAAGATGGCGACCGGAGCGCTCCGCCTGAACTCGGAGCTCCGAAAAATGGTCGCTTCTCTTCGCCTTGCTTCTAGGGGGTCCACGGTCCGCTCCTACTCCGCCTCTGGGTAAGGCGGAGCAGGCCAATCCGCTACTGCTTCTACGCTCCTAATCGGAGCGGAGCACATCCCTAGTCCGTACGCACGAAGTGGCTGTGCTACGGGTGATCGGTGCATTACTGGAGCTTAGCTTTTTCTCAGACAGGAAGTCCATGAGTTGAAGTGATAGGTTGCTTCTCAAAGAGAGGGTTACAGCGGAAGAGGGGTGGGACGAGACCGGGGAGAGAAGCTCGACCAGCTGCTGCGGCTAATCCTCACCCACATCCTGGAAGACCACAGCATCCACAGGAGTGGCTGTGGTGAAGTCAATGACTCTCATGAGTTGAAGTGAGAGCTCATTTCTCAGAAAACTTAAACTGTCCATACGTACTAAGTGGCTGTGCTACGCGAGTTCGGTGGACTCCTGGAGTACCTCCTGCGATTGGGGAAGTGAACAAATTGAACTGACGGCTTGCTTCTCAAAGAGAGGGTTACAGCGGAAGAGGGGTGGGACGAGACCGGGGAGAGAAGCTTGACCAGCTGCTGCGACTAATCCTCACCCACATCCTGGAAGACCACAGCATCCACAGGAGTGGCTGTGGTGAAGTCAATGACTCTCATGAGTTGAAGTGAGAGCTCACTTCTCAGAAAACTTAAACTGTCCGTACACACTAAGTGGCTGTGCTACGGGAGTTTGGTGGACTCCTGGAGTACCTCCCGCAATTGGGGAAGTGAATGAATTGAACTGACGGCTTGCTTCTCAAAGAGAGGGTTACAGCGGAAGAGGGGTGGGACGAGACTGGGGAGTGTCAGCTTGCTTCTCAAAGCCATTATTCCAGACAGGAGCACCGTATGCGCAGCAAAGCGAACGTGCTGCCAGTGCCAAGTGTCATCTTCTGAGAGGTGGAAGAACAGTTACGGAGCAACCAGAAGACTGCTTGTTTGCTGATGAACCACTGGGCAAAGCCTAAGTAGTGGCTGTGGTGAAGTCAAAGACTATCATGAGTTGTAGTGTGAGCTCACTTCTCAGATCACTTTAATTGCTCCATATGAGACTGGGGAGAGAAGCTCGACCAGCTGCTGCGACTAATCCTCACCCACATCCTGGAGGACCAGAGCATCCACCATAGTGGATGCGCTCAACTCGGCGCACTACAAGAGGAGTTGAAGTGAGAGCTCACTTCTCAGATAACTTTAATTGCTCCATATGAGACTGGGGAGAGAAGCTCGACCAGCTGCTGCGACTAATCCTCACCCACATCCTGGAAGACCACAGCATCCACAGGAGTGGCTGTGGTGAAGTCAATGACTCTCATGAGTTGAAGTGAGAGCTCACTTCTCAGAAAACTTAAACTGTCCGTACGCACTAAGTGGCTGTGCTACGGGAGTTCGGTGGACTCCTGGAGTACCTCCCGCAATTGGGGAAGTGAATGAATTGAACTGACGGCTTGCTTCTCAAAGAGAGGGTTACAGCGGAAGAGGGGTGGGATGAGACCGGGGAGAGAAGCTGGACCAGCTTCTTTTACTAATCCTCACCCACATCCTGGAGGACCACAGCATCCAACACGAAATGGCTGTGGTGAAGTCAATGGCTGTCATGAGTTGAAGTGAGAGCTCACTTATCAGAAAACTTAAACTGTCCGTACGCACTAAGTGGCTGTGCTACAGGAGATCGGTGGACTCCTGGAGTACCTCCCGCTATTGGGGAAGTGAATGAACTGAACTGACGGCTTGCTTCTCAAAGAGAGGGTTACAGCGGAAGAGGGGTGGGACGAGACCGGGGAGAGAAGCTCGACCAGCTTCTGCTACTAATCCTCACCCACATCCTGGAGGACCACAGCATCCAACACGAAGTGGCTGTGGTGAAGTCAATGGCTGTCATGAGTTGAAGTGAGAGCTCACTTCTCAGAAGTCCATGAGTTGAAGTGACAGCTTGCTTCTCAAAGAGGGGTTACAGCGGAAGAGGGGTGGGACGAGACCGGGGAGAGAGGCATGGCCAGCTGCGCCTCCACCGTAGGGGCTGTGCTCAAGTGTCTGAACTTGAAGTTGAAGTGAGAGCTCACTTCTCAGAAAACTTAAACTGTCCGTACGCACTAAGTGGCTGTGCTACGGGCGATGGGTGGCTTGCTGGAGTTTACCTCCCTCAATTGGGGAAGTGAATGAATTTAAGTGTCAGCTTGCTTCTCAAAGCCATTATTCCAGACAGGAGCACCGTAATGCGCAGCAAAGCGAATGTGCTGCCAGTGCCAAGTGTCTTCTTCTGAGAGGTGGAAGAACAGTTACGGAGCAACCAGAAGACTGCTTGTTTGCTGATGAACCACTGGGCAAAGCCTAAGTAGTGGCTGTGGTGAAGTCAACGACTATCATGAGTTGCAGTGTGAGCTCACTTCTCAGATCACTTTAATTGCTCCATATGAGACTGGGGAGAGAAGCTCGACCAGCTGCTGCGACTAATCCTCACCCACATCCTGGAGGACCAGAGCATCCACCATAGTGGATGCACTCAACTCGGCGCACTACAAGAGGAGTTGAAGTGAGAGCTCACTTCTCAGATAACTTTAATTGCTCCATATGAGACTGGGGAGAGAAGCTCGACCACCTGCTGCGACTTATCCTCACCCACATCCTGGAGGACCAGAGCATCCACCGTAGTGGCTGTGCTCAACTCGACGCACTACAAGAGGAGTTGAAGTGAGAGCTCACTTCTCAGATAACTTTAATTGCTCCATATGAGACTGGGGAGAGAAGCTCGACCAGCTGTTGCGACTAATCCTCACCCACATCCTGGAGGACCAAAGCATCCACCGAGAAGTGGCTGTGGTGAAGTCAATGGCTGTCATGAGTTGAAGTGAGAGCTCACTTCTCAAAAAACTTAAACTGTCCGTACGCACTAAGTGGCTGTGCTACGGGAGATCGGTGGACTCCTGGAGTACCACCTGCACATAGGGGAAGTCCATGAGTTGAAGTGACAGCTTGCTTCTCAAAATCACCAGACTGGATCACGAATAGTGCATCTGATCCCTGAGCTCTCCAAAGGGCGACCCGTGGACTGCTGGAGTTAACCTCCCTCAATTGGGGAGTGAGTCCCAGCAGATCCAGCTACCTCACAAGGACGGCTCCCAGGCAGGCAGGCATGGGCAGGCAGGCAGGCAGCCGGGCAAAAAGGAGCTAGTAGTTACTGAAGCAGTTACTTTGAGTGTGGAAGATTTGTGTGCAGGCTTGGAGCACATTAACGTTGCTGCTGGATGCAAAGTGGAAGTGTTGGATGACATGGAAAAACCAAGCCTCAGCCAGAACCTTCTAAAGGGCAACCCGTGGACTGATGGAGTTTTCCTCCTGTTCCCAGTGGCTGGGATGGGTCTCAGCTTCTCAAAGCCATGGCACTGGTGCATATGCACTGCAGCTTCTCCTACGAGAGCTGTCCCACGGACGACCGGTGCCTTACTGGAGCTTAGCTTTTTCTCTGAGGGGAACTCCATGAGTTTAAGTGACAGCTTGCTTCTCAAAGTGGGGTGGGATGAGACTGAGGAGAGAGAACAGAGCATCCACCATAGTGGCTGTTCAATGACAGAGCTTCAGGAAGAAGTGAAGTGAGAGCTCACTTCTCAGAAAACTTTAACTGTCCGTACGCACTAATTGGCTGTCCCACGGACGACCGGTGCATTATTGGAGCCCAGCTTTTTCTCAGAGGGGAACTCCATGAGTTTAAGTGACAGCTTGCTTCTCAAAGAGGGGGTTACAGCGCAAGAGGGGTGGGACGAGACCGGGGAGAGAAGCTCGAGCAGCTGCTGTGACTAACTCCACTTCAGGGAAAGGACAACATGAGGAACAGTAAGCTGGTGAAGTCAATGGCTGTCATGAGTTGAAGTGAGAGCTCACTTCTCAGAAAACTTAAACTGTCCTTATGCACTAAGTGGCTGTGCTACGGGAGATCGGTCGACTGCTGGAGCTTGGCTCGCGCACATAGGGGAAATGAATGAGTTGAAGTGAAAGGTTGCCTCTCAAAATCAGCAGACTGGTCGAGTAGTCCACTTGATCCCTGAGCTCTCCAAAGGGCAACCCATGGACTGCTGGAGTTTAACCTCCCTCAATTGGGGAAGTGAATGAGTTTCAGTGAAAGGTTGCTTCTCAAAATCAGCACACTGATCGAGTACTCCATTTGATCCCCGAGCTATCCAAACTGGGCGACCCGTGGACTGCTTGAGTTTAACCTCCCTCAATTGGGGAAGTGAATGAGTTTCAGTGAAAGGTTGCTTCTCAAAATCAGCACACTGATCGAGTCACCCACATCCTGGAGGACCACAGCCTCTACAGTAGTGGCTGTGCTGAAGTCAATGACTTCCATGAGTTGAAGTGAAAGGTTGCTTCTCAAAGGCGAGGACTCTCCTGTTTCATTTTCGCAGCGAGACAGGCAGCTGCAGTAACACTCACAACCACACACACAATGACAGCTTTTGCACAGAGGCTCATGAGTTGAAGTGAGAGCTTGCTTCTCAAAACCATACTTCTGGATCAGGGAATATGTCTTCCACTCCCAGGGCACTCCAAAGGGCGACCCGTGGACTGCTGGAGAGAGGCAGCCTGGCTAGTGGTGGTGGTGCCAGGCATTGCCTTGCCCCCTGCTTGCACCTCACCCAAACACATGCAGTCAATCATGGAGTCTTTTGGAACTGGGTGGAAAACTATCCGGATGAGTTTACTAAGCTGTACCAGACACCACAGAAATGAAATGAAATCGAGTGTGGTGCTTTGCCCTCACATAGTCACACACACACACACACACACACACACGGACAGTGACAAACTCTGCCTACAGCTTTTGTAGAGGCTCATGATGCCCACCAGGCAGGAAGTATTCTGGGGAAGATTCAGCCTGGCAGTGCCTGCTACGTCTACTGTGGTAGTAAGGAAGAGATAGCCTGAATTTGACGGAGTGAACTGAATTGTAGAAGGACTACAGCCTGCCTGCCTGTATGTAAGGCGAAGAAGGCATGACCTTACTGAGAGAGACGAATCGAATGATTCAGAGTTGATGTTGTGAACTGAAACACAGCCACATAATAATAATAATAATAATAATAATAAGAAGAAGAAGAAGAAGAAGAAGAAGAAAAGGCCTGCCTGCCTGCCTGCCTGAACTGTAGTCTGCCTGCCAACCGAAGGAGGGGTGGAATTAAAGAGAGGGGAGCCTGCCTGTCACTCCCACGAGGGCTTGAGTGTGGGGTATCCCAGCAGGGGCAGATTGCTCTTCAGAAAGACCAGCTGCTCCACCAAGTCCGGCTCCAAGCGAGAGCGGTGAGGGGTCACTATGTCGCCCGCCATAGAGAAGACCCTCTCGCTTGGAACACTGGTGGGTGGGCAGCTGAGTCGATCCATGGCCACCCATGCCAGGTCCGGCCAAATCTGGCAGCGGGATGACCAGTAGGCCAGGGGGTCCATGGTGCACTCCTCCATGGGCTCTGCCAGGTAACGCTGAACGGCGGTTGCAGCGTCATCCTGGCCGGTGTCTGGGGAGGGTCTCTGCCCCACCACGGCATGCAGAGCCTGTGCCCAATACCCCTGGCCTGTGCTGCTGCTGGGAGGGATGCAGGTGAGGCTGCTGCTGGTGCTGCTGCTGCTGTGGGAAGTGGTGGCCTGCTCCTCTGCCTCACTCTGCCCCACCCTCTTGGCCCGTGCCGCCTGCACTTCGCTCACCAGCATTTCCACCCAGTGCTGCCTGCTATTTGGCCCACAAAGCCCATCCTTCACACGAGGTTCGCACATGGCTGCCAACATGTGGACCCTGTCGGTTTGGATGGGCTCCAGCCTCCTCGTCAGGCCGTCCCTGAGCCTAGTCACCGCTTCGCGTACCTCGGGCTCGAAGCGCCTGCCGGTGACGGGATCCTTGTACTCCAGAAACTCGCCCATCTGTTTCTGGAGATGCCTGCATACAGGGATCACCTGGCTGAGGAGGGCAGAGCTAGTGCTCAGGGTCTCGGTGGCCTTAAGGAACGGCTTGAGGACCACCACCAGCTGGGACATGGCGTCCCACTGCTGCTTGCCCAGGGCTGGGTGGACGCCCATGTCCCTGACCCTGAACAAGTAGTGGATGGCACGCTGTTGCTCCACCATACGCTCCAGCATCAGGTATGTGGAGTTCCAGCGTGTCACCACGTCTTGCACTAGCCTGTGCTGCGGAAGATTCAACTCCTCCTGCTTCTCCCGCAGCAAGCGACTGCCCTTGACGCTGTGGTGGAAATGCCCTGCCACCTTTCTGCAGCTCTCCAGGAGGTTATGGATCCCGGACAGGGGACCGAGGTTGGCCTTGCTGCCCATCCCAAGGCCATCCCTCACCACCAGGTTCAAGATGTGCGCGATGCAGCGGACGCCCTCGAATCCGCCGTTGCGCACCGCCTTCACCATGTTGGCTCCCCCATCCATGACCATGTAACCGTGGGTGACCTTCTGCCCAGCTAGCCACCCATCCACCATACGGTTCATGGCCTCCGTAATCTCCCCTGCCGTGTGGGACTGGTCCATCACTTGCGTGTGGAGGAGGGCCCAGCAGTAGCCCTCCTTGCCAGTCCCTCTAGTGCTGGATGATGCTTCCTGCCCCACGCCTGCCCACCAGTGGGCCATCAGGGACAGGTAAGCGTGCACTCCGCCCTCGCTGGACCAAATGTCCGAGGTGAAGTGCACCATCCGTGCCTCTGCCTGGCACAGATGACCCAGCACTAACTCCCTGCAGGAACGGTACAGGGAAAGCACCACCCGCCTGCTAAGGGTGGTGCGACACGGCAGCTTATTGTATGGAACCACAAGCACCATCAGCCTCTTGAAGCCTGCGTTGTCGACGAGGCTGAATGGCTGGTCGTCCAACGCCACCATCTCACTGATGCAGGTGGTGATCTGGGTGGGCGTTGGAAAACGCCATCTTGTGGGTCCATACTTCCCCCACCCCATTTCCGGCAGGGTTGCCTGCCTAACCCTTGTGGGGATGGGAGATGGAGAGCTTAGAGTGGCAGTGGCAGTGCCAGAAGCAGCAGTAGCAGCAGCAGCAGCAGCCTTCGGCTTTCCCCTGGAACCAGTCGCCTTGCCCGCTTCTTTCCCCAGCAAGATCGACTGGTGCTGCCTCTGAAGATGCATCTTCATGCTGCTGGTTCCATAATGCCCTGTAGATGAACCCCTGCTTAGGGTGAGTTTGCAGTGGCGACAGACAGCAAAGCGGGGATCCGCTCCCAACTCAAGGTGGTCCCACACTATGCTTGTCTTTCGCTTCCGTGGTGACACCACCAATTGCCCGCCTGAGCTCTCTGGTGTTGCCACAGAAACAGGGGTTGCAGCGAAAGAGGTGTGGGATGAGACTGGGGAGGGAGCCTCGGCCTGCTGCTGCTCCTCCTCATCCCCCACATCCTGGAGGACCATCGCCTCCTCCTCCCCCTCCACTGTGCTGAGGGCCTCATCTAGGAGGTCTGGAGACAGGTCCATCAGCAGGCTCGTGGGCTCAAAGGATAATGAAGGAGTTGGGGATACTCCTCCTCCTCCTCTAATGGCACTGCTGCTCCCACCCTCAAAAAGAGAACGCCGGGCACAAGTTGCAGAAGAGAGTGCCTCTGCCTGCTGCTTGTCCTGCTTCTGTTGCGGAGCAGCCAGCCAAGGAGTTGCCCGTTTGATTTTCACAGCAGGAGAGGCAGCCTGCTTACTGGTGCCAGCCTGACCCTTGCCTTGACCACTGCTCTCAGCACGCCCCGCCACAGACATGCGCCTGCTCCCTCTTCTCATGATGGTACTACTACTAATAATATCTATAAGAATATACTAATATACTACTACTAATATGTATAAGAATAAAATATTAATACTAATAATAATATGTATAAGAATATATACTAGGGATGTGCTCCGCTCCGATTAGGAGCGTAGAAGCAGTAGCGGATTGGCCTGCTCCGCCTTACCCAGAGGCGGAGTAGGAGCGGACCGCGGACCCCCTAGAAGCAAGGCGAAGAGAAGCGACCATTTTTCGGAGCTCCGAGTTCAGTCGGAGCGCTCCGGTCGCCATCTTGAAAACATTTCGCCATAGGATTGCATTGCGGCAAATAATCGCGCATAACTACGTTGTTTTTGAAGCTATCGTTCTGGAAATTCTTGTGCACAGAGAGTCGTGGATGGGGGTCATTTTGAGACCACTCTCACCTCTCTGCGTGCTGTGGTTCACGTGCAATATTTTTTTAAAAATCGGGTCAACCGCGGGGCTCAAACTGCGTTTCGGCTTTTCGCCCATAGGATTGCATTGAGGGAAAGAATCGGGGATAACTGGGGGGGGGTTTAAGCTATCGTTCTGAAAATTCTTGTGCACAGAGAGTCGTGGATGGGGGTCATTTTGAGACCACTCTCAACTTTCTGCGTGCTGTGGTTCACGTGCAATATTTTTTTAAAAATCGGGTCAACCGCAGGGCTCAAACGGCGTTTCGGCTTTTCGCCCATAGGATTGCATTGAGGGAAAGAATCGGGGATAACTGGGGGGGGGGTTAAGCTATCGTTCTGAAAATTCTTGTGCACAGAGAGTCGTGGATGGGGGTCATTTTGAGACCACTCTCAACTTTCTGCGTGCTGTGGTTCACGTGCAATATTTTTTTAAAAATCGGGGTTTGGGTTTTTTTTTTTTATTATTATTATTTTTTTGGAAGCGATGACAGGCACATTCAACTCCCAATCCTGATGAGAATTCATCTCCTCAGAAAGCATCCTCCTCCAATCCCAGCGTTGGAGGGGGGACTAAGGCAGACCCACCCTGAGAACTTTCTGTTTTGTGTCTCTTTGTGGGTTGGCGTTCGTGGAGGGAACACTTACTTAGCTAGTGCTCCTGCTTTGGAGATAGATTAATTTAATATAGGTTTAGTTTGGCGCGTGTGTGTGTTTGTTTGCTTCTTTCTGACTTGTAGCTTAGTTTGCCCTGTGTTTTCCCCTTACTTTGATTTAATATAAACTTTATTTTTGAATTTTGGAGTGTGTGGTTGGGTTGGTTGCCCCCCCCTTCCCTGTATTAAAGCCTGACTGTTCTGCTTTTGTGAAAGCTTTCTTTTGAAAGCATACACACACTTTTTGTCCCATTTCCCTACATTTATATTCTTAAACATATTTTATTATATTCTTTCACATAGTCCATTAGTATATATTCTCATACATATTATATTAGTATTCATATTTTGTTCTTCTTATAGTAGTGGTTGGTTCTTTTTCCCCCTCCCCTCTCTTAAATCCTGATTGTGTTTCCTTCTATCTTCTATATACCAAATATACCAAAAAAATTGGATTCTCTTTTTCTTCTCTGTGTAACTTCGACGGAGTGGGCTGCTTTTGTCAAGTTCAACAGGCAGCCACAGATTGAGCATTTTGGGGAAAGCATACGCACACCATTTCCCTATTCTTAAACATATTATTATTATATTCTTTGACATAGTCTTAGTAGTCTATTAGTATACATTCTCATACATATTAGTAGTAGTATTCATATTTTGTTCTTCTTATAGTAGTGGTTGTCCCATTTCTTGTCCCATTTCCCTACATTTATTAGTAATATTCTAAAACATATTATTATATTCTTGTAGATATTCTTAGTAGTATATTCTCATACATATTAGTAGTAGTATATTTTATTGTTCTTGTCCCATTTCCCTACATTTAAACATATTATATTCTTCTTATACATATTCTTAGTAGTACCTTATACATAGTATTAGTAGTATTAATATTTTGTTAGTCATCATGAAAAGAGAAAGCAGGCGTGCTGAAAGCAGCAAGGCTCAGTCTGCCAGCAGGGCTTCCTCTCCTCCTGTGAAACTCAAACGGGCAACTCCTTGGCTGACTGCTCCAAAACAGAAGCAGGACAAGCAGCAGGCAGAGCCACTCTCTTCTGCAACTTGTGCCCGGCGTTCTCTTTTTGAGGGTGGGAATGGGAAAAGTGCCCGTTTGCAAGAGGCACGTGGCAGCAGTGCCATTAGAGGAGGAGGAGTATCCCCAACTCCTTCATTCTCCTTTCAGCCCACGAGCCCGCTGATGGACCTAGACGAGGTCCTCAGCACAGTGGAGGGGGGGGAGGAGGAGGAGGCGGTGGGCCTCCAGGATGTGGGGGCTGAGGAGGAGCAGCAGCAGGCCGAGGCTCTCTCCCCAGTCTCATCCCACACCCCTGTTTCTGTGGCAACACCAGAGAGCTCAGGCGGGCAATTGGTGGTGTCACCACAGAAACGAAAGACAAGCATCGTGTGGGACCACTTTGAGTTGGGAGCGGATCCCCGCTTTGCTGTCTGTCGCCACTGCAAACTCAGCCTAAGCAGGGGTTCATCGACAGGGCATTATGGAACCAGCAGCATGAAGATGCATCTTCATAGGCAGCACCAGGCGATCTTGCTGGGGAAAGAGGCGGGCAAGGCGACTGGTTCCAGGGGAAAGCCGAAGGCTGCTGCTGGCACTGCCACTCTAAGCTCTCCATCTCCCATCCCCACAAGGGTTAGGCAGGCAACCCTGCAGGACATGGGGTGGGGGAAGTATTGACCCACAAGATGGCGTTTTCCAATGCCCACCCAGGGTGCTACTGTGTTGGGGCATCTGCCGGGACTGACTCCTCCCCAATACTAGATCTATGACATGTCACTCTGCCTGCCCCTCTGCTAGCCTGTCCTCCTCGGTGACCGACTCGCTGGGATGGTTTGCGTTTGCAATGCGTGACTAACTGCAATGCTGGCTTAGAAACCAGCCATCACTTCCTTGTGCCCCCAGAAATGCCCGCAGCCTGCCTGCCTGCCTGCCCGCCTCCCCCGGGGTGCTGCTGTGGTGGGGCATCTGCCAGGACTGACTCCTCGCCTACTCTGCCTGCCTCTCTGCCCGCCTGGTGCCTGGTTTGCTCCCAATCGTCCTCCTCTGTGCCCCTCAAGGCGTAACTGCTGGCTTAGAAAGAAACAACCAGCCATCTTTGCCTCACTTTGCGCCCACTTATGGGTTGGTTTGCTATGCGTTAGTGCTCAAGCCATCCTTGCGGCACTACAATGCATGCTGCCTGCCTGCTTTCCATTGATGGTGCTATATAAATAAATAATAATAATAATAATAATTCTCCCCTTCCCGCCTTGCAGCGATGGTGTATGTGTCTTGCTTTGACTAAGGGGAGAAGTCCTTCCTGCGCTCACTTAGACTTTATCAAATTCAATAATCCCTTTTTCAAATGTGCCAGAAGATTTAGGGTTATCTCGTGGCATGTTGGGATTGCCTTGGAACTGGCCCCATTGAGCTGTCTGCAATTGCAACTTTAAATCCCTGACATACTGGAGTGTTCAAATTTCAAAAGTTCCCCTAACATCAGGGGATGATGGGATTGCCTTGAAACTTGGTGTCCATGGGGACACATGGGTAAGCTGTCATGGGACCAAAGGATAGGTTTCTAACGTGCAAATTGACGTAGTTGTAGAATGGGACTTGATTTGGGGTGAGTTAAAAAGTTTAAGCCGCGCCAAAAATCAGGGGATGATGGGATTTGCTTGCAACTTGGCGTGCATGTGGACACATGGATAAGCTCTCCTGGTGCCGAGTTTGAGGTTTCTAACATGCAAATTGACGGAGCTATCCCAAGGGGTGTGAATGGGGTGCCCGATTTTCATAAATTCCCCAAAAATCAGGGGATGATGGGATTGCCTTGAAACTTGGCGTGCATGTGGACACGTGGATAAGCTATCATGGTGCTGAGTTTGAGGTTTCTAACGTGCAAATTGACGTAGTTGTAGAATGGGACAATTTGGGGTGAGTTAAGCCATGCCAAAAATCAGGGGATGATGGGATTTGCTTGCAACTTGGCGTGCATGTGGACACATGGATAAGCTCTCCTGGTGCCGAGTTTGAGGTTTCTAACATGCAAATTGACGGAGCTATCCCAAGGGGTGTGAATGGGGTGCCCGATTTTCATAAATTCCCCAAAAATCAGGGGATGATGGGATTGCCTTGAAACTTGGCGTGCATGTGGACACGTGGATAAGCTATCATGGTGCTGAGTTTGAGGTTTCTAACGTGCAAATTGACGGAGCTATCTAAAGGGGTGTGAATTAGGGTTATGGGAGGTGCGTTAGAGGGTAGAGCCGCGCCAAAAATCAGGGGATGATGGGATTTGCTTGCAACTTGGCGTGCATGTGGACACATGGATAAGCTGCCCTGGTGCCGAGTTTGAGGTTTGTAACATGCAAATTGACGGAGCTATCCCAAGGGGTGTGAATGGGGTGCCCGATTTTCAAAAATTCGCCAAAAATCAGGGGATGATGGGATTGCCTTGAAACTTGGCGTGTGTGTGTATACGCCCATGAGGTGTCATGGTGCCAAACGTGAGGTTTCTAACTTCAACGGAAAAAAAGTTGTTTACTTTTTTAGCTTTCAATGCAAGCCTATGGGGGGGCAAAAACGGAGCTCCGGATCCGATCCGGAGCTCCGAGCGGAGCGGAGCGGAAGTGGGCGGAGCGGGGGCGGGGCGGAGCGACCCGCTCCGAAAAATGGCGGATCTGCAAGTGAAGCGGAGCGGGGGGTCCGTGCACACCCCTAATATATACTACTAATAATATGTATAAGAATAAAATATTAGTATGCTTTGCCCAAACAGGATTTGAAATGCTCAATCAGTGGCTGTTGCACTTCACAAACAGTGCACTGCACACACAGCCCACTCACACAATAACACAGTCACACACAGAGTCCAAGTAACAGAGAGAAGAAATAGATAATAAATTTTTTTTGGTATCTTTTTGTATTTTTTGGTATATAAAAGGAAGGAAGATGAAACACAGTCAGGCTTTAAGAGAGGGGAGGGGGGGGACAACCAACCAACCAAACACACACTCCAAAGTTTAAAAATAAAGTTTATATTAAATCAAAGTAAGGGAAAAACACAGAGCAAACTAAGCTAAAAGTCAGAAAGAAGCAAACAAACACACACACACACGCCAAGCTAAATCCTATCTATCTCCAAAGTCCAAACACAGCAGCAGCACCTATAACTAACTCCTCTCTCCA
Source organism: Elgaria multicarinata webbii (assembly GCF_023053635.1). Lineage (NCBI taxonomy): Eukaryota > Metazoa > Chordata > Lepidosauria > Squamata > Anguidae > Elgaria > Elgaria multicarinata. The sequence continues at coordinate 775,958 of NC_086175.1, forward strand.
CGAACGCCAACCCACAAAGAGACACAAAGCAGAAAGGTCTCAGGGTGGCTCTGCCTTAGTCCCCCCTCCAATGCTGGGATTGGAGGATGCTTCATGAGGTGATCAATTCTCATCAGGATTGGGAGTTGAATGTGCCTGTCATCGCTTCAAAAAACAACAACAAAAAAAAACCCCAAACCGCGCTGTCCCTGTTTGTTGACCCGATTTTTAAAAAAATATAGCACGTGAACCACACCACGCAGAGAGCTCAGAGTAGTCTCAAAATGACCCCCATCCATGAGTCTCTGAGCACAAGAATTTTCAGAAAGATAGCATAAAAAACAGCCCAGTTATCTGCAATTCTTTTCTGCAATGCAATCCTATGGGCGAAATGTTTCAAGATGGCGATAGAAGCGGACCGGAGCACTCCGAAAATGGCCGCTTCTCTTCGCCTTGCTTCTAGGGGTCCGCGGTCCACTTCTACTCCGCCTCTGGGCAAGGCGGAGCAGGCCAATTCGCTCCTGCTTCTGCGCTTCTAATCGGAGCGGAGCACATGCCTATAAGATACCATATCCCACTATCTCAATGTAGATATTGTACTTCAAGGCAATTTAAAGAAAATAATGCTTTTCCTTGGCTTAAAAAAATATTTTTTGTGCTTCACTTAGATTTCTGCTGCCAACTAAGGACTGCTTGCACGTATTCATATCTTCAAGGTGTTCCCATAAAATATTTTACATATATACAAGCAAATGTTACATATGCATGTAGGAAATACATATTTCCAACCCTGAATGCTGTTGTGATTAATCTATTACATTTTTATCCTTCCCTTCCTCTAAGAAGCTTATGGTGGTGAACCTGCATCAGGGAGCCAAGATGGGCTACAACACCCCACCACATATACAAATGCTATTAAAAATGCTATTAAAAATACTGCAAAAGCTTCTTAACAATGTCATCCATGGGCTAGTTTGAATCAGGAGGGCATATAAGGAATAATTCTTCCGGAGTATGCCATAGCTATGAAAAACAGGGAACCATTTTCATGGCCAACTAATGTTATTACTTTATTTATATAGCTTTCATGACATAGTCATGCTTGGAGTAGACCTAATTAAATCAATAGTACAGGTTGGTGATGACTAATGTAAGTTCTATTGATTTCAGTGGGTCTACTCTAAGTATGACTCTGGATTCAACCCTTCTGTTTTAATGTTTTCCCACTGCAAGTTAAAATCTGCAAGGAATTGATAAATTGATTAATTGTAGCAGTTCATTGATTGATTCTTACAGTTCTCTTTTCCTGTTCTCAGTTGTCAATAAGGAATCAGTAGCACAATGGTAAAAGTCTGCAATGCATCACTCTTTTGCCTTCAAGTAGTTCTATTAAAGTCAGTGGAGCCTGCTCTAAAACGGAAGAAGGTGTGGTTTTACTCCTTGAGAGGGAGCCTTGGACCAGGCTTAAAATGCAGTTCAAAGGGTGGAAGCCTGCATTCTGGTTTCAAGCGTGACCTTCAGGAATAATCAAATAGATCCGGAAGAAAGCTATAGTCAACAGTTAAAGCCGCCTCTCATAGAGCCACCAGTGTTCTCTGACTACAGCAGAAAGAAGCTTGCTGAACATTTTGGCAGAATTTTCCACAGACAGTTACTGAAAGAAAGTTTGCAAGATATTCTTTTTTTTTTTTGTTTTCCATCGCACCTGCAGTCGAGTACAAAGGACCAACTTTCGTACATTTTAATTTCGGAACTAGTCCCATTCTTCATTAAAGCAATGACTGTTAAAATGGAGGGACATAAAGAATAAAACATAGGATTTATTTCTTCATTAAACTGATGATCCGTATATGAAGCCAATTAACATTATGAGTCTGATGAACATCAAGTGTAAAAGAGGTTAGAAAAGATGAAGAACAGTCACCTTGGTCTTTAGATAAAGAAAGACCACTTTTGTTATAAATTATAAGGGAGTCCAAGCGGGACAAATCTGCAAATTTGACTAATTGGAAAATACATTTTACTGCATATGGATTAAATATAACCTCTTCATTGCTGGTTCTCATAGGCAACTGGGTATCATAACAGTTTGCTACATAACAAGGAAAGAGAGAAAAACAAGACCAGATGATTGAGCCAAATTTGCTTGGTATGAGACAGTCTTAGCAAATAATTTCACAAGACCTGAATCAGCACCTGAAAATCTATTCTGCTGTGTATGTGTTATGGGGATGTTGTGGGGAAAATGAGAGCAAGCAGGAATGTACACTTGTCACAGGAAATACTCTTTACACATTAGAGTAAAAGCCATGAAGCATTTGCATGGAAATAATTGCACTGAGGCAGAATGGGTTCTCACTTGCCTACAAATTCAACTTCCTAAATACAAATGCAAGATGTGCCCCAATTCTCCCCTCCAACCGATTCTCTGCTATTAAAGGGTAACTATGCTCCCAATCGTTTAAGACTGTCTTAGTTAATTCTTCTTCCTCCTCCTCCTCCTCCTCCTCGTCCACCACCACCACCACCACCACCACCACCTCTCTCTCTCTCTCTCTCTCTCTCTCTCTCTCTTTCTCTCTCTCTCTCACACACACACACCTGAAATTTAAACTTTCTACATGCTCTTCCAGTAGCTGCCCATTTGGGGGGCTTAAAGGCACACTTCCAGGTGTTGTTCTTATTCGTAAAGTTAGAAAAGAATACAAACCAGATTTTACACTGCAAATGCTCTCTAAATGTGGGCACCCCCTTCCAAGCGATGTAGCTAAACTCTAGTGGGCTAGCAATAATAGTGGCCCATGAAAGGGAAACACTGGATTGGACCCAGCCAGTCCCAGCAGAAGGAGTAACTTTTGGAAGTACAAATACTTTGGCTGAAGTGATTTGAGGTTTCCTTGATAAAGGGTTATCAATGAAATGTGCAGCAAAGAACTTTCCTTCACATTTCCTTGATAACCGTTTAACCAGTAAGGCTGTCATGGCATCGGATAAGACCGATCTCTTTTGGGGCAGACGGGATGCTGTTACATTTTTGTTTACTCTAAAGGAAGAGTCTCTGTGTTCAATGGGACTTTCTCCAACATCAGTGGGCATAGAATTGTACTTAAAATCATCTTTAAATCACAAGACCATGTCTCTCTCTCTCAGGTGCTGAAGCTTAAATATGGTTCCGTGGGTGGAGGGAAAGTTCAACTTAGGAAAGGTTCACATTCAGATAGAAGAGGCAAAAGGGATGGCACTGAGGAACGAGTGGGGTGGGCTTATCTAGTGCTTCGTTCCCCCTGAGTTTTGCAACAAGCTCTCGATTAGGTCCTTCTTACATTCAGTATAAGTAAGGTGATATATTTTATTGGACAGAACATCTTGCCATTCTTAGATAAATTCATGTCCAGCCATTTAGAATGGGACCCTCGAGAAGCTCTTTTTGTCTGTCCGGGTGCAGAAGATAACCCGCATTCTGAGCCCTGGATGGAATACGCTGAACTTGCAGACTCTTTAAACTACTAGCAGCGAAAGGCAGAAACGAGTCATGAGCCAGGAAAGCAGGACGGCAATGCATTCTCCTCCTCTGTCTCCTGACAAGAGCAAGCATGAAGAGTGCTGTAATGAAGTTATGATTATTTTATTAGGGTTCTTAAGATAAAATCTTCTCTCTTTCCTCTCTTTTCTTCGCTCTCTGTCATATGTCAGCGAGAAAAACGGAAAAACACATCTGCTTCCAAGCAAGGGAACCATTGGTGCCAATCAGGTCCTGGGAGTTTATACCACTGGATGTACTTGAGAAGTGGAAGCCTCCATCATCACGTCTTCGTTGTTGTTGTTGTTGAAGATGATTATGCTGCGTTTTTAACTCTTCTGTTAAGCAAAACTGGATCAGTTCAGTCTGAATCACCTAAAACCTAAATCTGCCAGTTCCCGATCCTGAGAAACCAATTCTTCTTTTCTTTAGACCTGGACTTGCCCGGCTGGTGAATCAAGAAGAAAATTTCTTGTTCAGGGTCCACTCCTTTGGAAGCAAAAAAAAAAAAAAAAAAATACTGGTCATGGGGGTGGGGTGGGAAGAACAGGAAACGTCGAACGACCCTTTCTAGATGTATTACAACTGAGTTGGGGTGGATGGGGTGTCGGCTCCCCTCTCTTTCTGCCAGATGTATTCTAGACAGGACAGAAAGAGACCTTTGATCAGAGTAGGGTTGTCAGAACAGCTTCTTGCTTAACCTTCAAAGGTGCAATTTATCTAGAACCAAAGGAGAGGAAAAATCTTACTCATGAAATGTGCTTCTCTCTTTTCTCTTCTTGTCATTTGCTGGCTTTCGAATGCAGGATTTCTTTTAAGCTTCCTCTGCTTTTGAGCGATCCCTTAACTGACTCACCTGTTCTTTTCTCCTGCTGGATTTATAAAATATTCAATTTTTTGTAGTCTGTTCAAATAAAGCAAATGGTCTAGACCTAATACAGACAGCTAAATTTATCAACAGTTGTCTGACTTGCATTTTCTGATGCATCTTGAGTGGGTCAAAATACCAACTTTATTTTCAGTGGTACATAAATTAATTACACGCATTTAATAACCCAAATATCATTATATCCCCCCTTTAATATCATAAAGGCTTTACGCCAGGGACACATTTAATAGGGCAGGGGGGAGGGGCATAAGCAGCTATTATCTTTGTGTAATGCTATTATAGAACCAATTATGCACCATTATCTTGTTTCCCTCACTTTCCAGTTTATGTCATTTGATCCAATCCCGCGCCCCCGAATTTAAATTTTCAGCTGGGTGCTTTAAAGTCTCACTTTCACCCAGGCTTCGAGGCTGGGCCAGCTCTCTCGCCGCTGTCTCGGTCTCGAATGCGCTTTAAAAGTAATTGCGAAAGATCCCACTGCACGTCATTTGTAGACGGGAAGCGAGCATCAATCCGGAGACCCCTCGCTGTGAACAAAATCAAACTTCGCTTCGGAAAGGCGAGGCGGCTCCTGAAAAGCCCACCGAGTGGGCCATTACCGGGCCTGGGGAGGGACGCGCCAGCCAGGCACAAGTGCCAACCCGCCCACCCCCCTCGCCCAGCTTGGCTCGCCAATGGAACGGCAGCACAGGAGGGACACAGCCGGTCCGGGAGAGCCTGGGGCGAGCAGGACGGGCTTGGGAAATCACGGGCTGCGGGCGTGCCCCCCCCGCCCGCCTTCGGTTTGCAGGCCTGATATTGACTGAGAGATGACGCGCTCCCCCCACCCTCCACGCACCACGTGGGTCATTTGGAAGGCCCGGTAGACCTATCCAAGTTACTCACTGTAGACAGCGCTGGCAATAATCAGATTAAGGCCAATTATGCGTGAGATTATAAAAGCAAGTGCTGAGAAGCTGAGCGGGCGGCAGACAGTTTCGCAAAGACATCTGCCCATTGGCACGACTCCGCCGAGGCCTTGGGCTGCCTTGACGCCAGAAGTAGCAGCGGCAGCAGCTGCTGCTCCTGGTGCGGCTGCCCTCACGCCTTGCAGTTTTAGGTAGGATATTTTCATTGTACATCTACATGCCTATATTTGTCTTTTTTTCCTTTGGCTGTCTGGGCTGGATAACGTGGGTGCCACTGGGCTAAGAGATGGCTGGCGACCACTTCTTGGGCCTGCCTGCCAGGGCAGATCGCAGGATCGGGCCCAGCGGCCAGAGAGCTTTGCCTGCCGCCGCCGCTCTTGCCGAAGGGTGGTAGCCACAGATCACTGCTGTCCTTTGCTGACCACCACCACCACCCCGCCCTCGCTTCCGCCCCCGTTCATATCCTTCTTTTCAACACTGGACACAGAGGACATTGGGCCCACGGAACGAGTCATCCGCGGTTCTTCAGCTCTGCTTGAGGAGTGATGCCCTCGTCTCCCTTCTCATTTGGTCAAAGTTCTCGGCAAACCATTCCTATAACAGGTGTCTAGAATAGACTCACCGTTTCTGTAGAGATAATCTGGAAAACTTTGACCTGTTTGAGCTGAGGGTGTTTTGTGCGATTAAAAACCAGGACCTGCTCCAGTCGTTGTGGGGCGGTGAACGGGCTTTGCCGCCTGCTAATGACCCTTCTTTCCCTGTGCTGCTTGTTCCTTAGCTCAAGCCTCCGCCGCCGCCTCCATCCATCTGCGACCATGTTTTATTTCCACTGCCCCCCACAGCTTGAGGGTGAGTGTTGTGTCGGACCTCAAACCGTAAGTAGGAGGGCAAACTCGGGATGCTTGAGATCCCTTCTCAGAAGCAGACTGATTTCTTGGACTTGGCGGCAACCCTAGACCCAATGACCTGGGAGGGAACCCCGCCGGGTTGTTCCGCAGCTTCCTCGGCTGAGAAAGAGGAGTTGAGCCCGCTCGCCATCGCTTTGATACAGGCAGCTACCGACTTTTATCTGCGGCCCTGCAAAATCTCGTTTTTTCTTAATGGGAATGGTCGCTAGCCAGTCGTCGGAGGGCTGGTGGGGGTGCGGTGGGGGTGGGGAAGCAGCGTTAATTCGATTTGTCTTGGAAGCGCCTTTGTGCGACCGCGAGCGCGCGCGTGTCCTCGCGGGCTTCCCCGTGACATTTTGCCACCTGCCTCCCCATTGCGCCTCGAAGAGACACTGGCGCGGGAGCCCAGCGGGCTGGGGACGCTTTCTCCTCTTGCAGCAGCACAGATGTTCTTGTTCCGCCTCTAATCGGGAAGCTCTCAGAAGGTCGGGAGCAGCCCCCTTTCCCTCGCCCGGAGGCACATAAATCTTTCATCCCGTTTTGGAAACAGGCTTTGAGATCGGGAGGAGGGAAAAGACTTCAGTGCCGGGCGCAGGAGAGGAGCAGTTTCGACCGACGTCAGACTTACAGTCAGGCTTAACATCCTACAGTTCTCGTCAGTTTCGGAAAGTTTTTGTCAGTTAAAAAAGTGTATGAAGTGGAGCGGGTGTGTTTGGGGTGGGGAGAGAAAACAGAGAGAAAGAGAGAGAGGTGGATAAAATGCTGTCTTAAAATATTGCCCTGAGCCAAGCAGCTAAATTGGAGCTGTCTCGGGCTGCAGCGTGCTTCCTAAAGCACATGTGCTCATTCGATGGAGTAGCACGCCTGATGCTTAGGGCGCTCTGCTGCAGGATTCCGCGGGAAGGGAATTGGCGCAGCTGGGTGCCATGGAAGTTTCTGCCCCTGGACGTCCCCCTATAGCTTCCTTTCCTAATGCCTTTCCCGCCCCGAGAACCTTCGATTTGTCCTGAGTCCTTTGGACACCCGGACTGCAAAACCGTTCCAAAGGCCAAGCTCCTCTTGGCTGGCCATTCGCTTGATGCAGCTCGAGCCCCCTCAGCTCGCCAAGGGTTTGACCAGCATTGGTGCAAGCCAAAATCACTGGGCTCAGTCTTGTGGCCTGAGTGTACAGGTCTTCTAGTGAGGGCTCTGGTTTAGTGAGCCAAGCAATTAGTCAGAAGGATGCACTTTTACTTGGGCCTTAGCTAGACCTAAGGTTTATCCTGGGGTCGTCCCTGCCTGCTCCAGGGATATCCTGTGTGTCATTTACATGAATAGGGATGAACCCGGGATAATTCCGATAAACCTTAGGTCTAGCTAAGGCCTTGGAAATGAATCCCATTCATCCGAGTGCCTTATCAAAGAACTTCGATTTAACCATCCATTCTTTATTCCTTCCCTCCCATCCTCACCCCCACCCTCACGATCGAATGGGGCTTACGTCCAAGTAACATGTTTAAATCAGGTTGCAAGTCAATCAGTTATATAAATCCAAATTAATTGAGCTGAAAATGGGGGAGACGTGGTGTTGTACAAGCCTGAAACCTCTTGGCAAGGAGGCCGTGCTCGTTCCCTGTAATATCACAAATTCACAATGTGTTCTGGGTACTTACCACTCCAGCCCACCACTCATACTCTGGAGATCTGCCACAACTTTAGAATAATAATAATAATAATAATAATAATAATAATAATAATAATAATAATAATAATAATGCTACTTTGTAATAATAGCTTGGAATTGCAGTTGCAATCAATGCACAGTACCTAGAGGATGATTCTGGGAATAGTCGCCTCGAAGTTCAGTATCAGAGTAGGTGCCAAGCATTCCCATGGAACATTTTGTAGCAGCTTTAATTTATCCCCTGCCAGTCTGACTACTGGCAGGGAATAAATATGAGAAAAAGCCAGCTCGAGCAAGAGGCAGAAAGAAGAGGGAATCCTAGTACACAATCATAAGCATACTACTTTGAAGTAAATCCTTATCAAATCCAGTAGAATGTATTAATAAGCCTGCTTGTGATCCCCTCAAAAATGATCTTTAAATCAAAACCTTTTGGCTAAAGTGCAGTGTGTGGATGGATTTGGGAAGATGCAATGCACAACTGGGGTAGCAGGATAATTTAATGGTGCTGAATCTTCAGTGGAAAAAATTGGGCAAAAACATCCATTGGCATAGATTAATTCCAAGCAGAATCAGACCCATCCACCCTATTTTTAACTCTACCATGTTCTACCTACCCTACCTAATCTATATTCCAGCTTTCTTCTAAACTGCTAATAGGCATTTTTCTAGGAGGCACTGATCGTACATAATGTAAAAGAATTTAGGCTGCAATCCTTTACACGCTTACCTGGCAATAAATCTATTGGAGTCAATGGAGCATGTTTCTAATTGCCCTGTTAGACCCATAAAGATCAACGCGCCCCACCCCCTCCTCATCCCCGTGCACACCAGGAAAACCGGTTCCAGTAGCTCTGATTTGCTTAAAAGCCGGGGCAGAGGATCCCGCCCGAAATCTATTTCAGGCCTGCTGCTGCTGCTACTGCTGCGTAAGTGGTTTGTAACATGCAGCCCATTAGGAGGGTCTTCAAAAGGCCCGTCGCACGTTTGAGGCTTTAAATCGATTTTAACAAATGAGGTAATGGCCTTGAACCCCGTAAAGGGATTTGAATTCTAGGGATGCCTGCCTCTTCTCCCAAATCATAATTCTTTGCCTGATTACCTTCTGTGATCAGTCTGTTTCTGGCAATAACTTCGTAAAGTCTTTTGCTTTTAAAATCACTTCTAATTTAACACATTTGCTATGAAAGATTTGGGTGATTTTATTTTCCATATCAGAAGAGAAGGCAGAGTTTAAAAATGAAGTCGTAAGGTAAAAGTTGCAATCTTCACACCACACCGCAATCGCCCAGTTTGCCCCGGCGGTCGGCATCTTGGCCCTGTTCTCTCTGCACAAACACCGATCCCAGGCCGGGACGGGCGGCGGAAAGGAGGCGGCTGCAGCTTCGGAAACGCCAACGCCCAGCCCCTCCCATTGCCTGCCGAATTCGACAGCAAACCCCTTGTTTCGGGAAACGCGCAACTTGTGAACCACTTCATCCCGGTTGCCGCGTTTTCCTGCGGAGGGAGGGAGGAGAGGGGCAATTCGGAGCAGGAGCCGCCGCACTGAACGCTTTTCCTTCCCCCTCTCTCCGTCGAAACCGCCGCCCCCCTCTCTCAAAAAGTTTATCCTGCCTCGCGCTCTCGGTCTCCAGGCTTTGCTACACGCATTAACGAGGCCTTCATGGCACCGGGAAATGGACAAGCATGGGATCTCCCCGGGGTTGTCGGGATGCGACGTAGGGAAGGCAGCCGCCAACGGCTCGCCGACGGACTTTGCCCGACCTTCGCGTGGATTTTCATAGCCCGCCCCAGTGCCTTTCGCGCAGCCTGTGAAGTTGGCATTTGCCGCAGGGCCCGCGCCTCGCCTGGGCATTTCCGATCATGGCCCTGTCCACTTCCACGCGCGAGGAAGCCCGGGGGAGGGACGGAGGGAGGGGGAGCAGCGGACAGGGCGGGAGTCGAGCTCTGGCCCCGGACTGCAGCCTCCTCCAGCCGCTCTTTGTGTGAAAGAAGCCGCTGGAACGCGTGGCTTGGCCCTCCGCAGCCGAACGGCGCTTTGCGCCTTCCCCCCACATGCTAAGAAGCGCCGCGTCTAACTCGATGAGCAGAGGGCCTGCCGGCCGGCCTGCGTACCCTGGCCCGGAGGGCGGCGCGTGGGCCGGGCCACTGGCCTAGGCGGACTCCGGGTCTCGCACCAGCTTCCCGCTAGCCCTGCCCTTTCCCAGTTGTGCCGGCGCCTGGCTGCGCCCTCCGGGTCTGTGGCACGGGAGGCAGAAACGGGGCTTCCCCGCGCGCCAGGGCCTGGCCCGCCCCTCCGCCCCTCCCCGCCCTCTCTCTCATGCCGCCGCCCTGTCCAGGTCAGACGCGCGCTCGGACAAGAGTTCTGGCCCGGTCCGGCCGCCCCAAAGCGGCGTCCGTCTGGCGGACCGGCGGCGTCAGGGCTGTTTCTCTTCCTCGCCACAGGTGCCACGCCCTTCGGAGGCCCTTCCGCGGCGGACTTCGACGACGGCTTCTTGAGGCGGAAGCAGCGCCGAAACCGGACCACCTTCACCCTCCAGCAGGTATAGCCGTCCTTAGAGAGCCCTGCTGAGGGAGGGGCCCGCCGCGGGCGCCGCGCTTCCAAGCCGGCCCCGATCAAGCGCCGGAGTTTGGCCCGAGGCCGAGTGGAGGGCAGTGGAGCAGGGCACAGGCCGGGCTACCGCCGCCGCTTTCGACCGGCGCCCTGGGCATGTTTATGTGCTAAGCGCCCCGGCCGCTCTGCCAGGGCACTGCCCGAGTAGTCGGATCTGCATGCCAATGATACACGACGATTTCTCGGACCCGATGGCTACCACGGGCCATGGAGATGTGCCCGCTGGGGGTTCGGCAGGGCGAACTGGTTCCCTGCCACTGGCTTCTGATGATAGCAGCACCTGAGCCCTTTGAACTGGTGGGTGGGAGGGATGGAGAAGGGGGGGGGGGCTCCTTCAACCCTGTTTCCCTAACAAGACTTCTTCCGTCTTAGATCATGCTAGTGGAGGATGGTAGCTCCGATTTTAATGGAGCTGTGAATCTATTCTCGGTTTCAGTCAGAACCAGCCAGAACTCTAAAGGAGCTACCCAAGGTGTGGCACCTCTTTGGGGGATAGGATTCAGCACCATGGATAGTTCATCTAGTTCTGGCTGGTTCTCACTAAAAGGGATTCCCAGCCCCACCAAAATAGGAAGCACCAACCTCCACCAGATCAGTCTCAATCCTCCTATTCTCTCATGTCTTGTTTTTAACCAGCTGGAAGCCCTGGAAGCTGTTTTCGCTCAAACTCACTACCCAGACGTATTCACAAGAGAAGAGCTGGCCATGAAGATCAACCTCACAGAAGCCCGTGTCCAGGTAAGCAAAGCTGTAGTAGTAAGGAGCCTTCTTTCTACTACAGCAAAAAGTTTTTGTTTTTTTGACATCATCAAATTCACCCAGTGCTGCCTGCGAGGGGGGGGAGGGCCCCCATTTGCACATTTGGCCAAAGAAAGCAAATGAAGCCGATCTGTCATTTTCATGATGCACTTTAATAACATCAACATAATGTGGAATATTAGATTAGGTTGATTAATCGGTCATTCATAATTAACCAGTGATAATGTTCTACACTAATTTGTCCATGTCTCTGAGGCACTAAATTACATCAATGCACATCCATTTCCTCACATTGGAGAGATGGGGGAAGGGTGGGGTGCTGAAATGGATGAAATTCTCCCTGCTCTCATCTTTTGCAAAGCTGCTGCTGGGTGAAATTGACAAGCTCAGATTACAGGGCAAGGATCCTCCTGTGCAATGCAAGTCCCATTGAAAGGAATGGAAGTGGCAAAAAAAGAAGAAAAAGAACGACATTGCAATCCTTAATGGGAAGTAAGTGCCACTGAGTTATATGAGACTTACTCCCAGGTAAGTGTCTACAGGATTTCAGCCTTGTCTCAAACACTGTCCAATACATCAGCTGACCTGGAATAAAAGAGATTCAGTAATTTCAACCAGATGTCAAACTCCTGTTCATTTCCAGTTCTCTGGCCAAAGTATGCAAAGGTAATTATTGGGATGATTGACAAATGTTTGGGCACACATGACCTTTTATTTTTTAAATTAAAATTAATGTAATTTAAAATTGTTTCATAAATAACTTTAAATATAATTGTCTAACTGTAGTTAGGGTTTTGCAGTTTTGCATTGCTTGACAATGCCCTTGCCATAGTGTTCTCTTAATACCCTTCCTCTCAATTTCTATCTAGGGACTGGAATACATGATAGGTCAGGAAGAAGGTTCAAGTAATACCCAACATGGGCCATAGCTCCTTCCCAGATGTCCATCCTCTTCTGTGGACAGGATGACTTCCTTACAAAAGATGGAAGTCATCCTAAAAGGATAACTAGGGCTGCAATCCTATACACATTGACTTGTTGTTGTTGTTGTTCCTGCTGCTGCTGTTATTCAAAGCATTTTATTCTGATAATCAGTCAAAAGACTCTCAAAAGGGCAGGTTTACTTGTATGCCCCATGCATAGGGCTGATTTCTGGGATTCCCAGAATGGCTTCCCATGCCCAGTCTTTCACTTGTTTGGGAATGGCCATGATCTGGAAGGAAGGGAGTATTTTCTGCCAGAGCTGTTTCCTCAAGTGTCTATGAGTTTCATCAGATGAGCGTTTTATTGCATGCTCACTACTGCCCACTTACGGATGTGTGTGTGTCCTTTAAACAACAACGTCCGCCTTCCACATGCCTCTGGCTCCATCTGCTCATTTTTCCATCACAAAATAGACCCCTTTTAACCCAACTTTATTTAAAAAACGGAATGTGACATAATCTCCTGCTGCGTGCTGGAAAAGCAGTGCAATTAAAATGACCCCTAAATGGGCTATGTGGTCTTTGTTTACTTCCTCTTTCCCCACCCCCGATGATGCTCTATGAAAGGATGAAGGCAAGGCAGGTAGGAGCTTTTCAGGGGATAGCCTTATAATGGAATTGGGGTGTAGCTAAGGGAGTGCACTGCATTCCCTAATGCCTGAGTGTTGTTGTTGTTATTTTGCAAGGAGTCTGATGATGGAAATTAAGCTGAATGGCAGGAAAGACACGTCTGCCATTAGATCGTTGCATAGTCTTAACTCCAAGTTGCTCTGGCTACTCTGGGTAATACTGTGGCTACTACAGCTTGAGATTCACAATATGGCTGCTTTAAAAACCACTAGTGCTTAAAGACAAAAATATATCTGTCTTCATCCAAGATTAGGAGAAGCACATTCAGCATTCAGAAAGAATGAATATCCTGTAAAGGGAAGCACTCACTGTGGCAGAAAAGGAAAGGATGTTTTTTCACTGGTGTGTGTGTGTGTGTGTGTGTGTCATGCAGGAATAGCTTGGCATTCTCCTGCTTTCTTAGGATGGAAATTGCCCTTCTCTCAGTGGTGGACGGAGGCACTTTCAGAATGGCTAAAACACTCATTAAGGTGGAGTCTGGCCTCCCGCTTCCATCTAACTTTGAACTATCTCTCCATGAGAATAAAGACCTCAAAATATGGGATAGGGGCTGAATAGCTATACACACGCACACACATATCCGGCTTAGCAATGGAGACTCTCTCAGCGCATATGTGTTATTTATGGGGGTTTTCCTCCCTGCTGCTTCTATCTTCTTTTTATGTAGGTGCTTGGGGTTAAGACTATGCAAAGATATAATTGTAGGAAATATAATAGGATGCCTTTTCTCCCCCAGGGTCATGTTAGTGTCTCTTAAAACCCAATGGCTAAGGAGAGATAATGGAATTCACTATAGTAAATTGGGGTTTGTAAACAAATTATTTCTTCTACAATCAGATTACGCAACCCTGATTATTAAATCTGAACATGAATCATTGGTCATGTGCAGGAGGAATTAAACGGATTATTATTATTTGGACATTCAAATCTCCTTTTTGCCATTACATTGGATGTGATGGCTTAGGGTTTTCCCTCCCACCATTTTAGCAATTGGTGCCTGAAGACTGCACTGCAAATTGAGATAAATGGGACAATTATTAGGCATTCAGAAGTGGAAGATCATAACTTCTCCCTGAAAGGTGCAAGGGCGAGATAGGGGCGTTGAAAATCAGAATGTTTAGCCTTGTTGTTGTGGGCTATTATACAAGCAGACAATAGATGCGCTCGGGTTTGCTTTCATGCCGGGACATGGGGAAACAGGGGAAGGGAGCCGTGTTTACATTTCTGCCCCTTGCTCATTCAAATATGATTAATGTGCTGGAAAGCCACGTCTTAATCGAAGATGATGTTGTCAAACAAAAACTAAATAGGAAAATAAACGACTTCATCAGGCTCTTTCTTCAGAAGCTGGCAAACTGTCATTGCAAAGTCATTAAAATATGATAATGAAAAATAGCTCAATTAAATGTTGTTATAGCTGTGACCTTCATTCAATTAAGACACAAGGAAGTGTCTGCAATTGGCTTTGCGTTTAACACCCCTAAATTTAGAATGCAGATACAATCATTATTCAGCCTCTGCTGATACATGCAATTAAAAGCATGCTAAATAAAAATGGAATGGTAATATGAACAACTATACTCAGGACATTGTAATCATATTTAAAATTGTGTATTTCTTCAGAAAGCCAGATTTTCTATAAGTGTGATAATATCCACAACCTGGTTAAGTCAAACTATTTAAATTTAAAATAATGGGCAGGCCAGTCATATTCTCATTTGCCTCTAGTCAGACTGTTGCATAACTGGATTGTGGATTCACTTATTACACCCCAATTAATCTGACGTACTTAGATTTTAGCCACTTAATCCTTCCAATATAAGCGGTACTGAAGATGCTTCTCTCCAGGGTTTTAGAAGGAGCTACCAAGACCATTGTTCTGTGTGTTCAATACGGTGCTATGGGTCAAAACTTGGAAATAATAAGAAAATAAGAATCTCTGTATAAACTGCAACAGGTAGTTTAAGGGACAAACTGGAGAGGTGTTAATGAACGAATGCAGTTAACATTCACATTTGGTGTGTGTTATCATTAGCAGCCAATGGGAAGCCTGAGCAGCCTTGAGACCCTGGGGGCAGGGAGGGGGCATTTAATTCCCTGTGTCCCTGCAATGGTCCTGCAGAAAAATCTCTTCCATGAAGCTGCTGTTTGCATTTTGTTTCAAAAACATCTTCAGAGAGGGGATTTTTATTGTGCCCATGACAGGGAGAAAGAGCATTAAACATCCTCAAGGAGAACCTCATAAGAAGTAGAACACTGCTTCTGCTCCAGCATCTTTTCCCCCTCTGTGCCAACCAGATGCCTTATGAGAGGCCCACAAGCAGGACCCAAGGGCAATGGCCTCCTCCTGCTAGTGTTCTCCAGCAGCTGGAATTGAGAGGCTTGCTGCCTCTGACCATGAACGTAGCATATAACCATTGGTAGTCTTATCCTCAATGAATTTGTTTAATTCCCAGGTTTCCCTTATCTGCAAAGTATGCAAGAAAAAGTTTGTGTTAATTGCATTCACACAATTATATGTTCTGCTAGGGAAGTCTTCCATTCCAGGGCTTCATCTTGATGAGCATAGGAGGAAAGTGCGTTACTCTTATTCCCTGCAGTATAATGAAGTTGGCTCTATTCGGTTAGTGCTAGATGTCCCTAATACCTGAATTTTCAGTGCTGGGGAAAACATACTTTGGGGAGGGGGGGAGTAATAGCTCCCACCCTTTGCCCCATTATGCACACTATTCTGAGAAGAAGTAAAAATCAGAAGTTATCCATGGGAGGATCTGCGCATTTAAGGAGGGAGCTTTTATCCTTTACTTTGCTGATGCACAGCTGTACATCTCCAGTTTATAAACAATAGAGATCTGCTGCGTTCCCCAACAGTTTGCTGGAATGGGATCTAGGTATACCTTAACATAAAGCATTTCTTTTGTTTCACTGAATAAGGGCTTCAAACAAAAATCCATATTTATTTATTTATTTACAATATTTATATACTGCTCAATTACCTAATACAAATTCCAGAGCGGTGGACATAGCAGAAAGAAGATTAAGATATTTCTGTGAGAGTCCTATGTCCATCAGTTTATTATCCCATCCTGAGATATTCCAGGACAAAAACCTCAGTGGGGCTAAGGGTGGATCTGTGTGGGCTTTTCCAAAGAGATAGGAGGAGCGCTTTTCTTTATTCATTTTACTTCTAGCGGTTCTTTGCCAGTCAGTGGGGGGCCTAGGCTTTAAAGGACAAGATGGCTTAGCCGCTGCTACGGATGTTTCTGTTATTGGGCTCAATGATAGCTTCCCTGCATAGACTGCAGGGTTAGTGTTCGTCTTGGTGCATTCCCCCTCTTGATCCCTATTATCATTGACTGTAATATCATATTGTCTTATCTCGGCCCCAGGTGCTACAGTTGGATTATCTGAGTGGCCATCAAGCGCCCTTTTGATCACACTAATGTTCGGGTATAGTATACCTGTATAAGATATTTCTGTGAGAGATTTCATATGCAGAAGATGGTGCTTTTTACAGTCTTAGCAATATCATAGGATTGTCCCACTAAGGCAAAGGAGGAAGGGATACTTAAAACTGGATTCTGGCACTGGGTTGGACTTAATGACCTAAATGGTCCCTACCAACTCTATGATTCTATGAAGGGAAATTCACATCAATGATTATTATTTGATGCCCAAGCAAGACTGCCTATTGATTCTCTCTTTTCTGATTCAGGTCTGGTTCCAGAATAGAAGGGCTAAATGGAGAAAAACTGAGAGAGGGGCTTCAGATCAGGAAGGGCCTAAGGAGACAATGGCTGAGGTGACCCCTCCAGGAAGAAATTTAAACTCTCCCACTCCAGTTGATCAAACCAGGAATAAGAAAGAGAGCCTGGAAATTCATCAAAGGTATGACGCCCTCTGTTGCTTCTACCACTTGATTTAATGTATATTTAGCATCAGCAATGTCTTAGGTCAGTGTTCTTCACAGCAAGGTTCAACGACCTCTGGCTGCTCCCTGTCACCTCACATGTGGCTCTCCATCCCTTTCTCCTTCTCTCTCTTTGCAGTAGCTGCTCAGTTTCAACAGTGGCTTTCTAGGTTGGTCTTGTTGTTTGCATTAGGGCTGTCACCTGGGCAACTGCAGGTGGTTTGGGGGTGTGGTGTTAGGAAACCTGCTGCTCATTGGCTGTAAGATGGCTGGGGGGTCAGGAGAAAGAGGAAGAAGGCAGCAGACAAACAGCTAGTTTGATGTGAAGGGTGGAGCCCAAGAGGCAAACAGCAATGTGATTGGCTAGCTGCAGTGGTGCACTGTGCAGCCGCTGGGGGAGAGAGAAAGCAAAATGTGGAACTATGCTGGGACAATACAGCACAACACTTTCAGTAATGAGAAAAAGGTTCATCCCAATCCAAGGACCAAGAATGAGCCTCTCAGACTTTGCCTGTCTGGTGACTAACAGATGAGGCCCTGCTCGGTGGAAGAGGAAGGGGAGGAGAGGCCTTAAAAGGCATCCATTTTATTCCAATGCACAGCACCACCACATAAACACATACAGCACTGACTTTAAATCGTGTGGTCACTCAGAAGCTTTTTTTTTTTTTTTTAAGTCTAAAACAGCAAACTGGAAAGAAGTGCTCTGCAACCCTATGCTTACTTCTGAGGTCTTACTTCTGTTTACTCAGAAGTAAGTCTATCTCTTTTCAATGGGGTTTACTCAAAGGCAACCATGCATGGGATTTTAGTATGACTTGGATGTAAATGCAGTTAAAATCAGTGGGATTTACTCTTGAGTAAGGGAACCAGCAGATCTCTGTTTTATGAACTGGAGATGCACTGCTTCGCATGATCAAAGGAAAGGAAAATCGATCCTTCACAATTGCAAACAGGTGGACTTTCTCACTGGTGCACTATCAGGAAATGGGTTTAAGGGGGGAATTTTAAAATTCCTATAAAATCAAGGGATGAACCAATCTGATTCAAACTTGGTATGCTGAAAGCCCTCCTTAAGAGCTATCACTGTGCCAAGCTTGATCTCTTTAACTTTAAAAATTACACAATTGTAAGCATTTTTGTTAATTTCCATTTAAAAACTTTCTTAAAATCAAGGCATGAACGGATCTGATTCAAATTTGGCATGGCTAATGCTTTCCTTAAGAGCTATCACCATTACTCTCTTTATCTTTAAAACTTACGCAGATGTAAGCATTTTAGTTACCTTGGAGCAAGGGAGGGGACCTGACCACCTTCACAAAAGAAATTAGTTAAAATGATTGTTCATCTGCTCACCCTTTGAAATGAGCAAAACAAACCTTGGCTCCTCTCCAACCCCCACCCCCACCCCGGTAAACCTTTCCCAAGCCAAGGGGCAGCAACTGTCTCGACCTTTGCATCCCCTCCTGCTTCCTACAAATGGCCTCCCTTCCTTTGAGTTTGTTTGATATAATCTTAGGGGAAAGTATAGTGAGCTGTTTTATTGTAAATGTGCTGTTTCAGGCTGCCGTACTATTGTATTTGGCAGAAATAAAGAAAATAACTGTAGGGGAAAGGAGAACGTAAGGGGCGGGTTGGGAGAATTCACTGGCATAGTAGCTCTCCAGGTAAAAAGATACATGAGCAGAAAGAGCGCGGCAATGCACAGATGTGAAAGTGCCCCAGCGTTTGACTTGCTGAGGAAGCATAGGGGAAACCATAGATTAAAACCAGATTTAAAAAGTAGGTGTGGTGGAGCTGAATGGCAGCAGCAGAAAGAAATAATAGTCCAGCAGATTGGTGCAATATTTGGCCAAATCGTGTTTTTGATGATAAAAGCCTGAGACTTGGGGCACAGGTAAGATTTATTTTCATGAAAATTTTAAGCTATAGGGCCATCGCAGATTTCTCCCCTAACAGCAATGGTGGACGTCTCCTAAGAAACATTTTCAATCTGCCCTATTGTGTGTTTGATGCTATGTGGGTGTGTAAATACATGTGGAGACATCCGCCATATACACTCATACACACTTGCACACACACGTTTGCACATGCGCATGGTCAATGAAGCAAATCCAGTGGAACTGTCCAACAACTCATGGTGAGGATCCATGCATTGTAATGTTTGGTGGGCTCCATACTGAGATGATGGTTCTCCAGGTACTTGGAGATCTTCTGGATGAAAGTGGGTGGACCGGAGCACTTGTTCAGGCTGGTGCTTCCACAGCAGGAAAAGCTGATTCATTTATACAAGCGTCCAATGTGACACGTCCCTGTAGGGCTCATCAAATCACAGCCAGTAGTCTCTGTGTACTTCTCCAGCAGGCCTATAATGAGGGCAGCAAAGACTTAGAAGACAGTGGCCACTTTTTGTCACTTGAAGGCTGGTGTAAGGAAAGAAGTAATGTATGTCTCCAGTTCCAATTCTGGTACATCATTCTTCAGTTGGAGCTTGTCTTGACGATTTATGTGAGAGTGATATGAGAGGGAGACGTCCAGCTCTATATTGAAGCCCTGTCCAAGATTGTTCCCTGGTTCTTTGCATTGGACCATACCCACTATGCAAGATGGTCTGACTTATGTGATATGGTTTCACTTAAAGAGTGCCATTGTAAAATCTATGAAGAATTCATGAAAGGGAAATTTGTCACAAAAACGTCCAAATGTGCCTTCTCTGCAATTGTCATTGACAGAGCAGAATAATGCATTTGCAAAAGGTGATGGCGGGGCTGTAGGCCTAACAGAAAACCCAGCAGCTCTGCGTCCATGGATGGTGTCTGGTCCTGAGATGACCCACTTAACTGAAGAATTTGAGGATTCAAATAATAAGAGATGGGACACAGATAACCACCATTATGAAGCCAAAAAGCACTCACAGATGGCATTTGTGAAATCTGTTAAGTCTCTTACTCAAGCTATAGAAGATATGGGAAATCCATTTAGTGAAAAACGCTGTGATTTATTGTACTTGACACTAGAAACATTGTAGATCCAGCAGTGGTAGACACACGACTCAAGATTGAAAAACTTGGAGTTGACCAAAATGAAACATAAGTCATTGAGGGGCTTGTCATCCAATAAAAACCTATCACAGATCCTGTCAAATGGAACAACTTCCATATTTTCAGCCATCCTCCAATCAGAGAAAAGTCAAGTAAACAGCTGCAACTGATGTCCCTAAGAAAGGACTGCTTGCTTTTCTCCAGACTTTACATTGCATCACAAATACACAATGGTGATTTAGATGACTTCTTTTGCCATGAGAATCAAGCCTATGCCCCAGTACTGTCAAAGGTGGAGAGTCTGAAAACAGGAACAAAGTCTGATTTGTTGTACTGTTTGAATGAGCTCACACCTAATACTACAAACAATATGAATATGCTTTGTGCAAATCATCAAGATGTCTTGAGACTGGCTCCATGCTCACACAAAGAGGCAGATACTTGATCGTACTCTACTTGTGATGCTGTCCAGCAAGGGTATAATAAAGCCCTAATATGCACTGTTGACATCTCCGTTTTTGATCAGGCCATAATATTGGCATAGCGCCTGCACATTAATGAACTATGGGTGGCATTTGGAGTTGCTGCTCATGAGTTAGCAAGAGCTCTGGGTCCTGATCGATGTATTGCCTTGCCACTGTTCCACCCAATTACTGGGTGTGATACTGTGTCCTTTTTTGAAGGCGGAGCAAAAGGACTGCATGGGACACCTGGAATGCATATGGAGATGTTACCTCTGCTTTCTGTACCTTGGCTGATAGGCCAAGACAGCAGGCAGTAGAAGAGTGGCTGAAGAGTGGAGAGATTTGTAATTTTGCTATATGACCTTACCAGCAGCGAAGAGCACATTAATGATACAAGGAAGCAGCTGTTCATGCAGAAAAGTAGAGCAATTGATGGTCTACCTCTTACAGAGGATGTGTTCATTCAGCATATCAAAAGGACTGTCTACAGGCTGGGCCCAAATGATGATCCAAAAACCACAGCTTCCCTAGCTGAGTGATTGGGGGTGGAAGAAGAAGGATGGGGGTGGTTGGGAAATATGCTGGATGACCCTACCAGAGGCTACACAACCTTGTAGAGAACTTACATGATGTGGCTGCAAGAAAGGCCATAGAGGACATTGCAAGTGTCACAAGGCTGCTCTACAGTATGCTGCTTTTTACCTTTATGGCACTTCGTACTGATTAATAAGAATTGGGGAGGGGGATGTCCAACGGGACTTTGAAAAAAGTATATTTAGTGTGGTAGACCTGGTAATGACAACATTGTATTTACATGAAATAAACAGTAATCATTCTATTCTTATTTTAGTTATTCACCCCTCCCCAGTGTCTAGATTTAAAAACAACAACATAGGTCTATATTCTATAAAGGAACCTAAAGGTTGTTGTTGTTGTTGTTGTTGTTGTTTGTAATTAATTGCCATTAGGTTTTTTTGTATACTTATTATTATTATTTTTTTTATTTATTTATTTTTTTAAAGTTATAATTCAAATAAATCAGGGCTCATAAACCCTAAAATAGGCATGGTTCTCCAAAAATTGAGGAATCGTAATGGTGAATGGTGGCCATATTTTAAAATGGCTGTCAATTTTGTTACAAGGCAAATCTGAGATGGCAATGTATAGGGTGACCATATGAAAAGGAGGACAGGGATCTTTAACGGTTGCATAGAGAAGGGAATTTCAGCAGGTGTCGTTTGTATGCATGCAGCACCTGGTGAAATTCCCTCTTCATCAAAATAGTTAAAGCTGCAGAAGCCCTGCCCTCTTTTGTATCTGGTCACTCTACCATAGCTCCTGCAGCTTTAACTGTGGTGATGAAGAGGGAATTTCACCAGGTGCTGCATGCATACAAATGACATCTGTTGAAATTCCCTTTTCTATGCAACTGTTAAAGGTACAAGAGGCCTGTCCTCCTTTTCACATAGTCACCCTAGCTCTGTAGCTAAAAATATTCAACATGGTATGGTCTACAAGTGTGCCGAATTTCATGCTTTTATCATCAAAGTCACAATTATTTCACCTATCTGCTGGACTATAAATGGTAGGGATGAAATAGCAAGTTAGTTTGCATTGAACAAATGGTGCAAAAGAAGGAATAAGGAAAGGGAGAGCAGGAACTACAACCAGGGGCAGCCCTGTTACAAAGAATCTTACATGTACAGACTGAGGGTAGCAGGAGGGTTGCCATGTTAGTCTGTTGCAGCAGCAAAATATCCCAAAGAGTCCTGTAGCATAACATATTTATTGTGGCATAGTTTTTTGTCAGCCAGAGCAAGAAGCGGCATGTGTGCAAACACACACAGCATACAGATCAAAGAAAAATATGTAAGCCGGAGAGCCAGAAGCACATGCAGTTAGCTTGAAAAGCCCACCTGCCTACAACAGAAGAACAGCACCTGTAACAGTGATAATTCATTTTAGTCATGGCACGCCATGCTAGTTTAGCACATGTAGAGCCCAAACAAACAAACAAACAAACAAACAAACAACAAAAAGCAAGGCTTTTTTGGGGGGGGGATGGGTTGTTTTTAGTTGCATGTATTTGAATGCAGTTTTGCAGCTTTTAAAATGTTGTTTCCATTATAGGATTGGGTCAATACACATTTGTATGTCTCATTTAGAATAGTGGGGTTGGCTTACTTGGGAGTAGGTATCACTGAATGGGTGTTGGCATCATTGAATTAAATAGGACTTAAGTTTGAGTAGATATCAAACATGTAGCTGTGTTTTATTTTAGCAATTTTATGCGGTGACATTTGAAATTAAGGGTACAATCCTATGTGTGTTTAGGCAGGAAAAAAACCAATTCCTGTGTGGGGAATGCTGGGAGCTGTATGATTTTTTTCCTGTCTAAACATGCACAGGATTGTATCCTTAATTATTTTTCTTCCTCCCCTTTTTAAAACATAATTGTAACATTAAAAGCAAAATAGAACAAAAGAAACCTATGGCTCCAATCAAGCTAAAATTGAATAGAACTAAATTAGCTGATTCATTCTGCTTCCGCACCCTCACACCGGAGCTTCCCTTGATGCTAATGTAAAAAGTGAGGCATCCTTGCATCTGAGGGCCAACTACGTGGTGTGGTTTTCACCCACAGCATTGCAGTTGTGACGTGACAACCACTGTGACATGTGGGCAGGATGTGGAATATCCTGCCTCAAAACTTCACAGAATCAGTTACTCAGCTGTAATGCACAGCAAATAGCGACTAAGGGTGGCTCAGCTCCATAGCAGTGAAATGATGCCTCCACACACCGACACAGCTTCAAATCAACAGGCACCCCACCCTCTCTCAGCTGTGCTCCTTCGTAGTTGCAAAGCTTTGAATCAACAGGCTTCTACCCCCATCACTTGCATATTTATAAAGTGAAATGGAGGAGTTACTCCTGAGTAGACATGCAAACGTGCACTCTCGCACCCCTATCTTTCTCTGCAATGGGTGCACAACTCCACAACTGTGAAATAGTGCAACAGTAAAGAGTGGAAAGGCAGCTATAGAGCCCATGTTAGCAACAGCACAGCTTCCAAGTAGCTGGGCTGGCTCCCCACTCTTGTACTTGGCAAAGTGCAATGGAAGGCAATGAGTTACTTCTGGGTAACCCCTTGTTTAGCCCTCTGCTCTCACCCCACACAACTTTCCCTTCAGCAAATCAGCACCACTTCCACCAGTCCCTGCCAAAGCCAGCTCAGGCCATACAGACTCCCAAACTGCACTGAATCCACAGTGATGGGAAACTGTCACAAAATGAGTTTTTTTTGGGGGGGGGGGCGGGGGGAATGGATTTAGGGCAAGAAATGCCAGTGTTAGTTATGAAGGGGAGGGGGGGTCATCTGACACAATCAACTTGGGGCGTGGAGCAGAACTGGGGTAAAAGCTCCATGTGGATTCCCCCCTGGAGTCCATACTTGAGCAGAAAGCATGTGTGTGCGCGCGCACACACAAAGAGCATTGATGATGAGAAGGAATGAAACTTTCCATCCATTTTGTGTTTTGTTCTTGGTTGTAAATAATTGCTCTCTGTTTAGAGACTGTTAATGCCAAGTGGTTCAAAATGTCTGTGCTGTGCTCATATAGTATGGGAAATAAAAACTTTTTTAAAACTCTGCCACCCTTCTGAGAAGCTAAGAGGTTGGGAGCAGGAATAATGTGCATAAATGGAGCTGGTAAGTTGTTAAAGAAAGGCTTCAGTGGAGAATTCTGGAAAGGAAGAGTTAGAAATCAGAAGAAGGTACAATTGCTACTAGTGATAGCATGAGGATCTCTAGGAGAGGGAGTGGAGATCCTTCTCTCCACGCCCTCCTGCATTGACTGGATAACTGCGTATTCCAGTCAAGACAAAGAGGTTAAATTTCTTGATGCCCTAAAGGACTGTACCCCAGAAGAGTTGGTCATGGAACCGACCAGAGGAGAGGCAACCCTGGATTTAATCCTATGTGGCCCAGGACCTAGTACAAGATGTAGATGTTGTTGAGCCAATCTGTGCTATCAGATTTAATAGCTATTTAAATGGAAAATTGCCAAGGAAGTCCAAAACAGTCATATTTGACTTCAAAAGAGGAAACTTCTCTAAAGTAAGGGAACTTAGAGAAAGGAGTTGAAAGGATTTAACCTTCTTGAAAGAAGTCAAGAAGGTTAAATCCCTTCAAAATGCTTGGAGATTACTAAAAATCACAATAATAGAAGCTCAGCTAAAATGTATATCACAGATTCAGAAAGATGGTTCCAAGTCCAAGGGGTTATGGTTAATGAGCAATATTAAGGGAAATTTTAGAGAAAAGAAGGCCTCCTTCAGAAAATGAATGTCTTGCCCAACTGAGAAAAACAAAAGGGAGCACAAGCTTGCACAAAGGTGATGCAAGCAAATAATAAGAGCCAGGGAGGGATGGGGGGATTGGAGATCGCGGGTGGGGGGATCGAGGCCAGGGTGGGGAAATTGGTGGCGAGGGGGGAGCGGGGAACCCCCCCTTTTTTAAAAAGCCTACCTTAATCAATGGTGTGCTCCTGCACACCTGGCCCTTTAAAAATAAAAAATGGTGGACGCGACAGGGCTTTCCTGCAGCCCGTCGCGTCTGACGTTTAGACTGGGGCGACAGCCCGCACTACTTTTAGTACAGGCTGGCCCCTCCTCCCAACCGGATTCAAAGGTAGGTCTAGCAAGGCCCAGAGTTAACCTTTGTCTATAAAAACCGCCCCTGCTTCCACACAGGCAGAGCAGCCTGAACCAGTTTGCTGGACGTGGTCTGTTCTCCTGAGCTCAGTATCTGATCAAAGACTTGAGCAAAGACCAAAGCTTCTGAAAGAATTTCTTTATCAGGGGCTGTGAAGATCAAGCGACTCAGGGATATAGGCTTCCTTCAAAAAATGAAAGTCTTGCCCAAGTGAGGTAAATAAAAGGGAGCGCAAGCTCACACAAAGGTGATGCAAGAAGACATTAAGAGATGCAAAAAGGCATTTTGAAAAACATATTGCTAACAATATCAAGGCCAACAATAAAGAATTATTTCAATATATCAGAAGCAGGAAAACAGCTAGGGAAGCAGTTGGACTGTTGGAGGACAATAGAGTTAAGGGAGTACTGAAAGAGGACAAGGAGATTGGAGAGAAGCTGAATGAATACTTTGCATCAATGTTCACAGCAGAGGATACAGGACAGATGCCTGTGCCAGAACTGATTTTTTTCAGGAAGGGAATCTGAGGAACTGAGGCAAATAGTGGTGACAAAAGATGAAGTTCTCAATCTTATTGACAAATTGAAAGCAAATAAATCACCAGGCCTGGGTGGTATCCATCCTAGAGTTCTCAAAGAACTGAAATATGAAACTGCTGATCTTCTAACCAAAATTTTATTTATTTATTTATTGCATTTCTATACCACCCAATAGCTGAAGCTCTCTGGCCAGTTCACAAAAAAAAATGCATCACATCCCTAAGATTAGCCTCTGTACCAGAGGGCTGGAGGATGGCCAATACAACACCAATTATTAAAAAAGGATTCAGCCTGGTTAGCTTGATGTCTGTTCCAGGTAAATTGGTTGAAAGCATTATTAAAGACAAGATTAGTAAGCATATAGAAGGCAAGCCCTGCTGAAAAATTATCAATATAGCTTCCGCAATGGTAAGTCCTGTCTCACTAATCTTTTGGAGTTCTTTGAGCATGTCAATAAACATATAGACAGGGGTGATCTGGTAAACATTGTTTACATGGTCTTCCAAAAGGCTATTGACAAAGCCCCTCACCAAAGACTCCTGAGCAATCTTAGCAGTCATGGTAAAAGAGGAGAGGTCCTCTTATGGATCAATAACTTATTAAAGAACAGAAAGCAGAGAGTAGGAATAAATGGCAAATTCTCCCAATGGAGGGAAGTAAATAGTGGGGTCCCCCAGGGACCTGTATTGAGATCAATGCTTTCCAACTTTTTCAGAAATGATATGGAATTAGGAGTAAGCAGTTATCAAATTTGCGGATGACATCAAATTATTTATGGTGGCTAAAACAAAAACAGATTGTGAGAAGCTCCAAAAGGATCTCTCCAAACTTGGAGAATGGGCATCCAAATGGCAAATATGGTTCATTGTAAGCAAGTGTAAAGTGATGTGCATTGGGGCAAAAAAATCCCAACTTCAAGTATAACCTGATGGGATCTGAGCAAGTGGTGATCAATCAAGAAAGAGATCTTGGGGTTGTGATGGATAGCTCGCTGAAAATGTCAGCCTAGTATGTGGCATCTTTAAAGAAAGGAAACTCCATGTTAGTTATAATTAGAAAAGGAAACTCTCCTTGTAGCCTCTCTGGCTGCTTGGGTTTTCTGAAAAGCCCTGTAAAGGTCTTGAGCCTGACTTCCTCCCTTGGGGCTTTCCAGTGCTGCTGCCTGCTGAGGGTCTGAAAGCTGAGTGAGTTGTTATTGTTAAAAGGCACAGAGAGAGAGAGAGAGAGAGAGAGAGAGAGAGAGAGAGAGAGAGAGAGACCGAATGAGTGGGTGGTAGATGGGCATGGCAGGGAAGTCTCTTACTCCGGCTTAATTGTAATGCTGGGCAGTCCAATGGCATCAAGATGGTGTGACTAAAATGAGTTAGTGCAACCCAGAGGCTTGGGTAATCTGGATATGAATGACCTGGGTTAAAGTCCAGAATTAGGATCACTGAACAGCATTGAGCAAGTGGCTGTCTCTCAGTCTCAGATTTTAAAAGAATATTTATATACTGCCTTTCATTTAGCAACAACAACAGAGAGCTTCGGCTATTGGGCGGTATAAAAATGTAATAAATAAATAAATAAATAAATAAATAAACAACAACACATACCCCCATGGTGGTTTGCAGGTGTGTGGTTTTTCCAAAATAATAATTCAAAATGTATCCATCTGAAAACATAAAATAACAAATTAAAGAAATATAAACTGACAACTAAGAATAACATTAGTAGTAATAGGCAATGCAAATAAAAAGATCAACTTCCAAAAGCTTGATGAAGCTGTTATGTTTCTACTTGTCTTTGAAAGAAGACATGAGGTGATGCCACTTAAGCCGCTGGAGAGTTGATATTTTGTAAACTTGTGCCATTGCAGAGACCTCCCATGGAGACCAAATGGATATCTAAAAATGATGGTACCTGGAGGAAAGATTCATTGACTGATGAAAGCCCAAGGGGGTGCATAGTGGAAAAAGCATATGCTGATACTCAGGCCTTAGACCATTAGTGTTTTAAAGGTCACTATCAGGCAGCACCAGCAAATGAACTTAATTAGTAGCCAGTGTATCTGTGTCATAACTGGTCTGAAGTGTTTCTAATAACCCTATACCCATCAACAGGCAGGCAGCTACATTTTGAACCAGGTGAAATGTCAGGACTTACTCCGTGGGCAGTGTTATGTGTAGAGACCATGACTGGTAATGCAAGGGCAACTGTGATCTTCCTCACAGACTTGTGAGGCTCAATGGCCTGAGAAAGTGATAGATTCTCTCCTGAAGGGCCTGAGCAATGGGGGGGGGGGGGACACATCTTCTTCCACAGAGGGACTTGTTTGTAATCTGTTCGTTTTTTCCTTCTTGCAGCCTCAGCCGAGCAGTTGGCCCTTCTGGCCCCTTTTTCCCCTCATGTCTACCAGGGACCCTCCTCAACACAGCCACCTATGCCCAGGCTTTGTCACAAGTTGCATCCCTTAAAGGTAAGGCACTTTTTCTTTAAACACAGACTCAGGGACAGCAATAGATTTTAAAAAAATATTATGTGGCCTCCCCTCTTGAGACATAAAATGATTAAAAAACTACCACAATTGGATGTGCCACAGTTAACTAGTTCAGTACTCCTTATGGCTGCAACTACTTAGCATAATGGTTGCAGAATTGGTGCAATGCTTTGCTTTTTCGTTTGGACTTCATGATTAAATGTTCTGTTTAGCTAGATTTAGGTTACAACCAGACACACACTTACCTGACAGTAAGTGCCATGTGGAAGGGGCCAGGGGCGGTTGCATACCTCCCACCCCCAGATGAACCATAATCTCCAGATTCCCTGATTATTTTTTTAAAGTAAGTGTCTAGCATTTGTAGAACCTGAGATTTAAGGCAGAACAGCCATTATTCTGCCCATTCATTTTCCTGGTACATTCTAAAGGCTTGTTGCAGGGGGTTGGGTGAGTGTGTGTGTGGGGTTCCTTCTTGGTGAGAAGTGGTTTCTGCCTAAAAGAATCCACTCAGAAATCGAGAATGGTGGTGTAGCTCAGATTGGACAGTCGTGCATCTAGGAGCAGAAAACTTTCTAACTCAGGTCTTATTAATTCCCCCCCCCTGAATTTTAAACATTTTAAAATTACATTTAAAATGCATGCAAATAAAATTCATCATTATTATATCTACATTACTGGAGTTAGGACTGCAGCTGAGACAGTGTGGGTTATGCCAGCTGTGCAAATTAGCCCAGTATAGTTATTCCCAATTTACAGGGGTGTGTGTGTGTGTGTGACAACTTTGCAATGTAGTCCTGTGTTGTCATCCAGTCTCCTGGTGTGTTGGATATTTTAGAGAAATTCAGGTAGTGGGGCTGTTAAGTTGATTGACATTGTCTGGACACCAAGTCTACCTATTGAAAACCAGTGATATACACATTTTGAAAGTAGACTTTGTCACAAAGTATGTTATCCAGAATTTGTGAATTTGTGATGTTTATTTGCCCTCCTTCACACATTACAGTCATATTGTTACACTATAGAGCCTAAAGTGAAAATCCCTTGCAGTATTTGATTTATTTATGAATTTTGTAAGAACAACAAACAACCAGGAGAAATCAGCAGGCTAAAAGCATGAACCCCAGAGCAGTTCCTTAACAGACAAAGGCTATTCATTAATGTTGAGGTTATTAACGGGGGTAAAAAAATAACCTCTGGTTTTCATCAGCAATTCTCTGTGCTTGTGGGAAAGTCTCAATTCCACTCATACAGAAATTCATCAGACCACTATTGTGTAGTGCAGGTTAGGAGTAGAAAAAACATTAGACTTGTAAGAGAATGACTTGCCTAGTTCATCCTCTGCTTTCATGGTGTTGCTGGCTCCGTTGGCATAGCAGCATGAGCCACGGATGGTAAAGCAGGTTTTGCATTATACATCAAAGCACCAAGCAGGATCGACCAGGATCATTCAGGGTTTGTGTGCTGCTGTGGTTGCAGAAGGTTTTGTGGAGGCTTAATTGTGGTGCCTACAGGAAAAAACTTGCATACTAAATTGTTCTATAAGAATAGAATTTGTCAGTGCCAGAACCCATCCAACCTTTATAACGACAAACAGGAGCACAGTCAGAACTCTGAGTTACCAAGAACCAATGTTCTGAAGGTGCAGTATGTAGGACCATTTGCTCTTGACAGGTGTTTTAAAATCCTCCCTAATTCTTTGCTGACTATAAATTTTTTTCTTAACTTCTAGGTATTCAATTTTGCTCTGAGTTAACTAACAGGGGTTGCTGTGCAAAGTGTGTGTGACTGCATTTTTATATGCCTTCATATAAAATGTTTTAGTTGGGGTTGCTCACAAGGTTTTGTGTCAGTGGCTTTGAATTTTTGTGTAATTTCAGTGCACTGATGCTGCCAATTTCAGACACCTGTAAGAAAGGAATCCCCCCCACACACGTACCGTTGTCATTAACAAAAGACAAAAAAGGCATTTATGGCAATCATTTTTCTAAAATACATTTACTTTACTCTTTAAAAACTGGCAGCTGGCTAGCTTTCATAATGGTTATTTTCTTTTGCTACATGTCTGTCAAACTGGTGGAAGAGAATATGCATATCATGTAAATGAACACAGATACAAATGCCCCCGCCCCCCCCCCCCCCGCATCCCACATAAGTGTGTATGGGAAGGAAAGGAAAGGAACCTCTCGTGCAAGCACTGAGTCATTACTGACTCTTGGAGGGATGCCAGCAAAAGCTGACGTTTTCTTGGCAGGCTTTATAGCAGGGTGGTTTGCCGTTGCCTTCCCCGGCCATTGTTACCTTTCCCCCAGCTAACTGGGTACTCATTTTACTGACCTCAAAAGGATGGAAGGCTGAGTTGACTTGAGACGGCTGCCTGAAACCAGCTTCCGCTGGGATTGAACTCAGGCGGGGGGGGGGGGGAGAGAGTTTCAGCTGCAGAAATTGCTGCTTTACCGCTCTGCGCCACACAAGCCTTAATTTGAAAAATAAAAGGTCAGATTCCCTAAAGTACTTTTGTTCAAGAAATTCCTATGAATTAAAGCACTGAATCTTTCTCTCAGTGTCCAGTACTGGCTCAAAACATGTTGCTGCCTGGAGTAGTGGCCAGACGACAGTCCCCCCCTCAACCCCTACCCCACCCAGCCAAGCCAACATGTTAAAAGTCTTGCTGCACCATTCAGACACCAATCACTGCCTTCATCTACACCCCCATGATGCCCACTGAAGCAGGTTGTTTCACCCCTGCCAGCCTTTTCTCTACCCTCCTTTCTTCTCTTTTATGTTTGTTGTATGTTCTTCTAGAGAAGACATAATTCAGTTGTGGAATTTGCTGCCACACGATCTGGTAGACGGCCACAAGCGAATATATTTAAGCAAATTACACACAATCATAAAGGGAAATAGTACTTCAAGTCTACTTGGTGATAGCAAAGAAGTTGGGGATTTACCTCAACTTTTTCATCTTCAGCGCAGCGAGGACCGAGGACCGTGCATCGCTGTCTGTTGCCGCTGCTCCAGGGTCCTGTGGGAGGTGTGGCCGGGTGGATAGTGCTGCCTGATTACTTGCCATCCACCCAGGCAGGGGAGGGGATGACCTGGTGAACCAAATGGCTGCTGGAACGCCATTATGCTGCCTCCATGGGGAGTAGAGTCTCCCTTTTGATGGGACAAAGGTTCTCCCTTCCCCTGGCTTTGATCCCCACAAGGTAAGGGGGAAAAGCCAGGAAGGGATGGCAGTGGTGGCAGCTCCCCCCCCCACCCCACTCCTAGATCCATTTAAACCCCAAACTCAATCCTTTGCATGGAGATAATGGGGTGCAACCCCGCAGGAGCAAATGCGTGGGGTTTTGGGGAAATGCAGTGCCAACATGGCACCGTGAAGATACCCCCTTGGACTCCTATTCTTATTAGGGCCACTTGCCATGGGACCTTACTTAGCATTGTTCTGAGTTTATTAGAACTGGCATTCTTAAAATCCAGAGTACATGTATAGCATATCATTTAAGGCTTGAATCCTAGGTGGTGTCTACATGAGAATGGAGTGAGAATCACATTGGGCTATTATCCAGATTTTAATGAAATCAGCTTTGTTATATCAGCAGCACACGAAGCAAGAAAAGAACAGTAAACAGTACCTAAAAACCCATATTTCAAAGGTCAGACTGCTGTCAAAATCACCTTACTTTGGGGTAGAGTGGATGTTTCCAGGGCAGTAATCCGAGCAATCGTTTTTCCTATGTTAGTTCCTGTGGTCCCTGACCACAAACTAAGCCTCCTCCTCTTGCCTACACTTTTATGAATGACTGGTTTCCCTGGAAGCAACGTGAAGCCCTGAAACAGCACATTGCTGCTTTTATGAATGAGAAAGGTAGGCGAGTTAAGCAATTGGAAACAAAACCCTGAAACGGCGCAATAAAATGCACAGAATCTCAGCAGCAAATAATTGAACCTGAAAAGCCCCTTGGGAACCACAGGCTTCCCTCCCTCTGCAGCCCCCCTCTCAGTGCTCAGAGATAGGTGAGGAAATAGCTTGTTACTTCCCCAACCTGGTGTCTGTGGGCGCCATTTTGGCAAGTTCAAGGCCCAAGCTGGCACCCTTAGAATTCTTTTTGGTGTGGAACAAATTAAACTAAAATTTAAAATGAGGCAATCATGGTGGGCATGGTAGGATTTCCATGCATAGGATTGTGCCCTGAATAGGATTGGTTATACAGTTATAATGTGCAGCAAATAGTGACTAACAAAGGGATTCTGAAAGTAGTTTTTTCTTCTTCTCAACTCTGTAGCAGTAAAAGGACGCCTTGATGCACCAATGAAGCTATTCAGGTTTGAATCCACAGTGACCCACCTTCTCTCAGCTGTGCTCACCTGAAACTTTGAATCTACAGGTTTCATCCATCCCTCGCAGGCTCATAGAGTCAAATGGAGGAGTTACTTCTGAGTAGATATGCAAACATCCACCCTTGCATCCTACTCTCTCCTTGTGGTAGGAGAAGGCACCTCTAAGCATGATATTATAAATGACTGACCAGCAGCAATAATAATAATAATAATAATAATAATAATAATAATAATAATAATAATAATAATAATAATAATTTTAAAAAAAATATCGACCAATAGCTGAAGCTCTCTGGGTGGTTCACACAAATTACAAACCATTCAAAATATAAAACAAACAGTATAAAAGAATATAAAATACAATATAAAAACACAACCAGGATAAAATCAGCAGCAGTGCAGAAATACAATTTTAAAATACAATTTTAAAATACAAATTTAAAACAGTACAGTTAAAATTTAATTTATAAACTGTTAAAATACTGAGAGAATAAAAAGGTCTTCACCTGGCGTCTAAAAGAATATAGTGTAGTTGCCAGGTGAACCTCCTTAGGAAGCTCATTCCATAGCCGAGGTGCCACAGCAGAGAAGGCCCCCCTCCAGTAATAGACGGAATATCTCCTTTCCTCCCCTTACTCCCTGTAGATGTGGCTGTCTGAGGAAGGGAAAGGAAAAGGAGAGAGAGATGCTCAGAAAGCACAGATCCTTCCTCCTAACAACAACAACAACAACAACAACAACAACAACAACCGACGCTGCCCTGGCCCTGAATGACTGAGAGCAGCAATAGCAATAACAACAATAATAATAATAGCAGCAGCAGCTAGTGCCATTCCTGCATTTTCTTCCTGCCCCTAGTTGTGGCTACAGCCCAGAGATGGAGCAAGGAAGGAAGGAAAGGGGAGGGGGAGAGAGGGGGGGTATTTTATAAAGCACCCCTCTACTGATCCTTTGCACATCCCGAGTTTCAGTTCACCCATCCCTACTTCAGAGCAAGCATGATTACCCAGCACTCAATGAATATTTAAAGCAAATGGCAGCAATTGAGCCTACATTCCCAACAGAGCAGTTTTTAGCAAAAAAAGAGCTGGCAAATGAATTCTCCAGACCCCTCTGCTCCTGTACTGGCCAAAGTACCAAATGAAGGCAATGACTTACTTCTGGGTAGACATGGTTACTCCTCTGCTTTACCTCCCCCCACCCCAACAACTTCCCCTTCCACCAATCAGTGCCTAAAGTATGCCTACTGTCCTCAGCTACATTCACCCCACCAATGACAGATGTACAGAGAACCATGGCAATGGCAGAGCAAAGTTAAAATATGCAGTAAAACGGCACTCAAAATACATAGCTTTGGGATGGATATCATGATGTGGCTGCGAACTGCTGGCTGCGTCATCTAAACAAAGGTGCAGAAGATTGCAGCCACGATGGAATGAAGCATACCCTGTTTAGACAAGCCCCCTACACACAGTATGGGAGTAAGTCCCACTGAACTCAATGGGGTTTACTTCTGAGTAGACATGAATATGACTGCGCTATAAAGATGTTTTTTGAATTCTTTCTATTTCTATTTTTTATTTTTCTGCCATCAGTCCCCTTGCTCCTGCCAGATTTTTGCTTAACAATACTGTCTTCTTTGCAATCTGTTTAATTGCAATCTGAAAGAGATTTAGTAGCAAAGTTTGTGGGGTCTGAGAATATGTTATCTAAGTATTTCCTGGCTTATTTTCTACAGGGTTGCCTAAATAGTACAGAAAGCTGTAGAGTGTCATCAGGTGGGCTGAAAGTCACCATTATGGACATGATATTTGATAAGAGCAATACTGTTTTGAATCTTGAATGGTATCTAACATCACATTCTATAGTAATGTTGAATTCTATTGTTTGTTATAGATCCTTTTCTCATTCAGAGACCTTTTCTATTTTGTGTCTCTTCCTTAGAGTCTTCTCTATCAATCATCTTGGAAGGCTATGAGAACACCATGGGTGGGTTCGCATGTCATGCTAAGCCATGCTGCAAATCAGCCACCTGAGAGACCATCAGGTGCTCTGTGGCTTGCTGTAGCAGTTTCCCCCCTCAGTCTTTGTTGGTTCTCCTTCCAGCACTAGCACATATCCTTGGAAGCTTCGCAGCAGAACTCCTCAACTCCTCAGTCCCTTTCTGGTGCTGCTGATATCCAAGGGGAACGCCACCCAATTGCCAAATGAAATTAATTTTCTGAGCATGGTAACATGTTCACAAACACACACACCCCGGGAATTGCAGACTTGCACAAGAGTGCAATATCGCCTATCTGATATTTAGCCCAGCATACCAATATCCTCCTATTGTGAACACCCGTATCAATTTCATCCTCTATCTCAGCACTTCCCTTGCTAGCAAACACCTTTTTTAAAAAGGCTGATTCACATTAAACTGCAGCTGCCGGCCACTTTCAGCTTTCCTCTACAAACACCCCCCCCCCCCCCCCGCCAATAGATTGCAAAAAGGAAATAATTTCCCAATAAATAATTATATAGACATGGAACAAGTTCGCAATCCTTTTAAAAAAACAACAACTTTATTCTCAGAGACTTGCATTCCTGAGCAAGAGCACATGACTACCTCTCCAGTATTTGGCCAGGCACACCCGTGTGCCATGTCAGCACTTTGGCACTTCCATTGCTAGTGAATACCTTTAAAAACAACAACACGCTGCTTCACAGTAGACTGAAATCAGGACGCCCACCCCTAAAGCATCCGCCCCATCTCTCTTGTAGCTGCCATCCACCTTCAGCTCTCCCCCCACCCACCCTGCTTCCTGCTTGTCCCTTCCCTTTGTTACTAACTACCACATATACATACAATAGCAGGATCACTAAACATTTGCAAATGTTATGGCAAAGCAGTAAAAATTGTGCAAATCTCATGGCAGAGCAATAAAATGGAAGGGAAATTTATAGACATTTCCTAGCAGTAATCAATCATTTCTCTGGCAATTGTACAGTACTGAAAATTATTATTATTATTATTATTATTATTATTATTATTATTATTATTATTATTAGTGTCCTTTCTTCTTTCGGGCACTAAGGAAGGATGAGGGAGGATGGTGGTGGCACTAGTGAGATCCCAACGAGCAGCAGGGTTTTCATCGCTCTTGCCAGCGTCTCTGTAACTGTTCCTGACAACCCACAATGAAGTTTTCCTGCTGGGTTTGGAATGGATGACATGGCAAGCCACCATAGGTATGGAAGATCCAACAACAAGCCTTGTGTTTTCAGGTGGCTTATTCATAAAAAATAAACCACTGCAGAAACCACACTGGGTTTGCACAACACGACAACCCACCATGACGGTTGTCATGTGGTGTAAACAAGGTCAATATTTGAATTCTTTTGGTACAACTCCCCAAAGGATCTGACTATCTTGATTTTCCATTATTTGAGTCTCAATCAGAAGTTCATCGAATCATAGAACAGTAGAGTTGCAAGGGGCCTGCTCAATGCAGGAATCTACCTTAAAGCATCCCTGACAGATGGTTATCTTGAATGCCTCTAGAGTGGGAGAGCCCACAACCTCTCTAGGTAACTGGTTCCATTGTTGTACTACTCTAACAGTCAGGAAGTTTTTCCTGATGTCTAGCCGGAATCTGGCTTACTGTAACCTGAGCCTATTCTTCCATGCACTGCACTTTGGGATGATTGAGAAGAGATCCTGGCCCTCTTCTGTGTGACAACCTTTCAAGTAATTGAAGAGTGCTATCATGTCTCCCTTCAGTCTTTTCTTCTCAAGGCTAAACATGCCCAGTTCTTTCAATTTCTCCTCATAGTTTTTGTTTCCAAAACTCTGATCATCCTTGTTGCCCTCCTCTGAACCCCCTCCAGCTTGCCTGCATCTTTCTTGAAGTGTGGTGCCCAGAGCTGTACTCAAGATGAGGCCTAACCAGTGCCAAATAGTGGGCAACCAGTACCTTGTGTGATTTCTGTCTTTGAGGGTATTAGCTATCCCACCCAGTTTTGTGTCATCTGCAAAATTGATAAACATTCCCTGCACCTCCTCATCCAAATCATTAATAAAAATGTTGAAGAGCACTGGGCCCAGGACTGAGCCCTGTGGTACCCTGCTCATTAGCTCCCCGCAGATTTAGAAGGAACCATTGATGAGCACCCTTTGAGTCCGATTCTGTAGCCAAGTCTTGG
This sequence comes from Elgaria multicarinata webbii, assembly GCF_023053635.1. NCBI lineage: Eukaryota > Metazoa > Chordata > Lepidosauria > Squamata > Anguidae > Elgaria > Elgaria multicarinata. The sequence goes on from NC_086175.1 coordinate 812,465, forward strand.
ATGCACCTAATAGTTGTTCCATCTAGCCCACTTTTAGCTAGTTTGCTAATCAGAGTATCATGGGGCACTTTGTCAAAAGCTTTGCTGAAATCAAGATATATGATGTCCACAGCATTCCCGAAGTCCAGAAGGGAGGTTACCCGATCAAAAAATGAGATCAGATTAGTCTGACAGAATTTGTTCTTGACAAATCCATGTTACTTCTAGTAATCATTGTATTGTTATCAAGGTGTTTATAGACTGACTTCTTTGTAATCTGCTCCAAAAATTTCCCAGGGACTGATGTCAGACTAACTTGTCTGTAGTTCCCAGGTTCCTCCTTTTACCCCTTTTTGAAGATAGGGACAACTTCAGCAGTCTCAAACTGCAATCCTGCCCCTCCAGCTTGTACTTCACTTTTGCCGGGGGGGGGGGGGAGGGGGAGGTCATAGACCCACTTTTGGGAGAAGACAGAGCCAAAGTAGGAATTGAGAACTTCAACTTTTTCTTTATCATCTGTTATCAATTTACCATCCTCGTTACGCAATTGAACCACCATTACTTTCCTCTGTCTTTTACTATTCAAGTATCTGAAGAAAGCCTTTTCATTACTTTTAGCACCCCTTGCTAATCTCAGCTCATTCCCAGCTTTGGCCTTCCTGAGGCCATTTCGGCACTTCTATGCTACTTGTCTGTACTCTTCTTTTGTAGCCTGGCCATCCTTCCACTTCCTATATGTGTCCTTTTTGGTTTTCAGGTCATCCTTTAGCTTTTTGTGGAGCCACCTTGGTTTCTTCTGTTGTCTTCTATCTTTTTTCCTTGTTGGAATTGTTTGTAATTGTGCCTTTAAAAATTCCTTTTTTAAATACACCCACCCATCTTGGACTCCTTTTCTCATTAGGCTCACTTGCCATGGGACTTTACTCATCATAGTTCTGAGTTTATTAAGATCGGCTTTCCTAAAATCCAGAGTAGGTGTATGGCTACACTCAGCTTTTGCTTCCTTTAAAATCAAGAACTGAAATATGACATGGTCACTTTCCCCCGGAGTTCCCTTAGCTGCCACTTTATCCACTAAGTCATCCCTATTGGTCAATATCAAGTCAAGGATTGCTGATCCTCTAGTTCCTTCCTCTACTTTCTGTAGGAGAAAGTTATCATCCACACATGTCAGGAATTTCTTGGAGGGACCACTTTTAGTAATCTCCCAACAGATATTGGGGTAATTGAAGTCCCTCATTACTACTATATCACACTTCCTTGAAACATTGCCAATTTGCTTTTCAAAAGTTTCATCCTTGTCTCCTCTTCTCTTTTATTGTGTGGTTGTAGTAGACTTCAACTATCATGTTCCTTTTATTCATTGCCTCATTTATTTTAATCCAGATGCTCTTGATGAGGCTACCAGGTATTTCTGTGAAAGGCTAAGTATTTTTAACATATAGTGCAATTCCGCCTCCCTTTCTATTTCTTCTGTTCTTTTCGAAAAAGTTATATCCTTTAATTCCCATATTCCAGTCATGGGAGTCATCCCACCAAGTTTCAGTTATACCTATCAAGTTGTATTTGCCTTCATGTATTAAGAGTTCAAGTGTGTTCTGTTTGTTTCCCATACTCTTGGCATTAGTATAAACATTGAAGACCATGTGCTTTGGCTTTTTTCCTACATTATTATGAAGAATAGTATTGGGCAGTATTAGAGCTATTCCCTCAGTTATGGTGCATAAGCCTTCATCCTTTGTTGCCTCCAAGTTTATGTCTCCCTCCCCTGTAAGATTCATTTGAAAGCCCTCCTGATTAAGTTCTTCATGTTGTGGCCAAACACATTATTCCCAGCCCTTGTGAGGTGCAACCCGTCACTTGCCAGCAGTCCATCTTTCAAGTAGCCTAGCCTGTGGTCTCAGAATCTGAATCTCTTATGTCAGCACCACATTTATAGCCAGTCGTTCACCTGGAGTATTTTTCTTTCCCTTTTGACTCCTCTTCCAAGAACTGGAAGGATGGATAACTACCTGAGCCCCAAAGTTCTAGGGTTTCCTTCCCAGTGCTTCAAAGTCTGATGTGATTTTTTCGTAGCTCCGCTTGGCAGTATCATTTATTCCCACATGCATGAGAAGAAAAGGAAGTGTGCCAGTGGGCTTTATGAGCTTTGGCAATCCTTCAGTCACATCTCTAATCTGTCCTCCAGATTACCTTATTAGAATGTAAACCTATTGTTCTATGTACAGCACCATGTACATTGATGGTGCTATATAAATAAATAAATAAATCAGGTGAGTCCATGGGTCTTTGCGACATACTTGGGTTTCAATACCACATAGCAGGGAGTCTCCCACAATGACTACTCTTTTCTGAAAGAACTGGGCATGTTTAGCCTGGAGAAGAGAAGATTGAGGGGAGACATTATAGCACTCTTCAAATACTTAAAAGGTTGTCACACAGAGGAGGACAAGGATCTCTCCTCGATCCTCCCAGAGTGCAGGGGGGATCTACACTATTGCTTTAAAGCGCTTTATAACAGTTTTGACAACTGTTGGGGCCCAGGACACACTGCATATACAGTTTTCAAAACGTTTTCAAAGCGCTTTAAAAGCAGTAGTGTAGATCCCCCCGCCCCCAGGACACAGAATAACGGGCTCAAGTTAAAGGAATCCAGATTCCAGCTGGACATCAGGAAAAGCTTCCTGGCTGTTAGAGCAGTACGACAATGGAATCAGTTACCTAGGGAGGTTGTGGGCTCTCCCACACTAGAGGCCTTCAAGAGGCAGCTGGACAAACATCTGTCAGGGATGCTTTAGGGTGGATTCCTGCATTGAGCAGGGGGTTGGACTCGATGGCCGTGTAGGCCCCTTCCAGCTCTGCTATTCTATGATTCTATGATTTTTTTATAGGCCTTGATATTGTTGCCTCTGCTTGACTGACCTTCTGCCTCTTGCTCACTGTTGCATGGGGTCCCCTGTAATTCTTTCTCTATGGCTGTCCTCCAGTACCTGAAAGAGTTTACATAGCTCTTCAGGTTCCACTGAAGCAAAGTGCCTTCTAGTTCTTCTGCTCCTAACTGTCACCCTTTCCCAGGGCGTTCTGCTTCATTGGCTTTCCTCACCTCAGCATTCCATACTTCTGATTCCACTTGCTGTTGCTCCTTCACCTCCTGTGCTTCTCTTAGCTGTTGCAGTTCCACTATTCTGTCTAAAAACTTGTTGTCTCCTCTTATTCCTTGGAGGGTGGACAGTCGCCATTTGAGTACACTCTCTTTTTCTTCCAATAGCGCAACCAGCTTGCACTTGTTGCAGGTGTACGCCATGTTGATCTCAGACAGGAATACAAACATGGCACACACTTTGCAGGCCACCACTACTGGAGAATCCTTTCCATCCGTAGTCTCCATTCCCTTTTTGTTTCTGCCTTTTCAATTGTATTGGGATAGCCTGTGCTTTGTCCTGTCCTCCCTGGATGTTAACACAAGTTCCCTACTATTTGAGTGTGCTATAAGAAAAAAAAATTCTCTCCCCTGACAAACTCCTGTTTGCTCTTCCTGTTTGATCGCTCTGATCATTCTCTCTCTCTCTCTGGGAGCTTGCATCATCATCTTTATTTACTTATTTATTTATTTAGTAAATAATAAATAACACCAGTGAATATAAAACACATAACTGATTAAAAACATAGTATACATGATTAAAACATCCTAAAAACATTATGTACCTTCTAGCCCAGTTGGGGCTGCTTCCTCTGCTCTGTTCAGCTAGGAGTCAGGAAACAGAATGAAACTCCCCGCCCACTCAGCTGCTGGGAGCAATCAGGCCATGCCCTTTCAGGCCCAGCACCAGCTCCCAGGACACACCCCTTCAGTCACAGCTCTCAGGAGCATGTGGCAAGCATATTATGTAGAACTAAGGCATTAAAATGAAAATGGATGCTGTCTTTTAAAATTGTGTATCAAGAAAAATAAATAATGCTGTGGACGTCATATATCTTGACTTCAGCAAAGCTTTTGACAAAGTTCCACATGACATTCTGATTAACAAACTAGCTAAAAGTGGGCTAGATGGAACAACTATTAGGTGGATCCACAGTTGGCTACAGAATCGGACTCAAAGAGTACTTATCAATGGAACCTTCTCAAACTGGGGAGAGGCAACGAGTGGGGTGCTGCAGGGCTCAGTCCTGGGCCCAGTGCTCTTCAACATTTTTATTAATGATTTGAACGAGGAGGTGCAGGGAACGCTGATCAAATTTGCAGATGACACAAAATTGGGTGGGATAGCTAATACCCTGGAAGACAGAAACAAACTTCAAAGTGATCTTGATAGGCTGGAGTGCTGGGCTGAAAACAACAGAATGAAATTTAATAGGGATAAATGCCAAGTTCTATATTTAGGAAATAGAAACCAAAGGCACAGTTACAAGATGGGGGATACTTGGCTCAGCAATAGTATAAACGAGAAGGATCTTGGAATTGTTGTAGATTGCAAGCTGAATATGAGCCAACAGTGCGATATGGCTGCAAGAAAGGCCAATGCTATTTTGGGCTGCATTAATAGAAGTATAGCTTCCTGGTTCCTCTCTATTCCGCCCTGGTTAGGCCTCATCTAGAGTATTGCGTCCAGTTCTGGGCTCCACAATTCAAGAAGGATGCAGACAAGCTGGAGCGTGTTCAGAGGAGGGCGACCAGGATGATCAGGGGTCTGGAAACAAAGCCCTACGAAGAGAGACTGAAAGAACTGGGCATGTTTAGCCTGGAGAAGAGAAGGTTGAGGGGAGACGTGATAGCACTCTTCAAATAATTAAAAGGTTGTCACACAGAGGAGGGCCAGACCTCTCCCACCAAATATGTCAATCACTGAAAGTCAAAAGCCAACGTTGTTATCTTTCAGGTGCCAGGTCAAGACTTTCCTCTTCTCCCAGGCATTTAACGGAATTGAACAATGCTAAGTTTGTTTTTAATGTACCCCAGAACTCTTGTTTTAAATGGATGCTGCGTTTTTATACTGTTGTTTTTATGTCTCTGATGGTTTTTAAATTTTGTATACTTTTAATGTTTACTGTTTTTAGCTTTTGTGAACTGCCCAGAGAGCTTCAGCTGTGGGGCGGTATATAAATGTAATAAAATAAATAAATAATAAATAAATAAATAAATAAATAAATAAATAAATAAAAGCACAACCATGCTAATAACAATAGTAATAAAATGTGGACTAACTAGGACTTCAGTGAGACTTCCATTGTATGGTAAAGCATGCCTGTAGCACAACATATTTAACCATTCTAATTGGAGTCTGTTCCTTTAGCAAGAGAAGGGAATTGACCATCACTCATAAAGAAGCAGTAACAGTGCACTTTTGAAGAAAAGCTACCTCAGAAACTATAATTGTCCAGTTCAATATAGTAATGCAAGAAAACCTCCCAAAGAATCCTGGTTATTGAATAATAATAATAATAATAATAATAATAATAATAATAATAATAATAATTAGACAGATGAAGAGCTGACCTTAACTTGGGGATACCTGGAAGGTTACTGTGTATCTTTCGCAAGTCACAGTGATTTGGGTTCATATTATTGTGGGGGCAAAAGTAGCCATTGTGGCTTCTTCAGCCCCTACACATGCTGCATGCATGACCGCAATTTGCATAAATACAATATAATACATAAAATTAGTTAAAATACCCATCTCCTATTGTTTCTTTACAGTAACTCATATTAAGTAGCAATACTGCTTCTCAACATGGAGGTAATTCGGAGGGATGGGAGCAGTTGCTGAGGTGTTGGGTGGAATTCACCCCAAGGTTCACTTCTCCTTAGTCCTTCTGGAAAAGGAAGTTCTTTTTCTTTAAAGTAAATAAATAAATATTTTTGTGCCACAGCTACAGGCAGCAGCAGAGCCCTATTGTGGACTGCTATTTTTTCTCCCAGAAGATGTCATGCCATAATGTCGTGCCATTCTGCTGGGGATTTGGAGGAGGGGAAATGGTGGCTCCCTCAGGTGGCTGCTAAAATACTCCTATTTTCCACGAATTTCTCTAATAAACCAAATAAGCTAGAATCCATCGTATCATGTAGCAGTGAATTCTATACATTAGTTACTCATTGATCTGGTTTGTATGGTCTAAATAGCCCACTGTGGTTTATTTAAGTGTGTGCCAGGCAGGATCTGAGTATTCAGTGTCCAGCTGCAGTTTGTTACATAACCCAACAATAGACCATGGATTATGCAAGAGTTGTTTAACCCTCACATACACCTGCGACCCAGGTTCACACAAAACAACAACCTATGGCCGAGCTATACATATTTAAAACGACCATCGGCACACAGCCGAAGTGGGCAGTTCAACTGTGTGAACCATAGAATCATAGAACTGTGGAGTTGGAAGGGACCACAAGGATCATCTAGTCCAACCCTCTGCAATGTGCAGGAAAACCAATTCAACCATCCATGAGAGGTAGCTTAAAAACTCCCAGAGTTGAAGAACCCACAACCTCTGTAGGTAGACTGTTCCACTGTTGTACAGATATTACCGTCAGGAAGTTTTGCCTTCTATTTAATCAAAATCTAGGTAACTGAAACTTATAGAGATTATTTCAAGTCTTAATTCCTGTGGCAATGGAAAATAGTTCTTGACCATTCTCCCTGTGGCACACTTTGATGTACCTGAACAATGCTAACAGGTTTCACCCCAGTCTTCTTTTCTCCAGACTGGACATCCCAAGTTCCTTCAGCCTGTCCTCATAGCATGACCTCCAGTCCCTATATCAACTTGGTTGCTCTCCTCTGAACCAGTTCTAACCTGTCAATGTACTTCTGGAAATGTGCTGCCCAAAATCGCACACAATACTCCAGGTGTAGTCTCACTACTGCCGAGTAGAGAGGAATAAGGACCACACACATCTTTGATATAATGCTTCTTCTAATGCAGCCCAGAACTGTGTTAGCCCTTCTAGCAGCTATCTTACATTGCTGACTCATGTTCAGATTGCTGTCAACAACCACACCCAAATCCTCCACCAGGATCCTCCATCTTGTATGTGTACCCTACATTTTTTCCTCCCTAAATATAATATCTCACATTTATCCTTGTTAAAGGACATCTTGTTCCTCTCTGCCCAGTCATCCAACCTGTCCAAATCAGATTTCAGTCTTATTCTGTCATCCTGGATGTCAGCCAGACTTACCAGTTTTGTGTCATCTTCAAATCCCATCATCCAGGTCATTAATAAAATGTCAAATAATACTGGCCCCAAGACAGAACTCTGTGGCACCCAACTGGTTACTGCTCTCCAGCTCATTAATGCTGATGCTCTGAGTGCAGTTAGCCAGACAGTTGTGGACCCACTGTACTGTAGCACCATCCCAGCCAAACTTTAGCAGCTTGTCAATGTGAATGGAACCTTGTCAAAAGCTTTGCTGAAATTGAGGTAGACTATTTCCATAGCATGCCCCTTGTCCACTAAAGTAGTTACCCTGTCAAAGAAGGAGACAAGATTTGTCTCATATGACCTCTTTTTGGCAAAGCCATGCTGACCTCGCAAGATATCCCTTCTGTTAGGTTACCCTTTTATCTTAGCCCAGAGGCTTTCAACACTTGTATTACCATCAGTCCAGGTAAGTTCATTCCTGATACACAGCGCTCCACCACCTCCTCTCTTGTGCTGCCTGTTTCTCTGAAACAAAGTGAACCCATCAAGCCCACTTATGGGATTCATCTCACCATGTTTCTGTAGCTCCTATTATGTCATTCTTGCCTTGGTGGCTTATGACATCCAGCTCATCTTGCTTTTTCCTCATACCTTGTGCATTAGTGTAGAGACATTTAAAATAATGGGTTAGACTCACTGTGTTCAGTTTCCGTTTCCCTTTATGCCTGTCTTTCCTTTGCTTCTTTGTTAAACTAATAATTTCCAATTCACTTTGCTTTCCTGCTTTATTTAATCCATAACTTGCTCAATTCATTACTGCCCAGTGGTCTTATAACTCCACCCCCTTGCTTTCTATTTTAAAGCCCTCCTGATCAGGTTAGCCAGCCGTCTTCCAAAGATGTTCTTTCCCTCCCTAGTGAGATTAATTTCATCTCATCAAAGCAGTCCCTGAAAATTGTACCACCATTGAAAAACCCAAATCTTTGCTGCTTGCACCAATGTTGTGGCCAGGAGTTCACTTGAAAAAATTCCTTTCTCTTGATGCACTTTTGCCTTCAGTGGGAAGTATTGATGAGAACACCACCTTGGCCCTAAGATCCATCACCCTTTTCCTCAAAGCCATGAAGTCACTCTTGATACATTGGATATCATGCCTTGCCATATCATTTGTGTCCACATGATTGAGAAGAAAATGTCTGTGATCGTCAGGTCCAACAAGCCTTGTCAGTCTTTCCATCATGTCTCGGATGTGTCAAGATGAAAGATTTGGTCGACAAATGGATGCTTCTGTGCCTCTCAAGAGGGAGTCACCTACAGTCACAACCTTCCTTTTCTTTTTCATTTTGATTGATGACAGATGACCTCCACTTGGATCAGGTGACGGAACTTCAACTGTGGGAATCTCCTGTAGGTCGCCTCCTGTTTATGCATCTTTCCTTGGAAGCTAGAGGTTGGAATTGATTACTTAGTTCTAGGGAAAGGGTCGACTTTGAACTCAGGCACCATGAGTTCTTCAGTCACTACAAGCCATGTTTAGTATCACAACATGTTCTGGGGGCCATCTTCATGGAAACACATTGGCAACCACGTTAAGCTTTTTTCAATTTTTCCTGAAACCAGCTTTGGTCTGTCAGCGGCACACTAAGCTGAAAAAGGTGGGCTATACCCCTCCCAAACCAACCACAGGTCACACTGTGCTCTAATGTGCCTTACTTTGGGGTGGGGTGGGGCGGGTGGTCAAAATGAATATCATCAAAAACGAAGGAAAGGATTGGTCCCCACCCCCCTCTTTGCCCTGCTTAGGGAAAGGAAATGTATTGTAAGGAATATCAGGCATCCAAAGAAAAGGAGCAGATACTTTTGTCCAGAGGTTTCCCTATATTCCACCAACTCTGCTAGTGCCACTGACAGTGGTAGCAGGGGAAATGATGTAGGAGGAATTGTTAAGCCCTGAAAGTAAAAGGTGCAAAGTACAAACAAAGAGCATTGAAGGGAGGTGCAGGAGAAAACAGCTGGTGCGGCTTTGGTGCTGCAGTAATTTAGCTGCATGGTGTAGTGTAGTGATTAAGGTGTAGTGATTTAGTTCTTGAGTGATTTAGCGATTTAATGATGTTGGCATTTGGGGGTTCAGCAATTTCTAGAGACTTAGATTTAGCGATTTTATAAAATTAGGCACCTAAACCCAGATTATTTGCTTTGTCGAGGTAGAGACAGAAAGAAGAATAAATTACAATGAGTGATGTCAAAGTACAGAAACCTGAACTGTGTTTGCACATGCTACCATGAAATGGAAAAACACGACAGGGGAAAACAGGGCTAGCCCTTACCCTTGACCAATGTAACAGCTAGCTGAAAGACACACCTCATTATGCTGAATTTAATCGGGAGGAATGAGGCACAGAGCAGCTGAACTAAATGGGAGCTGCATTAATGGGGACGGGGGGGGGGGGAATAAACTAAAAGTATTCTGTGAAAATACTTTTTTCTGAGGGAATCTGTGTGGTTGCTGTAGGTTGGCCACAATGTCATGTGTTACAAACAACACCAAATTGCTCCTTCTCTGCATTAAATTGGCAGTGTAGATTCACCCCTGGATGGGGTAGTCTTCCCTCTGAAATATCAGGCTCACCATTTAGTGTACTCCTTGATCTGGTGCTGCTTTTGGAAGCTCAGGTGGCATCGGTGTCTGGGAATGCCTTTTACCTGTTTCTGCTGATAGACTCTTCCTGGCAAAGTCAAATCTTGCCATGGTTATTCATGTCCTTAGTGACCTCAGGACTAGAGTGCCATAATGTACTCTGTGACTGCTCTTAAATAGCATTTATGTTAGGATTTTTCTAAATTTTATTTTTGTAAGACATTCTGGGTCCAAACTAGACATGAGGTTTATTGTGTGAATGGAATTGACATATGATTTCGCTGTGTGAATAGCTAAGGGAAGCCTGTGCAACTGCTGAACGGGTTGGGGTTAGGGAGTCTTTTCCCTGCCATAATCCAAACCAAAGTCTACTTTCCAAAGCTGTTCTTTGCATTTGAAGGGAAGCATATTGTAACACGGGGACTAGATATAGTCCATCTATTTTTGGGAAAACACAACAAACCCTGCATTCTTTGTCACTTATATCGACCACCTAGGAGTAAGGGGATTTACAAGAAAAGTCTTTTGCATAGATCTTCTCTCTCCAACCTTTACAGGATGAGAAGGGAGGGAAGGGGTGGCATAGGGTCATGTGGCACCCACAGGTCTTGGGTTCAGTCCTTGGCATCGCCAATAGTCTTGGGTACTTGAGTTGGGAAAGGCCCTCTGCTTGAGAGATTAGAGAATTGTTGCTAGAGGAGAAAGTATTGGGCCAGAATATGGAGCAATAATCTGGCTCAATATATGTATGACAGCTTTGAAAACCGAAACTTTTGCTGGTCATATTTGTTAAAAAAAATTGGATTCTCAGAACAGGGAACAGTCAGGAAGGGAACCACTTCTGCTGCTGGAGCTAACTTGTTGGCCTGAGTGGGAGCCTGTTTGGGAGCCATAGGGAAGGTCTTCTGAGCTCTTTGGGAGAAGAAGTAGGGTGGAAGAAGTGTGACACATTTTAAAATCCAAATCAATGCCTCGCCTGCTCTTCTTTCCTTTTAGTGGCGTCAAGGCAAAAGACATCCCTTTGTGAACCAAACTAGTTCAAGTACCTCGTACAATTAAAATGTGCTTTTGGCAGACATGGGGCAGGACTAACTTATTTTTTCCTGTCAGTCCCTCTGTCGCAGATCAATTAAACTGTCAAGTGGATCAAATATTTCAGACTGTATTTATTACATTAAATATTTATGTCCAGGCTCAGCCTTTCAAGCATGATGTAATATAGCGAGGAGTAGGTGCTTTAGATCAATTTTGCAGAATCTGCTGTAACCTAATGGAGACCTAATTGCATGTTTTTAATTTAGAATATGAGAGACAGCAGGTTCTTGAAACAATTTAGCAAAGTTGTTAAGGATGCACTTCCACAGACTGGGATAAGAACAGGCCTGACTTCTCCTAAAAACGAAAAGAATCCACCCCTTTACAGCCATATTCAGTGTCCTTGTGAGAAATTGTAATGAGACAATAGAAATAAAACCAAACCATTATGTTATCAGATGCAGCTCTCTTTGTTTTATGTGCACCTCTTATTAGACATATTTATGTATAACATTGAAGCCATGTTTAAGCTTCTCCGTACACAGGTACTTCGCATTTGTGAATGCTGCTAATACTTGATTGAAAGTGGAAGAGAACCATTTTAAAATGGCAGGTGCATTGTAGCCACTGTAGTTTTTGCTTTTACGATGTCAAAATACAAACAGCACCTTTAGTGTTATGTGTGGATAAACTCTTAGGGCACAATACTATGCATGTTTAGACAGGAAAAAGACTTACAACTCCCAGCATTCCCCAGGAAGTCGTTTTCTCCTCCTCCTCCTCCTCCTCCTGGATTGCAACCTATGTAACTAAATAAAGAGGAGGATGTACCATTTTCTGGACTGGGCACTGGTTAAAAAAACAGGAAGCAGAGTTAGGAGCAAATACTGTAGGATCCCCCAGCAATCAGTGCTATTTAACTTATTCAATGAGGTATATAAATTGTAGATTACTCCAAATTATTAAGGGTGGTGAAATTTTATTCAGACTATAAAGGACTCCAGAAGGATCTCTCCAAACTGGGTGAGTGGGCAAGAAAAATAACAAATGAGATTCAGTGATGTGCCAAATGATGCTGTCTGAATGACATTGATAATCTACAGTATATTAACTCCCTTATATTTATAATAATTTGTGACCAAGTAAAAATTTGGCTTTTAAATAATGTCTTTTCCATTCACTCATTATTGATTTTATGATCTGTCTGTTTTACTATTGTTTTATTGTGTTTTGGTTTGGTTTTATGGTGGTATTTGTACATGGTTTTAAGTTATCTTTCATTATCACATGAATGGAAGAAAATGCAGTCCATACATAGCACAAGAAAGCAAACGAATAAATATTTTAATGAGCCAGTTTAAATAGGAGCATTTGAACTATGCCTTTGTCAGGCAAAATATAAAAGTAGTTAATTCTCAGCATTATAAGTTCATCTGTAGGACATGGCAAACCAAAACAATGAAATGCAAAGGTTATCCTTTCTGTATTATGATGGTATCAAACCCTAACCCATACCTGGTTTGTGCAACCCCCTTACTCAGCTTTGGTGTTGGTAGTATTCCAATGCATCTCTTCAGTATTAGCTGAGGCCAAGTTCTGTCACCTCGCCCCCATTTTTAGGGTTTAGGTGTGTGGGTATGTGGAACACAGCTTTTTGGCTATAGCACCCAGGCTTTGGAATGACTTTCCTTGGAAGGTTCATTTGGCCCACTCACTCATTTCTGGACTACTGGTACTGTAACAACACTCCTGGTTTGCCTCATTCCACTTTTTTTCTGGTCTTATTCTTCATTGTTCAGTGATAATTTTAGAGTGGCTTTTTACAGTATTTCAGCTTTTGTGTACATTTGATAATTTACTATCCACTTTTGGTGTTTTATCCTTCAACAGGGAAGCAGGATATAAATATTTTATATGCTCATACATTCAGTTTTAACATATCAGGGCTCTGTTGCACAGGAGTATGCTGTATGCATGGTGCATGTGTAGATGTCAGCAACTTAGTTTACCTAAATGAAGGGAGGCAGTGGTTGGGAATAATGTGACAAAAGCTGGGGTGGGTGGGAAACCCACCAACCACAAATAGGAACGAACTAAACAATTATAAAATCTTTTTGAATAAATGTATATATTGTTGTTCTTATTTTTATTGACAAATTATTTTACACTGCCTTAAACAATATGAATATATTATTTATAAATCATAACCATTCACATCAGTATACAAACACATGCCATATCACAAATTTAGACAAAATAGTTATAAACAATTATTATATTTCAGAAGTATGGTGTGTAACATATACATTAATAGTAATCAAAATAAAGTACATTAATATGAAGAAAGCAATTATGCAGCGTGTGGTAATTCAATGAACAGGAGTCCGGTACACATGACCTGTTTTGCTGGAAATGCTTCCTCTGGACACGCTATATAGAACATAAAAGCATATAGAATAACTATTACTTACATGGTATTTGAAAACAGCAATTATCCTTAAAATTCTTATTGAAAACAAGTGGACTGACAGAAATATCAAATGTTGTTTCCTACCTTATTTAGGACAAATACTGGGAGACTTTGTGAATGGTTTCATCATATGAACGTGCTTTATTTTGATTTCTACTAATGTATATTTTACACGCCACCAATACATAGATATACTTCTGAAATATAATAATTGTTTATAAGTATTTTGTCTAAATTTGTGATATGACGTGTTTGTATACTGATGTGATTGGTTATGACTTACAAATATTATGTTCACATAGTTTGAGACAGTGTAACATAACTTGTCAATAAGAATAAGAACAATAATATATACATATATTCAAAAAGATTTTATAATTATTTGGTTCATTCCTATTTGTGGTTGGAGAGCAACTTAGTTTAAACATGACGCAAAGTCATGAGTCCCTGCATGGGAGAGTGTTGATTTCCTTTTACACACAGAGAGCATCATCAGATGAGCGTTTTATTGCACGCTTGTTACTGTCCACTCACAGTTTTTTCCGGGTCCTTTTGATGTCATTGTTTGTCTCCCGCGTACCTCCTGCTCCTTTTCTCAGTTTTAGAGTGACAAAATAAACTTCTTTTAATCCGAGTCTTCCAAGGTTGTGCTATAAATTGCCCACTAGATGGCAATGTCCCCACTGAAATCTACAGGCCATGGTCGCTGGTCTCTTCTCGGTGAAAAGTGCTCATTTTGGAAGCGGAAGAGAACCAGCAAGAGATTCCGTGGTAAGGAAACGCGATTTTCCACCATCTGATGGTGTCACATTTAAACCAGGCCTCAGAAAGGATTTTGCAAAGAGTGGAATGGATTCATTCAGCTCCACGAAAACTCCAGAGTAGATTGTAGTGGATCCAATATTAATTCTGTAATCCCCTTTGAAAATGCAGTAGACCTGGGCCAGATCTACACAAGCAGGATGCAACACTTTGAAAATAGTTTGAATGTGTCGTGGGCTCAAACAGTTGTCAATAGTGTTATAAACTGTTATAACACAGTAGTGTAGATCCTGCCCTGGTCTCTCCTGCTCTGAGGCCTCCCACATTTTTAGGTGACCAAATGTACTGTATCACCACCTCAGATGCCTGGGAGTAGGGTGTAGACCTAGACTATCCCAGACTGTGCTCAAAAATCACCTTCTGTGTATTTCTTGAAGGGGCTCAGTATCTCCTGGATCTGTTTTGCTAATGCCTTCACACCCTCTGGAAGCTGTGATTCCAGTCTGATGGGTACCCCAAATCTGCCTCATCCCTACTTAGAGATGCCTAGATATGGGCAGGACCCTGCAAATTCCATCTGGTGCATATTGGGATAAATGTGTTGCAGCAGCAATCCACTTCAGCTTTGTTGATTATTTTAGTGGCAGGTAGTGTTTTGTTTTTCCTCCTCCTCCAGGTAGCCCACTGTGTTCTTGCTGTGTTCCTGACCACATGGGTCTCTCCTTCCTTCCCACATACGGCTGCCAGAGTAATCGCACAGCGAGTGTGGCAGCCCTACGCATGAAAGCCCGGGAGCATTCTGAGGCTGTGCTGCAGTCAGCGAACCTTCTGGCCTCCAGCAGCCCCAGCCCCACCCCGGTGCCAGGGGCTAAGCCTGGCCCAGAGAATATCTTGGACAACAAGCCTCCTTTGGCTGAGGAAATAAATGAAAGTGAGGAGACTCCACCTTCCACATCATAATGAACCCATCCTCCTAAGAAGCCAATTCTAAGGGATCTACCCCACTGGAGCACCTCTTCAGCTGCCTGGATTCTTTTGCAACTGTTGGGAGAAGACTTAGTATCTCACCAAGCTACACATGCTAGCTTTCTTTGACCATCATTCCTATTAATATCTTCACTTCCTGGTGGATTTCCTCAGGTTCCTTATTACTCCCAATGAATTTTCTGGCACCATCTGGCATTAGTCCTATCTAAATAGGAACTGGACCCAGGAGTCCTGCTATAAATAGTCAACAGAAACAAAAGGATACTTGCCTGTTGCCTATACTCCCCCCTGGGGCAAGGTGTGGGGATGACGTGGGGGGGGGGAGTTCCCTCAGCATCACCTAACAGGCTCTCCTATTAATTAAACAAACTGATATAATAAAACAGGGTGTGGAGAGCTCTCAGTACATAAGGATGCTCTGAGTATAGAAAAGTCTTGCTGTGAGAGTTGTTGGTATTTCAGCTGAAATTTCCTAACGCTCAGAGAGCACTGTGGATGGAGGTGAGTCTCACCAATGTGTAAGAGGTCCTATGCAGGGGATGACATGCTGCCTGAGCTCCTCTCTACAAAGGCTCCATACCCAAGACATTCTACACAGTAACCTGCAATGTGTAGAAAGAGGACTCAATTACATGTGCTCTAGGCACCACTGATTTTGTGGCTCAGGTCATGCAGGTTTCAGTAGGAAGGGGCATAGCAAGACTGGCAATTTCTTGCAGAACATTATGGCTGAATTTGTAGAAATCCCAGATACTTTCATGGGACCATCACTTTGTTTATGGTGCTCCCTACATTCAGTCTGGGAATAGGAAAACACATACATCAGTGGCAGCAATTAATACATTCAGAGGATGATCCCAGCCAACAACGCTATTTCTAGGTAGTCATCTTAGCTAGGATTTGGGGAAACATTAAAAATTTGGAAGAGTCTACAACATTTTGAAAAGCACATCAGATTCTAGGAATACACAGTTTTGGATCATCCTATACATATCTACTCAGAAGTAAGTCTCATTGAATTCAATGGGGCTTGCTCCTAGGTAAGTGGCTATAGAATAGCAGCTTAAAAGCATTGTTTTGCATGGTGCATAGGGTCTTTGGATCCATTCTCTTCCACAGAGGGGTTACTTTACTCTCAGTCTGCTCTGCTTGCCTTATTGAGAGCCCTTTTTCATCACAGCAATTCCCCCTCATCACAATAGAATTGGAACTTCATACTAGCATATGTTTTTGCCTCCGGATCCTTGGTTTCAGACAAGATGAAATCAATCTCCACAGAGCAGAAGGAAGAAATGACACCAAAACCAGTGCAGCAGCAGTTGACAATCAAAGGTTTAAATCATGATTGTAGTAAATTAGATCCTTTGACGCTGCCATCTTCTCAGATTGGCCCTATTCTACTCACATGGGCCCAAGTCCACTGAGTGCCCACTGAGGCCAGGTGCGCTTATGGACTTCCTTTTGGAGAAGCCTCCCATTAATCGGAAGGCTTGGCTCCTCGCTTACTGTGACAATGCATTTTTGTTTATTGGAATAGTAGTCTAGGGCCCCAAATTCACCTGCAAGGGTAAATCAATCCAATTTCTGGTGTCCATCAAATACATTTCTAAGGTGGTTTACAACAGAAACATCAGACGTACATTTAATTCAGTGCAATCATAGTCCCACTGCATTCAGTGAGGTAAGTACGTATAGGATTGCAGACCTAAACATAGAAAAGGTGTGAAGAGACCCTCGAGAGATGCATTTTATGTCTCTGTACTCCCTTGATCGTGAAAGGGAAGTGCCCAGTTCTACAAAGAATCACAACTACCCAGCTTACTTGTTTATCTTAAATAATTCTTAGAAAGATAAACTATCGGACCCTTACAAACCTAAATCTCTCTGGATCAGAGCTCTTAAAGAAACAGACATCATTTTGAGCTCTGTTCTTTAGGCTGGTGATGGGCATCATCTGCAATGCAATAACGTTCCACAGGACTGGCCAGTCCCATCCCATTCTATCCCAAACCTGATGCAGAACTCAGATATAAGTTGATTGGTTTTTTGTTTAAACTTTACCTGTTGTTCATTTATTCTGTCCTTTTGATAAATTTGCATCCCAAAAGCTGAAGCAGGCAACCAGAGCAGTTATGGCAATCACAGCAACCCTGTGGATTTAGGAACCACCCAGGGTTTCTCCAGCTCCATATTTTCTTCACCTTGAGTTCTTAATGCATTTATCTGAATAGTAAAAGAATGTTCTTCTTGCCAATGAAGACTTGCAAACATCTTGTGAAGAAGAGGAATCCCTTGTCCTTCTTCTTGATCATTCCAGTCATTGTTTGAATTCCCCCCCACAAAAAAAATCCCTTCATTTTCTTAAGTTCCACTGCAAAAGTGGTTTGTCAATTCTAAGCAATCTCAATTTCATTTCAGCATAATTACCGATCATTCAGCTGAACTTGGCCCTTTCATACACTAACGTTTCATTCTAATGGTTTGATTAAACTCATTTTTCCTGTAGAAAGGTACATAAATAAGTGAACTGTTGAGCAAATTAAGAATACTTAACAGCATTGCATCTGAAAAGTAGTTATGCTGATTAAATTTTCTGTCCTTGAGGATTTTCAGGAAATTACTTTTGATCGTCAATAACACAATTAAGTAAACTACACACACATTAGCATGAATAATTGATGAGAAATTATGTATTACCACGAAGCACTGATTTAATAATTCATGGTGTGCCACTCTAGTGACTGTGCAAAACTGGAAACCATCACAAAGGCTGCCTGATGTGGCTGGAAAATGTGCCCTGCCAGTTGTGCTATATAATAAATAATGAGAAATACCTGCTGCATGATGTATTTTCTGTTGTTTTAATAATTTTTTTAAAAAAAATTACAAAAAAGGACCCCAAGAGGAGCTCTGTATTATTTGAAAGTGTTTCCCCTCCATATACTATTAGTTTGGTTATATATAGAAGAAATCTATCTATCCAGACATACAGACACATACAGAATGTGTGTCACACTCCTTCACCACAATTCTAATGTAACTCCATTTCAGAAAGACTTGTACAGGCATCACACCTGGTAAATGGTGCACAAAGGGTTCCAAACTGAAAAATTCATTGAATTATTGTAATGATGAAATTCATGACACCTGAAATACTAGATTTTGTTACTCTAATAGATTATTTGAGAATGACCAGAGAAATATCAGTGATAACTCTGATGGAAATTCACATTTGTTTTAAGTTTTGTAACAAATAGTTAATTCAGATTGTAAATAGGAAAGTCCTCAATCTGTCCTACAAAGCTCTGAACACTGGCCCACTTTGTAATATTTGTTCTGAGAGCAGTTCTCCAAAGTCTCAGGCAGAGAGGTGATCATTTTTTTTAATTTATTTATTTATTACATTTATATACCACCCCATAGCTGAAGCTGTCTGGGCGGTTTACAAAAGTTAAAAACAGTAAACGTTAAAAATATACAAAATTTAAAACCAACAATAACATAAAAACAACAGTATCTCTTTAACTAGAGATCCCAAGGATTGAAGAACCTAGGACCTTCTTTATGCAAAACATGTACTCTTAACTGGGAGGTCGGGGTGAGGGAGGGAAATACTTAACTGAAGCATGTTCAATCCCATATGGTATTGTGGTACCATACACAGCTGTACACCTTCATTCTTCCTCAGTGGTAGCTTGGGGTTCACTCAATTTCCATTGATCACAATGAGCAATCTCCTAGTTTCAGTACAATCATGTCTCTTAGCCAGATAAAAATAGACTGTCCTTACCAAAAACAGTTGACTTCAAATTCCCTTGCCTGATAACAGAACTAGGTTTAGCATATATGCACCTAGTGCTAACATGCAAAAAAAAAAAAAAGGTCTGAAGCTAATAGCCCTGAGGCCCTTCCCATTCAGACAAGAAACAGGGAAAGTAGGCTACCTGCAATACACACATTACCTGGCTGGGAGCAATATGCCTCAGAAATTGAGTCAAACCAGCCCTGCAAGGCGGGACCAGGCAGGTAATATTGGAGAAGTGTGCAGGTGCTCAGAAAGGCAGCAGGGAGCTATGCGGGCACGAGTAAGTGAGCCAAGGATTGTCTTGATTCAAAGCCAGAAACACAAACCAGGCAGAGAGGTAGCTATGTCAGTGGGCACAGAGGCCGGCAGAAAGCAAATAAACCTGCCCTGCAAGGTGGGCACAGAGAAAGACAGGCAGCAGGCGGCTATGCTCATGAAGCACTGGGAGCAAGTATGCCATAGGCTTGTGCGATTGACCAACCCAGCTCATCTACATCTCCCAGGCACCAGGAGGGCGTAGAGGCAGGCTGGCCCAGAGAGGCTGGCAGAAAGCAAACAAACTGGCCCTGTGAGGTGAGCACAGTGTTTCGAAACATAGTTAGTGAGAGATACTTTGGCATCCCCTTAATAGGAGGCTAGGAGGAAGGTAGTTTCAGGGTCCTTCGAGTTGACTTACTCCATGGTAAGCACAGCCAATAACAACAACAACAACAACAGACCTATGCAGGAAATGCCATAAATTCCAAGAACAATAAACCATGTAACAGGAGGATTTAAAATTCTGGCAGGAATGGACTATACAGACAGGCACAATACCCTTGCAAAAATAATTCACCAACAACTGGCCATCAAATTCTTTTTTGCTAAGTGTAAGCCGCTCCAAGAGCCTTTTTTGGCTGAGGAGCGGGGTATAAGTATGATAAATTAAAAAAATAAATAAAAAATAAATTCAACCTTATCAAACAACCTACACCATACTATGCATACTCACCCGAAACAATCTTGGAAAATGCAGATCATAAAATATACTGGGGCAGAACAATTCATACTGACAAAACAATACCTTACAACCGACCAGACATAACGGTCATAGACAAAAAAGAAAAACACACAAACCTCATCAAAATAGCAATACCGAATGACAAAAATGTTGTTGAAAAGGAAGAGGAAAATAGAGAAAAATATACACTACTGGCCATGGAAGTGAAAGAACTATGGCAACAAGAAAAGGTCAGAATTATTCCATTAGTCACATCAGTCACTGGCTCCACATCAAAATACTATACTGGCATCACATCAAAAAACTACAGAAAACCTTCAGAAACGGCCACACCAACATCCAGAAAGCAGTCATACTTAAAACATGCTCAATTGTCAGGAAATTCATAAATCTGTAAAAGACAGCATGACTTGGCAATGCCCGTCATGTTGTCTAAAAAAACCTCCATGAGCGAGAAAGAGAAATAATAATAATAATAATAATAATAATAATAATAATAATAATAATAATAATGCCTGTTTCTAATAGGAAAAAGGGATTGCAAAGCATCCCCTTAATCAAAGAGGCTAGGAAGAGGATCCCTTTTGGTTCCTTCTTCAGAGTTGAGTTACTGAACTGTAAGCAGAGATTATTATTAATCATCATCATCTGTGTTCTGTATTCTTGAGTCTCCCACTGTCTACTTTGTGTGTGAGTCTCTGCTGTGTTGTGCACAAGCAGTACACAATAAAGTGCACATTTATAAAATTCCATCAAAAAACAAGGTTTTTTTATTATTTTTATTTATTACTACATAAAATACAAACCAACATAACAATTAACATACTAATACCTAACAAATTGCTTGAATATATAATTGTTAACACATAATGCTTTATCATAACATAATCCAAAATAATTCAACATTATAACAAGTGCTCCCCCTTCCCTTCGGGATCATTCCTGTTTCCAAAATCTTAACACCTCTTCTGCTGGTGGTTTTCCACTTCCCTTAGAAAACACAAATATTAGGAACTGCTTCCAAATTTCCTCGAAATCATTCGTTTTTGCTATACCTCTTCTCACTTTTATGTTACATGTTAATTTATCATTAATAGCAATCTCCCATACTTCTTTATACCACTCTTCAATATAATAATCACCTTGAATCTTCCAGTTCCTAGCTACAATCAACCTTGCTGCAGTTAGCAAATTCGTTATCAATTCCTTAATTGATCTGCTTCAAAACTTGGAATGGCTGAAGCCCTACTGAAGCCCTACCATGGTGCTAATTCTCATGTTTGCATCTTTAATTTCATTTTTATTTTTTGGAAGTATGGTTACTTCTCAAGGTGCTAGATCCCAATGAGGTTTGAGTTTGAACTTTAAAAATCCCCCCTCCCAAAACAAGGGATGAACTGATATGCTTCAACCTTGGCATGCCTAAAGCCCTATTTGGGAACTATCATGGTGCTGAGTTTCCTCTTGTTATCTTTAAAAATAAATTATTTTTAAAACCTCAAACTTTAAAAAATTCCTAAACATCAGGGGATGAACTGATATGCTTCAAACTTGGTGGAGATGAAGCTCTACTCATGGTGCCAATTTTCATGTCTCTCTGTGCTTTGGAAAGGGTCTGAATCAATCCAAATCGATTTGGATCATGACGATTCACTTCAGACTGATTCAGACCTGTTTTGATTCCATTCGGATCTGTTTCAAAGCCCTCTGAATCACTGTGATTTGCCTTGGATTCAGGGTTCGTATCCAAAGCGATGCACAGCCCTATTTAATGCTGAGTATATTTGTAATTTCTTCTTTTCCCCATTCATTCAACTCTATTTCATTTAAAGCCACCTGCCTAATTTCTTTTCCTGTGAGTAGTTCTGAGGCTTTATCAGTGCATCTGATAAAGAGCTTTATAAAGAGCATTGCTAATACATAACCAATACCAAGTATAATTACCCCATAATTACATATTTTAACAATGTTCTCAACTATCCTGAGATATTCAGGAGCTAGCCCCACCAATCTCATTCTGTGACTTCTCCCCTATGGAAGACTTGAACTGCCTCTTTTACTTTATTTACTTCTGTCACAATCTTCTGGCTCAAGTCTACATAAAGACAACAACTTTAATTGACAACTGCATGAACTCCAACTTGTTGGGCTAATAATTGATCTAAGGCCAAGCATTTTTTGTAAAATTACTGTAGACAAGGATTTGACTTCTTGGGTCAAGTCTAGGAGTGCATTTAATGTGTGATTAAAAGCAATCTAGCTCTTTGGAAATGTATACAATAGCTTTTTCAAGCTCTGCAACTCCCAGTTGAGGGAAGATCCATTGAACAGGAGCATGAAATTGCAAGGGCCTTTCAACTAGGGGGTTATTGGCCTTTCTGGTCTTGCCTCTGTGAATAAAATTGCCTAGATTGGTTATGAGCTAAGAGGTGAGTTTTTTTCTGATTTCAATCATTGGGTTTATGTGACTGAGAGTGCACCTTCCCCTTCAATGTGATGGAAGAGCTTTATAGCCATGGTTCTCACATATGAAATACAAACCAAGTTGATCTTTTAGCAAAATAGTAAGGTGGTTGCCCCGAAGTTCTCTCTCTCTCTCTCTCTATCTCGGAGAGGGGGTATAATTAGGGGTGTGCACGGACCCCCCGATCAGCTTCTCTTCCAGATTTGCAACTTCCAGATCAGGTCCACTCCGCTCCGCCCCGCCTATAGTCTGCTCCGGTTCACTGCGAAGCTCCGGATCCGGATCGGAGCTCCACTTTCCCCCCCTATAGACTTGCATTGAAATCCAAAAAAGCCTACAACTTTTTTTCTGTTAATGTTAGAAACCTCAAACTCAGCACCATGATAGCTTATCCATGTATACACAAGCATGCCAAGCCTCAAGCAGTTAACCTTTTAACTCACCCCAATTCAAGTCCCATGCTAAAACTCCATCAATTTTCACGTTAAAAACGTCAAATTAGGCACCATGACACCTGATGCATGTATACACATGCATACCAAGCCTCAAGCAAATCCAAGCATCCCCTGATTTTCGGGGAATTTTTGAAAATCGGACACCCCATTTTCAGACATGGGATTTTCTCTAACATTTTGACAGATAAAAAACTTTGAAGCAGGCACCCTCACAGATGCCATCTAGATCCACATTTATGGCAAGTTTCAAGCAAATCCCATCATCCCCTGATTTTTGGCGGGGGTTTAACCTTTTAACTCACCCCAATTCAAGTCCCATGCTAAAACTCCATCAATTTTCACGTTAGAAACGTCAAATTAGGCACCATGACACCTGATGCATATATACACATGCATACCAAGCCTCAAGCAAATCCAAGCCTCCCCTGATTTGGGGGGAATTTTTGAAAATCAGACACCCCAGTATCTCAGGGATTTTTAAAGCTGCAGACAGCTCAATGGGCTTTATTCATGGCCATTTCAAAGGAAATCCCAACATACCATGAATTGGGGAGTAGATAAACCTAAATATGAATCTTCTTCCACACTTGAAAAAATTATTTGGAGCTTCATAAAGTCTAAGTGAGCGCAAGAAGGACTTATCCCCTGAGTCAAAGCAAGACACACACAAACCATCCCTGCGAGGCAGGCACAGAGGAGGAGGACTGGACTATGGGATATGCCATAGATCTCTGGGGGAGTCAATCCCGGCAGATGCCCCACCACAGCAGCACCCAGGGGAAGGAGGGAAGGCAGGCAGGCAGCAGACATTTCTGGGGGCACAAGGAAGTGAGCCAAGGATTGTTTATTTCAAAGCCAGCAGTAATGCATTGCAAACCAACCCTGCGAGGCAGGCACAGAGGAGGACTGGGAGCAAGCATGCCAGAGGCTTGTGGGCACAAACCACAAAGCCCATCATGTAGTACAGCTCCCAGGCACCAGGTGGGCAGAGAGGCAGGCAAAGACATGCCATAGATCTATGGGGGAGTCAGTCCCAGCAGGTACCCCAAAACAACAGCACACAGGCGGAGGCAGGAAGGCAGGCATGGAGCAGACATTTCTGTGGGCACAATGAAGTGAGCCAAGGATTGTTTCAAAGCCAGTAGTGCAAACCATCCCTGTGAGGTGGGAGCAGCACAGAGAGATGCCTTTTCTTTTGCATCCCATAACTGGGAGGCTAGGAGGAGAAGAGTAAAGCTTTGTGATCCTTGCTTCAGAGTTGATTGACTGCATTGTGATTACAGCCATTATTAAACAACAACAAAATAATAATGTTAATAATAGTACTAATTAATATTAATAGCAATAACAACAACAACAACAACAAGGAGTTGAACCACAATGAAAGCCTGCCTGACTTCACTGAAGGGAAAAGCCAGGAGAGCTTGGGCTATGAGGTGTATAAATATAAAAGGTAATAAATAAATAAATAAATAAATAAATAAATAAATAAATAAAGGAGGGGTGGAATTAGTGTTGCTGAATAAACAACAAGAAGAATTTTTTTAAAAAGACCATGTCTGTCTTTTACCAGTAAGAGGAAAGTGGACGTGCCCAGGGGGAGGGGGATATGCCAATTTGACTGGCCCTAAGTAAGTACCAGTCTTTAAGAAGCTAGTACCTGACACTTCAACTCATGAGAGGCATTAGCTTCTCGAAGTTCTAGACTGTTTAAGCTTTGGAGTGTTCGGATGACCCTCCAAGAGCAGGAGTGTGTGCACTGGGCATGTCCACATGCCCTAGGGGACCTCATCCCCTTGCACCACATCTATTCAGTTGTTCACCAAGGTTAGGGTGGGGAGCAGTGCTGTGTTTCCTATTTATTATTTATTTGCTTAGTATATGATTTCAGGTTGTGTTTGTGCATTTGGTGGGGCTACTGTTTAAAAAAACACTGGGAAAAGTCCATTCAGAGACGAAGAAAGAGAAGTTTCACAAGTTACTAAGTATCCCGTTTTGCCTATCCCCCACTCCAACTTTGGGATTGGAGGATGCTTCATCAGGTGATCATGACTGGGAGTTGAATCTGCCTCTCAGCACTTCAAAAAGGTACCTCTCCCGCTTTTTTTACCCTATTAAAAAAAATATAACAAGCAAACCACACCACGCGGAGTGCTGAAAATAGGCTCAAAATGACCCCCACCCACGACTCTCTAAGCACACCAAGTTTCAAATAGATAGCTTGAAAAACAAAAAAGTTATCCACTAATCTTTTCCGCAATGCAATCCTATGGGTTAAAAAATCCAAAATGGTGGGCAGAGTGCTCCGTGAAAAGAGGAGCGCTCCGCTTATGGTCGCCTCTCTTCGCCATACTTCTCCAGCCCCCCGATTTGCTTCTCCTCCGCCTCGGGCGGAGGCGGATCACCCCAATTCGCTGTTGCTTCTCCGGTTCTAAGCGAAGCGGATCACACCCCTAGGTATAATACCAAGGGCATTGGGCTTTATAGCTAACCTTGTTCCATAGTCTTGCCACATTTTCCCAGGTGGTAAGATTGTATCCACATATCAGGGACTCTTGAATGGCTGAGAGCAAAGACTCATATACAAATGCAGAGGGATTCTTTGTACAAAATGACACATCAAAATTACGTAGATAAGTATAGCCATTTTCAGTGAGGAATTGAACAACGAACTAGATTCGCTAGCTCACTAATGAGTGGTAAAGTTGACTTGGGCTTTGGTGTAAATTGAATAAACTGCACTGTGTGCCTCAGCTTCCCAGTGGAATATTTAGCTGTTTACAAGTATGGTCAAACACATCTTTTGTCCCTGGACTCACCCCCAAATCTCCCACGTCTGTGTCAAACCCTAAAGTCCATTCACAAAGGCTCTCAGGGACTCCTTCTACATCTTTGGTGCCATTCTCATGTTCTGCCCATACTGGGAAATTGGCTTAAATGGTGAATTTCATACTCTGGAATTCCTTTTGGAAACCATTGCTGGTACAACTGTTCTTTATATTTATTAATCAAATGGGAGTGGTTGACAAATCACATTTGTCAATGTGATGGGGAACCCATCTATAAGTATTGTCAGAATATAGGGAGGCCAGCCAAGTTACCTGGTCAGATTTTAGCCATTGTGACACTTTGGCTGGAATTAACCCTATAATGGCTTTCAAAGCAGGAATGTAGGGGTGTGGGGAATTCAGGGAAAGCATAGGCAATATATAACAGAAACAATACTCTATTCCACATATTCTTAAATGTTTCCCAGATAAGAGCGGCTATAAGTAACAAGAGGAACAGAATAACTAAGACAGGCTAACTGGGTTTCCTCTACGGATCTTGCACTCCAGGTTTAGTTGATGAGGCATGGGACCTTCCTGCAGGGGGCTTTCCAAAATGGAGAGCTATTTGGGATTGCTGATTTCCCTACTTCAGTGCAAAAACCCCAAGTTGCAAATGTCTTCTGTCAACCATCCGTCTTCGTACAGATTATTATTATTATTATTATTATTATTATTATTATTATTTATTTATATAGCACCATCAATGTACATGGTGCTGTACAGAGTAAAACAGTAAATAGCAAGACTCTGCCGCATAGGCTTACAATCTAATAAAATCATAGTAAAACAATAAGGAGGGGAAGAGAATGCAAACAGGCACAGGGTAGGGTAAGCAGGCACAGGGTAGGGTAAAACTAACAGTATAAAGTCTGCACAACATCAAGTTTTAAAAGCTTTAGGAAAAAGAAAAGTTTTTAGTTGAGCTTTAAAAGCTGCGATTGAAGTTGTAGTTCTCAAATGTTCTGGAAGAGCGTTCCAGGCGTAAGGGGCACACAACTTGTCCCAATCATCTCTCTGCAGAGGGTGCCTGCTATGATGGTTTTTTGTCTTCTTCTGTTCAAGTCTATACTTTAATTCACAGTCAGTTGACAGGCCTACTGCTCTCCAGGGTGAAAGGCACTGGCTTCTGGATTCAATGGCTGGTTGCCTTGACATGAATGCTCAAGGTTTGAATGTTGTTGAGCTCCTGGCTCTCCCTGATGGCTCCAGGAGGGCCTCTGGAAGAAGGTGAGTAAGCTTGCAGTGTAATGCATGAACCCACAGACTGACTGCTGCGACTTTAACCACTGTGTAGGTGATGAGGAGCACCTGGTAGGGACCTCTCCAGCAAGGTTCAAGACAATGCTTCTTTAAGTAGCGTGTCACGTAGACGTAGTCTCCAGGCTGAATGTCATGAGCAGGCTTGTCGGTTAAGGGTGGCTGGGTGTCACGGAGCTGTGAATGCACAACTTGCAGAGCATTAGAGAGGCCCTTGCAGTATTCCACAAGGGAGTGGTGCAGGGCATGAGGACCCCCATCTGGAGGAGCCAATGCAGGATTGTATGCCCCCCCCCCCATAAGAATCTCAAAAGGGGAGAGCTTGTGTTTTGCCTGTGGGATTGTTCTAATCTGCATGGCTACAATGGGCAAAGCATCTACCCACTGCAAATCTGCATCTTCATACACTTTTGAAAAGCGGTTCTTGATCTGGCTTTGTTCAACTACTGTCTTTGACCCACTTTTAGGCTACTAACACAGGCAACTTTGCCATGGCCACAGCTTGCCTTCTTTATCACCCCCACTATCCTGGCTACAATCCTGAATGGTTGTCAAGTTCTCAAGAGGATAAGGCACCTATCGCTGTCTCTCCTATCAGCATCAGCAAAGGAGCTGGAAGCAGGACAGAGATAGCAATGGCAACAGTACTCCTCCCAGCTTGATGTTCTATTTGAGTTTTTAGTTCT
The DNA here is from genome assembly GCF_023053635.1 of Elgaria multicarinata webbii. Lineage (NCBI taxonomy): Eukaryota > Metazoa > Chordata > Lepidosauria > Squamata > Anguidae > Elgaria > Elgaria multicarinata. The sequence continues at coordinate 839,972 of NC_086175.1, forward strand.
CTTCATTCTCCTCTTCATTCAATGTTTTTGGGTGAACAAGATCACAAGAACAAGATATTTGTGCTTAATATAGGAAATACTTCATTTGTTTTCTCAGTATTGACAATATATTAAAACTAGGGCTGTGCACGGACCCCCCGATCCGCTACGGATCCTGATCCGCAATGTCCAGATCAGCTCTGCTCCACGTCGATCCACCTATGGTCCGCTCTGCTTCGCTGCAGAGCTCCGGATCCAAATCGGAGCTCCATTTCCTCCCCCCATAGACTTGCATTGAAATCCAAATGCCTATAACTTTTTTCTGTTAATGTTAGAAACCTCAAAATCAGCACCATGAGAGCTTATCCATGTATCCACCTTCATGCCCAGTGGGAAGGAAATCCAAGGCTCCAGTGATTTTTTGGGAATTTTTGAAAATCCTACACCCCATTTTCAGAATTTGGATTTACTCCAACAGTTTTACAGACACAAACTTGCAAATGGGCACCCTCACAGATGCTATCTAGATCCACATTCATGGCAAGTTTCAAGCCAATCCGAGTATGCCCTGATTTTTCATAATTTTTAATGTTTTTTTTAATGTTTTAAGCATCATCCCTAACCCTTTTGATATCTCTGTCAGTTTTCACATAAGAAACCTCAAAATTGGCACCATGAGAGCTTATCCATGTATCCACCTTCATGCCCAGTGGGAAGGAAATCTGAGGCTCCAAGTACTTTGCGGTACTGAAATGCAGGTGGATCATCCAGCAATGTTAATGCTCCAAGCCACAGCGTGGTAAATGGGTGCATCATCTTCCACACTCAAAGTAACTGCTTCAATAACAAAAGCATCATCATCATGGGACAATGGAACCCAAACCAGGTCCGGCTTCACTAGCTCCTCTCACTACATTCACAGAGTATTTCTTGAAAGCAGCAGAACTGCTGCTTTTCCACCCCTCCTTTCTCATTCTGTTTTTCCCAATTCAGTGAAGTCAGGCAGGCTTTAATGTGGTTCAACTTCATATTGTGGTTGTGATTGTTATTATTAATATTAGTAGTAGTACTGCTAGAATTCTTGTTACTATTATTATAATTGTATAATGGCTGTGATGACAGTGCAGTAAATCAACTCTGAAGCAAGGAAGACAAAGGTTTACTCTTCTCCTCCTAGCCCCCTATTAGTTATGGGTTGCGAAAGACATCTGTCTGTGCTGCTCCTGCCTAACAGGGCTGGTTTGCCATACTGGCCAGGAATGGAAACAATCCTTGGCTCACTTACTTATGACTGCAGAAATGTCTGCCTGCCTGCCTGTGCCTGCCTCTCTGCCTAGGAGCCATCCTTGTGGGGTAGCTGGATCTGCTGGGAATGACTTCCCCAGAGATCTATGGCTTACCTGTGCGAGGTACCAGCTCCTTTGTGCCTGCCTGCCAATGCCTGCCTTTGCCCACTTCCCAGACAGGTGCTCCTGTCTGGGCTCCTGGCTTTGAGAAGCTACCTTACACTTCAACTCCTTCACTAAACCATTACTTTCACTTTGCCATGTTGTTCAGCAACGGGAACGGGACTTTGACTCCAGCAGTCCACTGGTTGTCCTTTGGAAGTTCTGCAAGCTCTCTTTCACTTCCATGGTGACACCAATTGCCCGCCTGAGCTCTCTGGTGTCACCACAGAAACAGGGGTTACAGAGGAAGAGGGGTTGGATGAGACTGGGGAGAGAGCCTCGGCCTGCTGCTGCTCATTATCACCCATGTCCTGGAGGACCACCGCCTCCTCCTCCTGCCCCTCCACTGTGCTGAAGACCTTGTCTATGAGGTCTGGAGACAGGTCCATCAGCGGGCTCACGGCCTCAAGCAATAATGAAGAAGTTGGGGATACTCCTCTTCCTACAATGGCACTAATGCTGCTGCCACCTGCCTCTTGCAAAGGGGCACTTTTTCCACCCTCAAAAAGCGAACGCCGGACGCAAGTTGGAGAAGCGGGTGCACCTGCCTGCTTCTTCTCCTGCTTCTGTTGAGGAGCAGCCAGCCAAGGACTTGCCCATTTGATTTTCACAACAGGAGAGGCTGCCTGCTTACTGGTGCCAGCCTTGCCTTGACCAGCACGGCTTTCAGCACGCCCAGCCACAGACGTGCACCTGCTGCCTTTTCGCATGATGAATAATAATTATTATAATTAATTATAATTATAATTATAATAGTAATAATAAATATATTTATTAATGGGACAAGTGTGTATGTTTTGCCCAAACTTGATTTGAATGGTCAAACTTTATTTGCTTTTTGCACTTAACAAGCAGTGCATGGCAAACACACTCACACAATAACACACAGTCCAAAGGAACACACGCACACACAGAGTAAGAGACAGAAAGAGAGGATAATATTTTTTTGGTATTTTTTGTAAACTTTGTTTATATAGAAGAAAGAAGGAAGATGAAACACAGGCACAGAGCACAGGATTTAAAAGAGGGGGAAGAGGTTGGGGGTGGGGTGGGGTTGGGAAACCAAACAAACACTCCAAAAATGAAAAATGAAAAGTTTACATAAATCAAAGTACGGGAAAAGCACAGAGCAAGCACTCAGAAACAAACAAAGAAACACAACCCAAGCCAAATCCTAATCCTAATAATCCTATCTCCTTCAAAACACAGCTGCAGCACAGAACTAAGTCCTCTCTCCACTAAGACCAACCCCACAAAGAGACAGAAAGGAAAAGGGTCTCTGAGTGGGTCTGCCTTAGTCCCCCCTCCAACAGTGGGATTGGAGGATGCTTCACATAAGGTGATCACTTCTCATCACAATTGGGAGTTGAATCTGCCTCTCATCGCTTTAAAAAAACCCTTACCTCTTGCTTTTAGCCATTCTAAACGAATTAATACCAAGCAAACCACAGGACGAAAAGGTCTGAACATCTCCACAAATAACCCCCAACCACCACTCTCTAAGCACAGCAAGTTTCAGGGATGTGGGTTTCAAAACAAAAAAAAAGTTATGCGCTAAACTTTTCCGCAATGCAATCCTATGGGGAAAAATAGTTTTGTGAACCACCCAGAGAGCTTCGGCTATTGGGCAGTATAAAAATTAGGGATGTGCTCCGCTCCGATTAGGAGCGTAGAAGCAGTAGCGGATTGGCCTGCTCCGCCTTACCCAGAGGCGGAGTAGGAGCGGACCGCGGACCCCCTAGAAGCAAGGCGAAGAGAAGCGACCATTTTTCGGAGCTCCGAGTTCAGTCGGAGCGCTCCGGTCGCCATCTTGAAAACATTTCGCCATAGGATTGCATTGCGGCAAATAATCGCGCATAACTACGTTGTTTTTGAAGCTATCGTTCTGGAAATTCTTGTGCACAGAGAGTCGTGGATGGGGGTCATTTTGAGACCACTCTCACCTCTCTGCGTGCTGTGGTTCACGTGCAATATTTTTTTAAAAATCGGGGCAACCGCGGGGCTCAAACTGCGTTTCGGCTTTTCGCCCATAGGATTGCATTGAGGGAAAGAATCGGGGATAACTGGGGGGGGGTTTAAGCTATCGTTCTGAAAATTCTTGTGCACAGAGAGTCGTGGATGGGGGTCATTTTGAGACCACTCTCAACTTTCTGCATCGTACGGGTCGCGGGCTAGAAGTTTTTTAAAAATAGGGTCAACCGCGGGGCTCCGTTTCGGCTTTTCGCCCATAGGATTGCATTGAGGGAAAGAATCGGGGATAACTGGGGGGGGGGTTTAAGCTATCGTTCTGAAAATTCTTGTGCACAGAGAGTCGTGGATGGGGGTCATTTTGAGACCACTCTCAACTTTCTGCATCGTACGGGTCGCGGGCTAGAAGTTTTTTAAAAATCGGCGGGAAAAATACCTTTTTCAAAGGGCTGAGGGGCAGAGTCAGCTCCCGGTCATGATGATCCCAAAGTTGGAGGAGGGCATAGGCAAAACAGGTAACTTGGGATTCTGGGAAACTTCTCTTTCTTCATCTGAACGGGCTTTTCCCCGTGTTTTTTAACACAGTAGCCCCACCAAATGCACAAACACAACCTGAAATCATATACTAAGCCAAGAATAAGAGATAGAAAACACAGCACTGCTCCCCACCCTAACCTTGGTGAACAACTGAATCGATGTGGTGCAAGGGGATGAGCTCCCCTAGGGCATCTCATCGTGGACGTGCCCCCACTCTCTCCTGCACTGGAAGGCCATAGAGCCTTCCAAAGAGAGTAAAACGGTGGAGCAATGCCTATCATGAGTTGAAGTGAATGGTCACTTTTCAGTGGTGGAGCAATGCCTGTTATGAGTTGAAGTGAGCGTTTTACTTCTTCTCAGAGCTGTTGGTGGCTGTCTTGAACTGGCAGCTACTTCCCCCTCCCCCGGGCACGTCCCCCTATTGCTGGTAAAAGACAGATATAGCCTTTTTTTTTTAATTCTTCTTGCTGTTTATTGAGCAACACTGCTGCTTTTAATTCCACCCCTCCTTTGTTTATTGATTGATTTATTCCATTTTCTATGCATTACTGGCTTATCCTTGGCTCCCTTCCTTATGCCCCCAGAAATGCCAGCTGCATGCCTGCCTGCCTTCCCTCCCTCCTCCCCTGCCCACCTCGCAGGGATGTTGTGTGTGGGGTGCCCGATTTTCAAAAATTCGCCAAAAATCAGGGGATGATGGGATTGCCTTGAAACTTGGCGTGTGTGTGTATACGCCCATGAGGTGTCATGGTGCCAAACGTGAGGTTTCTAACTTCAACGGAAAAAAAGTTGTTTACTTTTTTAGCTTTCAATGCAACCCTATGGGGGGGCAAAAACGGAGCTCCGGATCCGGATCCGGAGCTCCGAGCGGAGCGGAGCGGAAGTGGGCGGAGCGGGGGCGGGGCGGAGCGACCCGCTCCGAAAAATGGCGGATCTGCAAGTGAAGCGGAGCGGGGGGTCCGTGCACACCCCTAATAAAAATGTAATAAATAAATAAATAAATATCCAAAATGGCAGGCGGTGCACTTTGTGAAAAGTGGATCGATTCGCTTGTGGTTGCTTCTCTTCACTATGCTTTGCTAGCCCCCGACTCGCTTCTCCTCCACCTATAATGGAGGCGAAGCCCCCCACTTCGCTATTGCTTCTCTGAACCGAAGAGAAGCAGATCACAGCCCTAATTAAAATGTACATTCTAGAACTAAAGTAGACAATGGGTGGTAATTTCATTCTTTTCTTTGTGTGTGTGTGTGTGTTTCTTTTTTTAAAAAATGGTGTCTAAAAAATAAACTAGATGATACACAGGAACACATGAAAAATTCCCAACCCACTGTTATTGTTTTAAACTGAAAAGCCATATTGGACACTGTGATTAGAAGTGGAAGAGTGGTGTGAGAGGGGCTGCTCCCTGTATTTATATTCCCCTACCACCCCCATACTGGTTCTGCCAATGCAACTTTCCCCTATTTCTTCTCTTTTGTATGGCTCTTGCCAATAGCCTTGTGTTTTTATTCCCTGACTCATAGTAGCATTCCTCATGTGTAAGGAAGATGGTAGTAAGACATCAGATCAAATGCAAATTAATACATTATTTGCAAATTTTAATAAAAGACTATATCAATCAACACACCACAACTTAGAAAATGTTACTGCATTTCTGGAGCTTAGGGGGTATCACACCTGCAACTCCAGAACATCGTAACATTTTGAATAAACCCATATCAGTAGAGGAAGTAGAGCAAGCAATTAAAAGATTGAAACGTAACAAAAGTCCAGGCCCTGATGGGTTTTGAAGTTCTTTTTATAAAATAATTAGAGAAACATTATGTCCACACATTACAAGTCTCTTCAACAATATTTGGGAGGGGGGATCTATCCCACACACATGGAAAAAGTCTTGTATTATAGTATTGCCAAAACCAAGGAAAGATCTAACCCAGGTGGGATCTTATTGTCCTATAACATTGCTTAACCAAGACCAGAAATTGTTTTCCTCTATATTAGTATCTATACTACACCATATTATAAGGATCATCAGGATCAAGCTGGATTTATTCCAAGGCGTCATATTGTAGATCCTATTTGAAGGCTTTTGAATATAAACTGGGATGCTTCATATAAAAAACAACCCTTAGGCTTATTATCTTTGGATATTTTTAAGGCATGTGATTGCCTTGAATAGCCATATTTGTTAAAAGTTCTTCAAGCATATCAATTGGGAGATCAATTTATTGCAACGATTTCAAGTCTATGTACTGTAAATAGGGCCTTAGTTAGGACAAATCAGATGGATTCATTACCAATATCAATTGAAAGAGGAACAAAACAAGGCTGTCCATTATCTTCTCTGCTCTTCACGCTCTCCTTGGAACCATCAGCTAATGTCTTACATACTAACACCCTTGTACAGGCTGCTGGGGAGGAGGCAAAGAACACTTATTGAGCATGTATGCAGATGATATGATAGTGATGCTATCTGAAACAATAATTGACATCTTTTCCACAAGTAGCAGACCTACGAGTAAACTTTGAGAAAGCAGTATGTTTTTCAATATGCTGCCCCAGCAGCAATTAGATGTGTGTAAGACCCTCCAGGTCCAATGTGTCATACTTCATTTAAATACTTAGGTATACAATTACCACATAATATAGCCAAAATATTTAACTTAAATTATAACTTAAGGAGATTAAACAAAATATAAAATCATGGTCAAAACTAAAATTATCAATTTTAGGAAGAATAGCAGCAATTTAGATTAAAGTGATTATGAGATTCTTATACTTATTCCAAGTCCTCTCCATCCTCATCCAGCTTCAAATATTAAAAAATTGGCAAAAACAAATAAATGCATTTATTTTTCAGGGCAAAACACCTAGGTTAGCAATGAAATATTATTATAAAAGAACAGCTGGTGGAGGCTGGGGACTTCCTTATCAATATATTACGAAGCATTTCAACTAAGGCAATTGGGATTCATAATTAATGAGGGGGGGAGAATTGGATCAGATTGGAGGAGATGTTGGGGATGGGCCCCATGTGGGCTGTACCTCATGGAATAATAAAGATAGGAGATATCCGCCAAATTAAAAACCCTTACACACTAACAACTTTTACTGTTTGGAAAAGGTGGCAGACCAAATTAGCACCAGTGTGCTCTCCAATGACTACACTACAAACATACTCCAGATTATTAGATGAAGGGTTGAGAAGAAAAATAGCACAATGGACAGACTATGGCCTGTTTCATTTAAGAGATTTTTATATATAAAGCATTGCTTATACAATAGATCAGCTGAAAACCAAAATACAACAGTGAAACTTAAATTGGATACAAGAAATACAATTAATGCACATACTGCGAGATCCAATTACCAAATTACATGCTACTAGGCCATTAACGGCAACTGAACAAATAATTCTTTCAAAAGTGTTCACAGGGGAGGGAATTGTATCATATCTTTATAGAATTTTATTTGAGGTGCAAACAGGTTCTTTACAGGGACTGAAAGTTGCATGGGAGACAGACTTTGGCTTTGGGATCAGCTTTGGGTATAAACCCCATACAAATCAGTCTCAGCAGCCATTAAGGAAACATCTTTGAAGAGGCTGCATCTTTGGTATAGAACCCCAGTGCAAATGGCTCACATCACGTCCGATGGGAAGTCTGACTGCTGGAGGGGGTGTTCCTCCAGAAGCACATATTATCACCTCTGGTGGGAATGCCCGTGGGTTCAGTAGTTCTGGCATATGGTACATCAGGAACTATTACAGATAACACAGGAATATATTCAGTTTATTCCAGAATTAATTTTATTGTACTTGTATTATAATAAAAAGCAACCTATTGTAGTTAAACAATTAGTAACTTTCTTAATAGCAGCTGTGAGACAAACAGCAGTGGAAAAACAGTGGAAAAATTTGGATCATCTTGACAAAGAGGCATGGTATAAGAACATATGGTCTACTGCAGTTAAGTTATGAGTACTACAAGGCAAAGATGAGCCACTAGTGTTTAGTGCTATATGGTGAAAATTCATTTTCCTGTCGTTTTTTCCTGTATAATATTGCCAGGATTCGATCATTTCTGTCTATCTCTTCTGCCAAGACGCTTGTTCATGCACTGGTTATTTCTTGGTTGGACTACTGCAACCTTCTTCTCTCTGGCCTTCCTTCTTCTCACATCAGTCCACTGGTTTCTGTTCACCACTCTGCCACTAAGATCATCTTCCTGGCTCGCCGCTCTGACCATGTTACTCCACTTCTGAAATCTCTTCATTGGCTTCCAATTCACTTCAGAATCCAATATAAACTTCTCCTGTCGACCTTCAAAGCTTTTCACGGTCTAGCTCCTTCCTATCTCTCCTCTCTCATCTCACACTATTGCCCCGCTCGTCCTCTTTGCTCCTCTGATGCCATGTTTCTCACCTGCCCAAGGATCTCTACTTCCCTTGCTCCTCTTCGGCCATTTTCCTCTGCTGCCCCTTACGCCTGGAACGCTCTTCCAGAACATCTGAGATCCACAAGTTCAATCGCAGCTTTTAAAGCTCAGCTAAAAACGTTTCTTTTTCCTAAAGCTTTTAAAACTTGATGTTGTTTGGACTTTACACTGTTAGTTTTACCCTACCCTGTGCCTGTTTACCCTACCCAGTGTCTGTTTACATTCTCTTCCCCTCCTTATTGCTTTACTATGATTGATTAGATTGTAAGCCTATGCGGCAGGGTCTTGCGATTTACTGTTTTACTCTGTACAGCACCATGTACATTGATGGTGCTATATAAATAAATAAATAAATAAATAAATAATAATAATAATTTCACACACAACTGATTCTGAGTTGCTGATATATGTATATCAAACATAGCTATGGATTGTATAAATGGTATGACATTTCCGATATAGATTAAATCTATAGTAAATTTATAATAATATCAAGAATTTAAAAAGGTAATAAGGGGAATAAGCTTCACTCCATTGTTTTCTTATTTGTTATATTATTATTATTATTATTATTATTATTATTATTATTCATTTGGGGGAGGGAGGGAGATATTATATTATATTATATTATAATGTTTGTGGTATGTTGAATATATGAAAATCTTTAATAAAAACATTATTTTAAAAAGAAAGAAAGAAGGAGTTTTTTCTTCCCATGTCCTGCTTTTTAGATAGCAGCAAAGGTCTTACTGTGGTGTCTTTAAAGTGCCAAAGAGGGACCATTCCTTTCTTGGCTAATTGGTCTTTCTTTCCCATTATTACTGCTGGGATTTGGGGGGGGGGGGAGTTAAAGATTAAGCCTCATGTGGCGCAGAGCGGTAAAGCAGCAGTTTCTGCGGCTGAAACTCTCCCCACGGCCTGAGTTCGATCCCAGCAGAAGCTGGTTTCAGGCAGCCGGCTCGGGTCGACTCAGCCTTCCATCCTCCTGAGGTCGGTAAAATGAGTACCCAGTTAGCTGGGGGAAAGGTAATAATGGCTGGGGAAGGCAATAGCAAACCACCCAGCCTGCCAAGAAAACATCAGCGAAAGCTGGCTTCCCTCCAAGAGTCAGTAATGACTCAGTGGTTGCACAAGAGGTTCCTTTCCTTTCCCTAAAGATTAAGAGGATTCTTGTAGACTGTCTGTTTGTTTTAAAAGCCTCTTAATTGATTTGAAGTCTACGTTGCCCAAAGAAAAACCCAGCAGAGCCTCAGGTATTGTTTGGCCCAGAAAACAGAGCTCCAGTTAGAAAGTGGCCTTCTGTAGGGGAATAAGTGAACCCCAACTTCACATGGTCTCAATATCAAATTATTTGAATAAGCAAAAATTCTTACTACTTTATCCTTTGGTGATTTGTCGCTCTCTCCCTGCACTTCCCAGAGGTCAGTGTTGTAAGCCACAGCAATGCACGAGTGCCCTATTTGCTTCATGAGGCAGGTGTTCCTGCAGGCTACCAAACAGAGGGACTAACAGGGCATAGCATTGTCTAGCTGGATCTGCAACAAACCCAGCCTCACCACTCCTGGCAGGTCCATGTTCTACAGCACCTGCTCTCAGATGAACTTGATGGAATCTCACCCTCTACCCCTGGGTTTAATTTACTAACCTCCCCTGGCTGGACCTTGCAGGGAACTATAGGGATAGGAAGAGCAGATATACATAGTAGGGCTGTGCGGAGCAGCTATGCTCCACTTTGAAAATTGAAGCAGAGTTCCACTGAGGGGCTGCTCTGCTCTGATTTTTGAAGTAGCTCAGTTGCTTCACTTCATGAGGTTATCCATCAGAACTCTGATCCATTTTTGGATAACTGCTCTCTTCGGATTACTATTGCATAAAACACAATATTAAAACTACACTATAAAATCTCCTTTTGGAAGCCATGTAAACTAACTATGCTCTTTTTCTGTTCTTGCAGCTTCGACTCCATTCCTTTTGTTACCTTTCATCTCCCCCCTCCTATTTCAGTTTGACTGTCCTTGGCTATTTTCTTGCCCCTCCCCACCTATTCTTCCATTAATTCCCCTCTATTGACTTCCTTTCTGCTTTCATTCTTTTCACTAAAGTCTCTCCACCTACCAGCTCCTATTTCCCTCAATGTTAGCTTTTGTGGAAAATCTAATATGCCAGCAGGATACCTTGAGGCTTGTAGTCCTTCAGTAATGAAGCATCAAGACATCTACATCACCCACAATGCTTCATGGACCAAAACACTGGTGCCGTGCATTGCTCTCAGGGAAGCACAGTACCAGATCACCACCCCGTGCCCAGCTGATGAAGGAGCCATGGAGCATGATGGGACTACAGTTTTCATCATGCCTTGGCCTGGTGCATACAACAGAAGCTCCCAGCCAGACTCGACAGCATCCTGGGGTGTTGTGCCCCCTCTTCCTCCCCCCCTCATACCACTAGGAGAAACAAGGAACTGGTGCCATGGGTGGGGAGGAGGAGATCATGCACATTGCCAAGCACCTTGACAAGATGATTGCCAAGAAAAGTGCAGAGAGTGACTCTGCTGCAAGCCTGACAGACCATCAAAAAGCCTTAGAAGAAACTTTAAAAACAGATCTTAGAAGTTCCGTCAGGGCTTCGCTTTGCTCCAAAGGTATCTGATGGTTTAAAAAAACATCCCCACTCTGCTCCATGAATATGAAGCTTCGACGGAGCTCTGTTGAACCTTTGGATTTGTGGAGCGGGGCACACAGCCATAATACGTAGCATACATAGATTGCTGAGAGTGGCAAATCAAAAATCAAGTATGTTTCTTTTCAAGAACCAAGGAAATTCAATGGGTCTTACTTTTGAGTAAATATCTATGGATGGAAATGCAGCCTATGCAGGACTGAAACTTGACCACAAACTTGATCATGATCTGCTACTTTAAGATCCAAACAAGAAGAAACAGAACGTAGCATAAAATGAGCTATAATAATTAACACAGTAAACTGTAACTTATTCTGATATAGAATATTTTCCTTTATCATCTTGTGTGCTTCCAGGATAAATCAGGGAATTTTAATTTTTAATTTTAGTTTTTCAAGTTGTCTCCAAATACAGACACAAAACATGAAATGCTTCCTTTTCATGAGGCAGTTATCTGTGTTAAAAGTTAAAAGTTATCTTTTATCTGTGGATGCTGGATATTGAAGAGTTTATTTATTTTTTTATTGCATTTTTATACTGCCCAATAGACAAAGCTCCCTGGAGCGGTTCACAAAAATTAAAGATCATAGAATCATAGAATCACAGAATCGCAGAGTTGGAAGGGGCCTACAGGGCCATCAAGTCCAACCCCCTGCTCAATGCAGGTATCCACCCTAAAGCATCCCTGACAGATGGTTGTCCAGCTGCCTCTTGAAGGCCTCTAGTGTGGGAGAGGCCACAACCTCCCTAGGTAACTGGTTCCATTGTCGTACTGCTCTAACAGTCAGGAAGTTTTTCCTAATGTCCAGCCGGAATCTGGTTTCCTTTAACTTGAGCCCATTATTCCATGTCCTGCACTCTGGGAGGATCGAGAAGAGATACTGGCCCTCCTCTGTGTGACAACCTTTTAAGTATTTGAAGAGTGCTATTATGTCTACCCTCCATCTTCTCTTCTCCAGGCTAAACATGTTCAGTTCTTTCAGTCTCTCTTCATAGGGCTTTGTTTCCAGACTCTTGATAATCCTGGGACCACAGACTATGCTATTTGGAAGATGGACTGCTGGCAAGGGATGGGTTGCACCTCACAAGGCCTGGAAATAATGTGTTTGGCCACAGCATGAAGAAATTGATCAGGATGGCTTTAAACTGAATCTTACAGGGATGGGAGACTCTGGGACTTCTTAGACCTACCTTTGAATCCAGTTGGGAGGAGGGGCCAGCCCACGCTAAAAGTAGTGTGGGCTGTCACCCCAGTCTAAAAGTCAGATGCGACGTGCTGCAGGAAAGCCCTGTCACGTCCACCATTTTTTAAATTTTAAAGTGTTGGGTGCGCAGGAGCACAGCATTTTTAAAAAAAGGGTTCCCTGCTCCCCCCACCCCAATTTCCCCACCCTGGCCATGATCCCCTCACCCACGATCTTCGATCCCCCCCGCCGATGATCTCCGATCCCACCCACCCACGATCTCCAATCCCCCCCACCTGTGATCTCTGATCCCCAACATCCCCCCTAGCTCTGTTTCCCCCATCCCCCTGGCTCTGTTTTCCCCACCACCCCCGGCTCTGTTTCCCCCATCTTCCCACCCTGCCCTGATGGCCACAATGCTCCTGTGGAGCACTGCTCACCATCCGCCACTTTTCCCAGATACTTAGCTCTTGAAAGCCCGAGACCGCGGGAAATACCGGGCCACAACCGGTGCTGGTTATCCTGGGCCAAGGGAGGATTACCCCTGCCTGAGCCTGGAATCCCCTGTGTGTCATCTGGATGCACCGGGCTACACTGTCATCTAGCAAGGCCCTTAAACTCAAGGCAACAATGGATGAAGGCCCATGCACCACAGTACAGAGAGCAGCTCCAATAATGCCCCAAAATTCTGATTAACAAACTAGCTAAAAGTGGGCTAGATTGAATAACTATTAAGTGAATTCACGGTTGGCTACAGAATCAGACTCAAAGAGTGTTTATCAACAGAACCATCTCAAACTGGGGGGAGGTAACGAGTGGGGTACTGCAGGGCTCAGTCCTCGGCCCAGTGCTCTTCAACATTTTTATTAATGATTTGGACGAGGAGATGCAGGGAACGCTTATCAAATTTGCAGATGATACAAAATTGGGTGGGGTAGCTAATAACTTGGAAAATAGAAACAAACTTCAAAGTGACCTTGATAGGCTGGAGCGCTGGGCTGAAAACAGCAAAATGAAATTTAATATGGATAAATGCCAAGTTCTACATCTAGGAAAAAGAAACCAAATGCGTAGTTGCAAGATGGGGGATACTTGGCTCAGCAATTCTGCAAGCGAGAAGGATCATGGAATTGTAGATCACAAGCTGAATATGAGCCTACAGTATGATTTGACTGCAAAAAAAAGCAAATGTTGTTTTGAGATGCATTAATAGAAGTATAGTTTCCAAATCACGCAAGGTACTGGTTCTCCTCTATTCGGCCCTGGTTAGGCCTCATCTTGAGTATTGCATCCATTTCTGGGAACCACACTTTAAAAAGGATGCAGACAAGATGGAGGGGTTTCAGAGTAGAGCAACGAGGATGATCAGGAGTGTGAAAACAAAGCCCTATGAAGAGAGACTGAAAGAACTGGGCATGTTTAGCCTGCAGAAGAGAAGATTGAGGAGAGACATGATAGCACTCTTCAAATACTTCAAAGGTTGTCACACAGAGGAGGGCCAGGATTTTTTCTCAATCCTCCCAGAGTGCAGGACATGGACTAATGTCAAGTTACAGGAAGCCAGCTTCCGTCTGGACATTAGGAAAAACTTCCTGACTGTTAGAGCAGTACAACAATAGGGCCAATTACCTAGGGAGGTCATGGGCTCCCCCACACTAGAGGTATTCAAGAGGCAGCTGTACAACCATCTGTCAGGAATGCTTTAAGGTGGATTCCTGCATTGAGCAGGGGGGTTGGACTCGATGGCCTTTGAGGCCCCATCCAACTCTGCTATTCTATGATTCTATGATTGTATGAATTAGGATAGATACTTTAGTCCCCTTATTGTACAATTACCCACAATGGGATGATGCAATTTTATTTTTTGTCATAGATTTAGGATTTCTTTCCAAGGCATTCGCGCACCTTTTTTCTCCAGAAACCAGTCATCCATCTCTGGGATGGAGGATGTAGTCATGGAGAAAATAAACAAAGAAGTAAGGGCTGGCTGTGTGTTAGGCGCTTTTCCGCTTACCCCATTGCCCCAGCTCAGAGCCTCCCTTTTAAGCATAGTCTCCAAGAAGACCCCTGAAGAGTATCTGTTAATTCACAATTTGTCGTACCACCAGGGCGGATCAGTTAATGATGCCATCCCAACTGAATTATGTACAGTCCATTATGCTTTCTTTGACAGCACCATATATATGGTTCAGCGCTGCAGGAGGGGGCTCTGATGGGAAAGTGTGATATCAAATCAGCTGTTCACTTTCTGCCAGTACACCTGGAGGATTTTGACCTCCTGGGTTTTTCCTTTCATAAGAGTTCTATGTTATTTGAACCCTTCCTATAGGGTACTAGATGTCTTGCTCAGTATTTGAGAAGTTCAGCACCTTTTTGGAGTGGGCCTGGAGGTGTCGCACTGACTCAAATAACTCCACACATTATTTAGATGATTTTCTTTTCATGGGCATTGTGCATTCAGATCAGTGCAAACGCTACATGGCAGAATTTGAGTCACTGGCCACTGAGATGGGTGTTCCATTTGCCCATGAAAAAATGGAAGGACCAGCTACAATTTTGGCCTTTTTAGTTATTCAGCTTGACTCAACATAACAGAGTTGCAGTCTTCCCAAAGGCAAATTGGACATGCTTCAGAAATTGATTGCACTGCCCATGGGGCACATAAAGTCACTCTCTGTGCTGGTGAGGCATGACACTCTCTGTCAATGGCAGGAATGAGTCAGGCACCTGAATTTTGCTAGCAGAGTGGTGGCTCCAGGTCACGCCTTCATCAGGTGCCTGTGTGATGCTATGAAGGGGTAGAACATCCCCTTCATTGTATAGGAATGTCAGCAGAAACAAGAGTAGATTTGGATGTTTGGCCGTCCTTCCTTGATTAATATAACAGCATATCTTTTTGGAGGCAGGAATTACTGTTGAAGGCACAGCTGCAGGAGTGATCCGATGCCTCAGGCTCTCATAGTTTTGGGGTGATTGTCAGGTACCAGCAGTGGCTGTAGCATTGTGTGTATAGCAGTGGCCACAGCATTGTGTGCATAGCAGTGGCCACATCATTGTGTGCATAGCAGTGGCCACAGCATTGGAAGGAAACTGAGATCTGCCAAGACCTGACATTTTTGGAGATATTTCTCTGTAGCAGCCGTGTGGCTCTGGGCTGATCTTCTTTCCAATACAGCAGTCCATTTCTGGTGTGTTAACATGGCCATGGTCCAGGTGGTTAATTCCTTATCATCGAAAAACACATGGGTGATGTGACTTGTTAGGGCCATGACTTCCCATTGCCTTCAATTCAATGTAACCTTTTTTGCCTGGCTGGATAATTGAACTGCTGATGCTTTGTCACATAATCAGATGTCCAGGTTCTAGGAGTTGGACACACAGCCAGACAGCACCAAGATCCCATGCCCTGCAGGCTGTGGGATCTTGGAGAGCTGAAGCAACAGATACCATGTTGAGATCTGTGGCTCCCAGCATATGAACAGCATATGAGAGAGCAGGTAAGGAGTTCTGCACATTTAGCAAGGAGCACATTTTGGCTGCTCTGTGGCCTATCCCTGTGGATCACTTGCTGGAGTTCTGCATAGCAGTGACACGTCTATAAGAACCCTGAGAGGTAAGCTGGCTGGTCTACCCTTTGAAGCCAAGATCAACAATTTGGCTGAAATTTTTCACACATAGAATCATAGAATCATAGAATAGCAGAGTTGGAGGAGGCCTACAAGGCCATCGAGTCCAACCCCCTGCTCAATGCAGGAATCCACCCTAAAGCATCCCTGACAGATGCTTGCCCAGCTGCCTCTTGAAGGCCTCTAGTGTGGGAGAGCGCACAACCTCCCTAGGTAGCTGATTCCATTGTCGCACTGCTCTAACAGTCAGGAAGTTTTTCCTGATGTCCAGCCGGAATCTGGCTTCCTTTAACTTGAGCCCGTTATTCCGTGTCCTGCACTCTGGGAGGATCGAGAAGAGATCCTGGCCCTCCTCTGTGTGACAACCTTTTAAGTATTTGAAGAGTGCTATCATGTCTCCCCTCAATCTTCTCTTCTCCAGACTAAACATGCCCAGTTCTTTCAGTCTCTCTTCATAGGGCTTTGTTTCTAGACCTCTGATCATCCTGGTTGCCCTCTTCTGAACACGCTCCAGCTTGTCTGCGTCCTTCTTGAATTGTGGAGCCCAGAACTGGATGCAATACTCTAGATGAGGCCTAACCAGGGCCCAATAGAGAGGAACCAGTACCTCACGTGATTTGGAAGCTATACTTCTATTAATGCAGCCCAAAATAGCATTTGCCTTTCTTGCAGCCATATCGCACTGTTGGCTCATATTCAGCTTGTGATCTACAACAATTCCAAGATCTTTCTCGTTTGTAGTATTGCTGAGCCAAGTGTCCCCCATCTTGTAACTGTGCATTTGGTTTCTATTCCCTAAATGTAGAACTTGGCATTTATCCCTATTAAATTTCATTCTGTTGTTTTCAGCCCAGCACTCCAGCCTATCAAGATCACTTTGAAGTTTGTTTCTGTCTTCCAGGGTATTAGCTATCCCACCCAATTTTGTGTCATCTGCGAATTTGATCAGCGTTCCCTGCACCTCCTCGTCCAAATCATTAATAAAAATGTTGAAGAGCACTGGGCCCAGGACTGAGCCCTGCGGCACCCCACTCGTTGCCTCTCCCCAGTTTGAGAAGGTTCCATTGATAAGTACTCTTTGAGTCCGATTCTGTAGCCAACTGTGGATCCACCTAATAGTTGTTCCATCTAGCCCACTTTTAGCTAGTTTGTTAATCAGAATGTCATGTGGTACTTTGTCAAAAGCTTTGCTGAAGTCAAGATATATGACGTCCACAGCATTCCCACAGTCCACAAGGGAGGTTATCCTATCAAAAAATGAGATCAAATTAGTCTGACAGGATTTGTTCCTGACAAATCCATGTTGGCTTCTAGTAATCACTGCATTGATTTCAAGGTGTTTACAGATTGACTTCTTTAGAATCTGCTCCAGAATTTTCCCAGGGATGGATGTCAGACTGACTGGTCTGTAGTTCCCAGGTTCCTCCTTTTTGCCCTTTTTGAAGATAGGGACAACGTTAGCCCTCCTCCAGTCATCCAGCACCTCACCCGTCTTCCATGATTTTGCAAAGATAATAGACAAAGGTTCTGAGAGTTCTTCCGCTAGCTCCTTCATTACTCTTGGATGCAGTTCATCGGGCCCTGGAGATTTGAACTCATTCAAGGAAATTAGGTGTTCTTTGACCATTTGTTTATCAATCTCAAACTGCAATCCTGCCCCCTCAACTTCTGCTTCACTTTTTCCAGGGGGGTCATAGACCCGCTTTTGGGAGAAGACCGAGGCAAAGCAGGAATTGAGCACTTCAGCCTTTTCTTTGTAATCTGTTATCAATTTGCCATCCTCATTAAGCAGTTGAACCACCATTTCTTTCCTCTGTCTTTTACTACTCACGTATCTGAAGAAAGCCTTTTTATTGCTTTTAGCATCCCTCGCTAATCTCAGCTCATTCACAGCTTTAGCCTTCCTGATGCCATTTCGGCACTTCTGCGCCACTTGTCTGTACTCTTCTTTTGTAGCCTGGCCTTCCTTCCACTTCCTATATGTATCCCTTTTTGTTTTCAGGTCATCAATAAGCTTTTTGTGGAGCCACATTGGTTTCCTCTGTTGTCTTCTATCTTTTCTCCTTGTTGGAATTGTTTGTAACTGTGCCTTTAAAATTTCATTTTTTAAATACTCCCACCCATCCTGCACTCCTTTTCTCTATAGGCTCCCTTGCCACGGGACCTTACTTATTATAGTTCTGAGTTTATTAAAATCAGCTTTCCTAAAAGCCAGAGTACGTGTATGGCTACGCTTGACTTTTGTCTCCTTCATAATCAAGAATTCAAGTATGACGTGGTCACTTTCCCCCAGAGTTCCCGTAACTGCCACTTTATCCACTAAGTCGTCCCTATTGGTCAATAACAAGTCAAGGATTGCCGATCCTCTAGTTCCTTCCTCCACTTTCTGTAGGAGAAAGTTATCACCCATACATGTCAGGAATTTCTTGGAAGGGACGCTTTTGGCAGTAATGGTCTCCCAACACATATCAGGGTAATTGAAGTCCCCCATCACTACTACATCACACTTCCTTGAAACACTGGTAATTTGTTTCTCAAAAGTTTCGTCCTCGTCTTCTCCTTGATTGGGTGGTTGGTAGTAGACTCCGATTATCATATTCTTTTTATTCCTAGCCCCATTTATTTTAATCCAGACGCTCTCGACGGGGCTCCCAATCTCATCCGCCTGTATTTCTGTGCAGGGATAGGTATTTTTAACATATAGTGCAACTCCACCTCCCTTTCTATTTCTTCTGTTCTTTTTGAACAAGTTATATCCTTCAATTGCTATATTCCAGTCATGGGAGTCATCCCACCAAATTTCAGTTATACCTATCAAGTCGTATTTACCTTCATGTAATAAGAGTTCAAGTTCATTCTGTTTGTTTCCCATGCTCTGTATATAGACATCGAAGACCATGTGTTTTATAGTCTGGCTTTGTTCCTACCTTGTTGCAGACACTATTTTGGGACACTGTTGGAGCTGTTCTCTGTACTGTGGTGCATTGGCCTTCATCCATTGTTGCCTCAAAATTTACGTCTCCCACCCCCGTAAGATTCAGTTTAAAGCCCTCCTGATGAAGTTCTTCATGCTGTGGCCGAACTCATTCTTTCCAGCCCTTGTGAGGTGCAACCCATCCCTTGCCAGCAGTCCATGTTCCAAGTAGCGTAGCCCGTGGTCCCAGAATCCAAAACTCTCACGACGGCACCACCTTCGAAGCCAGTCATTCATCCGGAGTATTTTTCTTTCCCTTTCTAATCCTCTTCCAAGAACCGGGAGGATGGATGAGAAAACTACCTGGGCCCCAAAGTTCTTCAGTTTCCTTCCCAGAACTTCAAAGTCTGAAATGATTTCTTCGTAGCTGTGCTTGGCGACATCATTTGTTCCCACATGGATGAGAAGAAAGGGGTATGTGTCCGTTGTCTTTATGAGCTTCGGTAACCTTTCAGTCACATCTCTAATCTGTGCTCCAGGGAGACAGCACACCTGGCGAGTCCATGGGTCTTCACGACATACTTGGGTTTCAATCCCACGCAGCAGGGAGTCTCCCACAACGACTACTCTTCTTTTCTTCTTGGTTGACCTACCTTCTGTCCCTTGGTCACTGTTGCATGGTGTCTCCTGTACTTCCTCCTCTGCAAACTGTCCTTCAGTCTCATTCTCCAGAAGCTGAAAGTGGTTGCTTAACTTCAATGGCCCCACCGGTGCAGAACGCCCTCTAATTCCTCCTCTCCTAACTGTCACTCTTTTCCAGAGAGTTTCCTCTTCATTGGCTTTCCTCCCCTCAGCATACTCCACTTCTGCTTCAGCTGGCTGTTGTTCTTCAATCTCATGTGCTTCTTGTTGCTGTTGCAGTTCCACCGTTCGGTCTAAGAACTCCTCATCTTCTCTTATTCTTTGGAGGGTGGACACTCACTGCTCAAGTCCTCTCACTTTTTCTTCCAAAAGTGCCACCAGCTTGCACTTGTTGCAGGTATACGCCATGTTGAGCTCAGGCAGAAACACGAACATTGCACACCCTTTGCAGGTCACCACCTCTAGGGACTCCTTTCCATCCATATTGTCAATTTCTGCTTTAGTTTTTTTTCCTTTTTGATTATAGTAGAATTGCCTTTGCTTTGTTGTGTCCTCTCTGAAGGTATACAACTATATGAGGATGTCTTAAGGGAAAGTAATCTTTTGGGGTTTTTTTGCTTTTGTTTGGTGGTGGTTTTGTGGGGTTTTTTTCTCTTTATGTTTTTCTTTTTTTTCCCCCCACCTCTTTTTTATTTTTATTTTTTATTATTTTATTTATTTTTTAAGAGGCCTCCCCCTTGACCTCCCCTGCCGAACTCCTGTTCGCTCGCTCCCTGGGAATCTGGCTTACTTTTATAGCTCCTACTTGAGCTGGGCCAGCTGCTCTTCCCTGCTTCTGCTTAGCTCCAAGTCAGGAACCAGAATGAGGTCACTGAAATGCCAACAACAATCAACATCAATTAGGCACTGATTGCTGAGTCCAACTGACAATCAGGCCACTCCCCCTTCAGCTTCTGCAGCAACTATAGACACCGACCTCTCACTCAGCACTCAGGAGCACATGGCAAGCACATGGCCTCTTTGAATTGGCAGCCTCCTGGGTTTCCTTGAGGCTTCTCTTCTTCCCCTTTCCTTGGTCTCCTCTTCCCCTACACTCCCCCTGTCAAACTCCTGTTTGCTCTTCCTGTTAGCTCGCTCCCTGTTCGCTCGCTCCCTGGGAATCTGGCTTACTTTTATAGCTCCTACTTGAGCTGGGCCAGCTGCTCTTCCCTGCTTCTGCTTAGCTCCAAGTCAGGAACCAGAATGAGGTCACTGAAATGCCAACAACAATCAACAACAATCAACAACATGTGTATCTACATGCCATCTATAAGGTACCCAACTTTCATGTGTATATCTTGTAAAATGGAAAGTTATTGCACTTTGCATTGACTGGATTGCTTGAAAAAAAATCACATTTTTAAAAATTCCTTGTGAGAAAACCACTGCACAGATGTGTCTGAAATGTTTTACACATGAGTATCTACAGGCCATCTGTAAGGTCACCAAGTTTCATGTTTCTATCTTGAAAAATAAAAGAGTTATACATGTTTATTTCTCCCAATGCAAATCTATGGGGAAAATTAGTCATCTGAATCTCGATTCAGAGGTCTGAATCTCAATTGGGATTTAGCTTTGAAGCAAAATGGGGGAGGTCCAAATCAACCCAAAGCTAATCGGGCCCAATTCGGAACGGCCAAATTGAGATCTGAAGCAAATTGGGGGGGGGGGTCCATGCACAGCCCTACTGGGCCATGAAAGTACCATCCAGGGAGAGAGAGCAAGTTGGATGGGGCTTCTGGGGCTTAGTTTGCACTGTGGTGGCAAACCTGTCTCTGGGCTGCTTCAGGCTGCAGGTGGTGGCCATTCCCATCAATGAGTGCTCATCTGCATGAAAACATTCTTTACAAATAGAACATTAGATATCAGGGGAAAGGTTCTGCCTTAGCCTTCTCCTGGCATTCTGGTTTTCTATATGCAGAGGACTTTTTAAATGGAGCATTTTATCATGCACAGCCCCATCTCAAGCATTACAACCCAGGCCACAGCTAGACCTAAGATTTATCCTGGGATCATCCACGGTTCGCCCCTGCTTGAGCACTGGATCCCCTGTGTGTCACCTAGATGAACAGGTTTGACCCCTGGACGATCCAGGGATAAACCTTAGGTCTAGCTATAGCCCCAGAAAAAGTTTTATCACATCTGTTACCAGTCTTAGTCATAGCTTCCATAGGAGCTGTTCTCCCATCAACTGAACTGGAACTTGCTGGGGATAGAATTGTATTGTTGTGATGGTTTATTTATTATATTTCTATACATTTTTATAACAATTCATATACTGAAACCTATATGAACCTGTCTGTGTTTTGAGATCTGTTGAGACCTTCTCCAGATACCCCTACCTGCTACTGAGGGTGGGGTGGGGCACGTAATGGGCCTTTCCTGAGTGGAGTATTGTTTGTGGATTACCCTCCCTAGGTTTGTACACCTGGCACTGTCCCTCATGTCCTTCCAGAATTATGTAAAAAAAAACAGTTCTCTGGACATTTAACTCAGTACATGAAAGAGTTTTTCTTACTACTGCTTTTATTGTCTAGTGGGGTTTGAAAAGAGTTTATCCAGTTTCCTTTTCTGCTGCTGTGATGTTTTGTTTATGTGCTTTATTTTGGAATGTATTTTATGCTTTTATATTTTAGATACCTTCTGTAAGCTGCCACAGAAACATTCAGGAGGGGCAGTGTATATCAATTGTATAATAAAACAAAACAATCCTAATGCAGATAGACCCCCTAAGACGGGCATGGGGCAGAAAACAAAACTTCTTTTGTAAATTCCAACCAACCAATATCTGAGAAGCCCTGTTTTACATTTATGCAACTGTGCTTCTTTGTCTGTGTGACCAGATAGGAGTTTCTAACTTTCCAAGGCACACTCACAGTAGGAAGAATAGTTATTCCCCTCCATCTGCTTTTCAGATGTGCTGTTTGTGCGGAGAATCCAGTCCTTAACATAGTCTAATGTAAATCCCTTGTGCTGCCAGTCTACATGCATGGTGCAGAAAATTGTTGCAAGGTTAATCCCAAGTTATCATAGAATCATAGAATCTTAGAATAGCAGAGTTGGAAGGGGTCTACAAGGCCATCAAATCCAACCACCTGCTCCATGCAGGAATCCACCCTAAAGCATCTGTGACAGATGGTGGTCCAGCTGCCTCTTGAATGACTCTAGTGTGGGAGAGCCCACAACCTCCCTAGGTAACTGATTCCATTGTCATACTGCTCTGACAGACAGGAAGTTTAAGAATAGAGGCTGAATAGCATTAGGCTGGTTTCCTATCCAGGCAAGTGAATGAAATACTGGCATTCATATCAGTTAAAGAATATAAGTTTAACAAGCCAGGCTTGTTAAATAAGTGCAACACCAAAAAGAACAACATATCGGGGGATATGTATTGCGATTGTTGAGATATATTACCTAAGATAATTGCATTGGTACTTAAAAATAGACTATCTCACACCAAACTAGATGGGACATGTGAGATGCATGATCAGGATCTTTCTGTTTTTAATGTTTGAAGTTAATCAGCTGCAGGACTCACTAGTTTCGATCAGGACTATAGTGTTAGGAAAGGGTGTTTTTAAACACCCCCCACAATCCTTGCTATTGTCCCAATGAAATTGTCCCTCCCACCCCCACCCCCTGCCCTTAAACTATTTGCCTAGCAGGGACAAACATACATGTACCACAGAGTTACCTGCCTGTTTTTCATCACAGGGCAAATAGTTTTATGGAGGTATTTTAAATGGGAAAACAGCAAGGGGGAAAGGATTAAACTTCCGTCCGCCATGCCATAGTCCAAATCCAATCCCTCTGCATATCTGCTGCTGACATTAATTTTTTTAAAGACCTGTGACAGACCCTAACAATGAATCTCTCACATGTAGCCCTGTGGTACAGATTGAATATATATCTGCCCTTCTCTACTTCTGTGGTAGAAGGAGGATTCTGGGCCTCCGGGATCCAAGAGCTGGAATCAGGGACAGAATGATTAGTCTAAATTCAGTGTTCATCTTTTTTTTTTAATGTATTCAGTTCTAAGTCTATTTCATCCCATTTCCACATTCCCCAAAACTCTGAAAAAATAAAAGATAACTACGATTTTAAAAGATATTCTGAGGCTCAGTTTAAAAACACACAACCTTCCCCATTAACAGATAAAAACAGTGGCAAGGAAGCATGGCTGCTGCTCCATGTGTTGAAAATGGGGCACCTGGGACTCCACATGGGGACATCCATCTCTTTTTTCTATACCATAACCCTGGGAGGGGATAGTACATCATCAAGTCCTGCCAGGTCCAGGGGCATTTGCAGCCCCATTTTCAACATGTGTGGAAGCAGATGTGCTTCCTGGCCACTTGGAGCAGCTTTAGGGTGGATTCCTGCATTGAGCAGTGTGTTGGACTCGATGGCCTTATAGGCCCCTTCCAGCTCTACTATTCTATGATTCTACCTGGGGCTCTTCCACACGTGGTTCTTGGGGCGCTTCCATCTGCCCCCAGTGCACCCCGAGAACGATCGTGTAACTTGCCTGGTGAAGAGATGAGGAAGACACGTCCTCGCCGGCGCCGCCGGCGCCACTGCCACCCAGCTTCCTCCGTGCCGGCCAGCTCTGAGAGCTCTTTTTGAAGAAGGTGGGGTGGAGAGCTTCTTCCGCTCTCCACCCCGCCTTCTTCCGCCGAGCTATTCGTCCCGTCCGGCACGGAGGTCTAGTTTAGGTCTAGCTAAGGCCTTTGAGATTTACAGCATTAGTTCTGCCTTCTTTGTAATGAGGTGCAGGGTATTCCACTCACATGCTGAATATAGTGTCTTTAAACTATAGTGACTCTTAGTTTTACTTAAAACAATGGTGGCTAATCAGACCACACCCCTCAAAACCATCCCTTTGATTGGGAGCCACAATGTCCAGGAAAGGAGAGCTACACTGAAAAATAAAGTTAAAATATGATAAACTGGACAATAATCAGGGTTTTTCATACTGGCCCCCACCCCGAGTCCAAGTTATGTGCATGTTTTGCATAGTTTCTAACATTTCCATGTTTATTGCAAAACCAATTTCCAAGCTTTTGGTGTGTGTGTGTGTGTGAATAAGCAGTGCATACTAGGAGTGTATAGGCAGAAGAACAGAAGAGTCCTTGAGGGAGAGACAGGTATCTTTATGTCAGAGAAATGCCAAAATTCTGTAACACAGGACCTTTTTGCAATTAATGGTTTCATATTTCAAAAAGTACCTCCAATACCATAGGGGACAGAAACTTGATTTATTTGAAAATGTAAATTGGAGCTGGCAATGGCTATAACAGAGATCCTCCAGTGATCTTTTTCACTGAAGTGACTATTGTGTTAATATATTTCTATTACAGACTTTTTTAAAAAAATTAACAGATACTCTATTCCAACCTTCTCCAACCTGGTGCCCTCCAGATGTTTTGGATTTCAATTCCCAACAGCCCAAGTCACCAATAGTAAAAAATAAATAAATGCTGGGATCTGTAGTAGAAAACATCTGGAGGTACCAGGTTGGAGGAGCCTACCTGTTCTATATGAAATTCCTCATACATGGGATTGCAGAAGACAAAGAGGCACCTCGGAAATCCTGACAATAGCTATCCACTTTGCCACACTAGTTGAAGCTTTGAAGCTTTGCAGCTTGGAGATCATCCAAGCTGCAAAGTAAAACCATATAATTAAGTGACTCTCAAGTGAGTTGTAGGTTCAGGGTCTCAAGAAATTCTAGTGTAATTTCTCTCCATTTCCACTTTCTAGACAGTAATCGCCTGCTTTGTTCCTTGTTATTTATAGACACAAAACCATACCAGATCAAAAGAAAATGGGAAATGCTATCATTCTTGTACCAACACAATTGGCAATGAAAAAATAGAAAAATGAGAAGTGTTGCATGCTTAAGTGAAAATATAGTAACCTGATATGTTTCAACCACTCACTCATTTTCCAAACCTTAAGGTTTAGCCCAGAGGGATATTTCTGAGTGTGAGCCTCCCATGAGGTATGAATAATATATGTGAAGATTTGTCCAAGCCTGACTCTTCAGCAGCACTTTGGACTACACCATGCAATTATACTGGGACACCAGTGAATCTAGGCAAAAAAGTATTTCTGCATTGGACAGAACTGTATCAATGAATTAGTTTTTTCAAATTACACAAAAAATTGAATTCTCATTGCTATATTTGATTCTCATCATCACTTGTTGTTTGTCAGTAAATTCTGTGCGATGCAGAAATCTACGCCTGGGGTTTTTTCCTCCCTCCAAACAGGAATCTGTCCCTCATTACTCTCCATCATACATCACACAGTCACTCAAGCAGTAGGACAGAGAAGTTCACCAGAGGCTTCATATAGTCCATTCTTTTCCTTAATGTTTGGCATTCATTCTATCAGAACATTTTATCAGACAGCAGCTCAGTTATCTTCCTAACATAACTGCACTAAATCCAGCCCTTATGTATATACTAATATTGAAGAGGGTGTGCTTGTTTTTCAGGTGCATATGTCTGTGTTTCTAAAATAATGGTAAACATCTTATATTCTCACAATATACCTTCAACTGCAAAATCTTCAATTGCACCCATCGAAATGATGTCAGCATTAGCAGAGAGGCCCATGTCCTTTTCAGAGTTATGTTGTGACCCTTCAGCTTCTTGACTATGAACATCAGACAGAGCAGACTCAAGGCAGTGTTGGCCTTCTAGAGATGCTGGATACTGGCCACTTGGTTGCCAGTCAGAAGCTGATTCTGAGGGTGCTCCTTGCATAAATGAAGCAGGTTCAGAAAGCTGAAAAGGTGATGCCATGACTGGAGCAGATGAAACTCTGAGAGGAAGAGCACTGGGGTACAAGACATAATGAGGAGGGGGAATTTCTGAAGAGGGTGTTTGGGATAAGTTCCTTTTTGAAGAAGGAATTGAGACTTGGACATATCTGCCGCTTTCTGGATCATAGAAGGTCTTTAATTGAATTGGTAAATCTACAATAAAATACTCTCCAGAGTCTGGATCCTGAAGGAGTTTACGCTGGGTTGCAGGTATAGAGGGTGTGGGACTTAATGATGGAGTGAGTTGTAACCTCACCAGGTTAGATTCTGAAGGTGTCAAAAGAGAATTAGTGCCTATTGGAGAGAGTGAAGATTGGACAGGTGGCAAGGGTACAATGTCTCCACAGGGTGATGTAGGTTCATCCTGAAGCCTTTTCTGTTGTGCCTCTATTTTTTTCCTCCTATTCGCCAGTTTCTTTGCCCTCCGTAATGTCTTTTCTGTTTTTGGTGGTACAGCAGGGGGTTTAGATGCTGTCTTTGCCATTCGACCCATCAGCTGAAGTCTTTCATTCATCATGGGAGAACTGCCAGTGTCTCCTGGAAGTTCACTGGTCTTTATTGGATCAAATGTTTCCATGGCAGAAGGTTTATCTCTGCTTTCTGTTTTGTGTAGCAAAGGAAAAGGTGCTATTTTTTCAGCCTGTGATATGTTGAACTTTGCACTTGTATCTGACAATGAGGTTGTAAAGGCAGATTGCACCATGTTGTCTGACCTTGGACTTGTTAGGTTGCCTGATGCAGCTGATGTGTCTACAAAAGCATCACTGGAAGCAGGAGAACATGTCTGGTTCTCTAATACCATGGGAGAGCTTGTCTCTAGACTTATTAGTTTTTTCACGCTAGAACCACCTTTGCATTTAGAGAAGAGATTACTCTTAAAATGAGTTGACTTTTCTCTTGTAGGAGACTGTTGCTTGTTTTCTATTAGGTCACCTTCAAAACGAAGATTTGGCTGACTGGCAGAACTAGACCTCAGTTTCCCAGCTCTAGCCTTTTCTTTGGGTTTGGCCAATTTCCCATTGCCTTTCAAAACTGTCTTTGATAACACTGATGTAACATTAGTTCCTTCATAATTTCCCACTAGTTCCTGCATATAAACGCCCTCTATTCCTTCCCCAAGGGTATATCCTGCTATTGAGTTGCTTTTATTTGCCACTTGACAGCCCACATTCACTGGGATGGATCCTGACTCTTCAGCACCTCTGTCTATTGCAGCATCCTTTGCACTGTGCGGCCTTCTGATTTTTGATAAAGACAAGTCCATCTCTTGAGTATTTGGAGTGGCTTGTATTGGCCCATAAGCCAGTTTTTCAGTCTCCACATGACTGCCAGAAATAGCATCTTCACAGGACAAAGACCTGAGCAGAGGTAACTTCACTGCCTTTATCACAGGTGATGATTTAAATGTGTTGTCTTTAATCATAAACAAATTGGGCTTAAATAAAATTGATGAAGTTGGTATCAGTAGCTCTTCTGACTTGGCTTCTGATGCAGAATCCATATTTTTCCATCTGTCTCCTTTCTTCTCCTTCGCCATTATTTCTTGTACTGCATTCTTATTTTCACTCTGCTCTTTTTTCCTTTCACACTTCCAATCTGTGTTAAAGTCACAGTTGTTAAGAAGGTAGTCATGCAATTCATTCTTCCTTTCTGCCTTCTCTTTTTCTTTGCACTTTAGCTTTTCCTCTCCACTAATGCCATTCTTCCTCTTCTGGCTTTCTTGAAGGCATGCTTTCTGAAAGAGCTGCATTAGAGAAAAAGGTGCCTCATTAAATGGCTGATCTGTTATAGAAAGAAAAGACTGCTCAGAAGAGCTGGTGCTTCTTTTGCCTTTTTGTTCATGTCCAATTAGTGGGCAAGCTTGATTTTCATTATTCTTCTTCATATTTTCTTCAGCTGTGAAAAATAGATTTGGGGATACTTGAGGTCCAGCACCAACAGTCTGTCTCAGAGCAACTGTTTTATTTTGAGGATCCCGTAAATGGAATCTTTCTATGCACACTTCCTGCTCAGTTGTCACATCTGCAAAGTAGGAGTTGGATGAAGGCAAAAGTTGACTTACACTGTGCTCATTTTGGTGAAGTTCAGTCACAGAAACCACCTCACAGTCCTCTACATCCACTAAATCACTTTGCCATAAACCATTCTTGTTTTGGTAATTCAAAGTATCTGTCTTTGACTTGGGTGAACTCAAAGTCAGATAATTGTCTGTAAGATGGCCATTTAAGTGGATGGCACTGTCCTTCTCCTGGGTATTGTCCACTTGTTCAGAAGGCTTATGGCCTCTTACATCATCCTCTACCAATTTCATACTGCCTTCTCCTAGCATATCGGATGCGGTAACACTTGCTTTTATGTTATCTTGTTCTTTAATCTTCTTTTTGTCTTCAATGGCTCTTAGAAGAGGAGAGGGACTGTAAGTGCTTTTCACACGTTTTCGGATATCCTTCAGATTGAATAATAAACTTGGTGCTTTAGACTTATAATTGTTCTGAGAACAATAAAGTTTTATTTCATCAGATTCTTTGGTTACTCCAACTTCAGATAAGGGAGGAGTTACCAGTAATAACTGATTTTCTGATGGCTGTTTGTCTTGCTTGGGTGGTATGAATGGAGTTAAAAGTTTTGAGATATTGAAAAAAGGACTAGAGGGATCAGATGAGGCTCTGTTTGAATAAACTGTAGCTGTTTCAGCCAAAGGAGTGACATCAGATGGCTTTCTACCTGAGGAATCCTTTAGTTTTGGTTCCTCAGTTTCAGTATCCTGTGCCAATTCAATTACCCCAAGGGCAGTCTTTTGTTTCCTCCATGGTGGGCAAACATTTTCCAGCTCAGGCTTAAATTCTGATTGGCTAGTTTTCTTTGGGCACAAAATAACTTGTGGCACTAGTGCTTGTGTATCAGGGCTGTGGGATGCTGCTTCTGGTGGAACAGGGACCTGAGGCACAGATGTTTGTGGAATGGGAGCCTTGGGGATTGGGATGGGTGAAACAACCTGGGAGATCCGTGTTGGTGGAAAAGGGGCTGTTGATGGGAGGGAGGGTGGTGTGGGAATTCTGTGTTCAGATGTTGCCAGATCAGATACTTGGGGTAACAACATCTGTACAGCAGTATTTTTGGCTTTAGATAGTACAGGAAAATGTATCTGGGCTAGAGATACTGGAGAGAGGATGGCTTTGGATAGAGGCTTTTGTGAAAAGGCATCTGAGAAACCTTGTTCCAGAACTATAGGAACTGTGACTTTGTGGGGAAATGTTATATGTTCAGGAATACAGGACTCTTTAAAAAAAGGTATATCTTCAAAGTATGTAAGGTTTTTGTCTTTGGTTATAATTTCAGTAGATCCATCCATTTCAATCAGTTTTTTATAATGTGCATTCCATGATTCAAAAGCACTGTTCTCACTGTGGAGAAAATCGGCTTTTCTGGTTGGTTCTTTTGCTTTTCCAGTTCTATTTTTCACTGTCTTTTTAGAGACAGTGGAGATTTTGGACTTTGGTATATTTGAAGCCTCTACCTGAGCAAGGCAAAAATAATGTGAACCTTGACAGTCCAGATCCATTTTGTTATGCCTTTTGTGTATTTTTTGCCAATCATTTGTATTTGTCACATCTTGGCATGGGTCAGAAAATGCAGAGAGTTCTTTTTGGATGCTTAATATTGTTTTGCCATCCCAAAATGTAATATTGCCTCCATAAATTAATGGGTATTCTGTCAAACTATTTTTAACAGGCTGTTTGGCCATTGCTAGTGACTTCTGATTCTCAGCCTTATCAAAAGTCTTTATCAAAGAGGACACTTTTGAGGTATGTTTACAATCATGGAGACCAGACACTGGCATCCCAAGGTTCCTCCTTATGTTTGGGCTGTTGTTTGCAGAAGCCTTCAGATCTTCTGGAGCATCATTTGGAAACTGCTGGAATGTTTTTGACAGTTGCTTGTCAGTGTTTTTTTTTATGGTGTGAATCCATGGGCCTTGAAAGAATTTACTAGAGAACTGATGGGGGTTATTGGATGAAACAATTGGATCAGATTCTGTGTAAGATGTTTCAAGCTCAGCTACACACAGGCTTTTGAAGGCTCGATCAGTGAGACTGCAGACTTCTCTGTCAGTGTCATCCAGGAGGCTCCCAATGCTGGAAGAGTCACTTTGTCCATCTGTGGGCTTCTTATTCCCCTGCATTGTCCATATGAGTCATGGATAAAATTATCAAAATGACAGTTTCATATTTAACATATGTAGATGATTCCTTTTGTTACCATTTCTCAGCCATTTTCAACATCTTTGGGTGATTTTCTCTTCTAAAATGTGCAGCTCTATATTCATTTATCACATGGAAACACAAAACGGGGTGTTCTGTTCTGCAAATTGAACACATATAACACATATTATTGTATAGTAAGAAAAGAGTTACATACAAATTCTCTCCCATTGATCCCCAGTTTAATCCTTCCAAAATCATATTCTGTTAAATATCTTAGATTTAAACTATGTAAACCAGGTTTCAGTAACTAAAGCAGTCACAAGAAGGCACAACTTTAGCTAATAACAAAGATATTTGAAGTTAATTGCACAGATGCTTAAGATCTCTTTCTCCCTCTTCAGAAATTCTAATAATAAGAACATCATTACCTCTTTCCTTTAAAGCTTGGAGTAGGAAGACTGCCTTGGTGCTTGTCCTAGTACTTCACTATGGAACAAATTGAGATAGAATTATACTATCCCATAGGGAGTTCCAGCTTCACTCAGAAGGAGGAGAGGAGGATTGCCAATGGTAGCCAAGATCTATCCTTAACAGGATGGAGCTCTAAAGATGAAGGGATGGGGGCTATGGTGCAAGTCTGATTCTAAGTGACTCTGTATAGCTCTGTGCAACAAAAGAAATGTTCTAAAACCTGAAACACAGGACTAAACTAACTATGCTGCATTAGTTACATATTGTACAGCTTAACCTCACTATTTTACTTTAGTGCAAGCATTTGGGGCCCTGATACAGATTAGGGAATTTTTCTCCCAAAATTCTCCCAAATTTCTCCCAAAATTCACCATCCCATGATTACAAAGGGGAAAGAACCATCTATTGGCAGTCCCTGTGTGTGTGTGTGTGTGTGTAGATTTCATATATTTCTGTTGGGGAGGGAGGCATTATATATTTGGATTTTTTCCATGTATAATGGAAAAAATGTATAGTCCATGGGCCAAGAGCTGAAAATTGATATATCAGTATCAAGTAAATTGGCAAAACTTCATTATGATTTTTTTGAAAGGTGTATGTCTCTGGATTGTATTTTTATGTGATAGACTATTCTGATTTGTTGCATAAGCTTTTTATGACATCATCAAGATGAATGAACCCATCTTTTTCTAGCTTCTCTAATTTAAGCTGTAACTTGTGAACCATGTGTCCTGCATTTAATTTTTAAAAAAATAACCCAAAAACAATCTTAAGGGTATCTGAAGATTTAGCAGAGGCGGAAATACCTACAGTGCTATACCATAGGAAATATCACAGCCTGTTTACAATGAAAAATGTTTGGATGTTATCATTGCTGGAGATAACACAACTATTTATTTATTATTTATTAATTACATTTCTATACCGCCCAATAGCCGAAGCTCTTGAACTGAAAACTATTGAACTGAAGACAGGAGAACATGTTCAAAAAAGGTCAAGGAGACAAGGCCCATGCTTTTCTATAGGCTAATTACATCGGGGGGGGGGGGGTGTCAATTGTTTGAAAAGACAAACACACACACACACACCAAGAGAGTGTCTCGATCAATGTTGTGAACTACATACACATACCAGTATCAGAGGTGGAGCCATTAGGAAATTAGATGCAAGGATGATTGCCATTATCAATGGAGGTCTTGTAACTACAGAAGCGCAGTGCCATCAGTCTTGTTACCTGTCATGTCTACACAAAGAAGGAGGCTACTTGCAACAGTTCAGCCTATCCTGATGGTACCATAAATAATGATGAACTTCTGTATGATGCAATAGCTAATGTGCATACAAAGAACTATTTTCATTCATGAGAAATGAACTATTCAACAGGCTTCAAGTGATGTTTATGACTAATCTGTCCTCCAGATTGATTGCATCCATGAATAGGGGTGTGCTCCGCTCCATTACGGATCCCTGAATCTGAAGCAGAGCAGGCCGATCCAGACCTCCTAAGCCTGGTTCCGGATCAGATCGGGGAAGGTTCAGATTGACCTGAAGCAGTTTGGAACGGTCTGAAGCGATTTGGAACGTTCCAAAGCTTTGGAGCCAGGTAAGTGGAGAGGGGAGCTTACCTGGGTCCCCTGTCCACGGCCACCATAGTCCGTGCAGTGATGGCAGCGTAGCCAGGTAAGGGGGAGGGGGGTTTACCTGGCTCCATCATGCACTGCCGCTGTGGTCCATGCGGCGGCTTCGACTGCCACCCACGCCTAAGGCCAGAAATAGGAATTGCCATCCAGTTGAATATTTTCCTAAATCAATGCCTCAAGCATTAAAAACAAAGAGTGTCATCAGACAAGCATTTCATCGCATGCTCATTACTGCCCACTCATGGTTTTTCATTGGTCCTTTTGATGACGCCATCCACCTCTCATGTGTGTCCCGTTCATTCTGGCCTTCCTTCTGTCACAAAATAAGACCCTGGTAAGTCCAATGTATTTTTAGAAGTGAAACTTGCTGTGTGCAGGAAATGCAGCACAATAAAAAAGCCCACTGAATGGGCCATGTGGTCATTGTATTGTGAGACAGAAGCAGGAGGGGAGAAATGATGGTAGGGAACCATGATTCCCCACCCCACCCTGTCTGATGATTCTCAAAAAAGAGAAATATTTCTAGCCAGACATTTATGTTACTAATATAAAAATGCTGGTGAGGTGGAAGAGCCACCAATAACTTAGACTGTAGAGTGAAACACTAACATATTGTTTCACCCTCCTTTCCAGAAAAATCTCACGTGGCTTCTGGCACACATGTCAAACCATGAAGACCAAGCAATGAGTAGCTGGAAAGGCTTCAATATACTTGTCTGTGATGAAGTCACCATAGTGCAAGACAATATTGGCTACTTGCCCAGAATATATGCTCCAGCAACTGAAATGTCAACTGTATATGAGATGCTAAAACAGCCTATCAACATCACACAGTCTCTGCAATTGTCCACAGCTGTCGAAATCACATGGAAGCATCCAGAGAAATTCAAATATAGCACCATAATAATAATAGGTGTATTTCACACCATATGTACATTTTTGGCCATCATTGGTAAGCAGTTTTGGGATGCAAGATTGCATGATTTGTGCACTGAGACAAATACAATTGCATAAGTTTCAATAGCAAGGGGAATGGAAGATCACAAGTATAACTGTACAGTCAGACTTCACTGGCATGGTTAACTAGCAGTGTCAATGAAGTTATTGTAGAAAAGAAGGCTTCCTTCAGAAAAAGGAAGCCATGCCCAGGTAAAGAATATAAAAGGAAGCACAAGCTTGCACAAAAGTGATGCAAACCAACAATAAGAGATGAAAAAAAAACATTTTGAAGAGCATACTGCTAACAATATCATGGCCAACAATACAGAATTCTTGAAATATATCAGAAGCAGGAAACCAGCTAGGGAAGCAGTTGGACTGCTGGATGACAATGGAGTTAAGGGATAGGGAGATTGCAGAGAAGCCAAATTAATTCTTTGCAGCTGAATGAATTCTTTGCATTCTCTGCAGATGATACCTGTGCCTGAACTGATGTTTTCAGGAAGGAAGTCTGAGGAACGGAGGCAAATAGTGATGAGAAAACATGAAGTTCTCAACTTTGTTGACAAATTGAAAAAAAAATCACCAGACCCGGATGGTATCCATCCTAGAGTTGATCATCTAACCAAAATATGCAACATGTCCCTAAGCTCAGCCTCTGTACCAGAGGATTGGAGGGTGTCCAATATATCACCAATTTCTAAAAAGGGATCCAGAGGGGATCGGGAAATTACAGACTGATTTGTTTAATTACCCAGTTTGTTTAATTACCCTGATATCTGTTGGGAGACAAATACTGCCAAAAGCGTCCCTTCCAAGAAATTCCTGACATGTGTGGGTGATAACTTTCTCCTACAGAAAGTGGAGGAAGGAACTAGAGGATCGGCAATCCTTGACTTGATATTGACCAATAGGGATGACTTAGTGGATAAAGTGGCAGTTACGGGAACTCTGGGGGAAAGTGACCATGTCATACTTGAATTCTTGATTATGAAGGAGACAAAAGTTGAGTGTAGCCATACACGTACTCTGGATTTTAGGAAAGCTGATTTTAATAAACTCAGAACTATGATAAGTAAGGTCCCGTAGCAAGTGAGCCTAATGAGAAAAGGAGTGCAGGATGGGTGGGAGTATTTAAAAAAGGAAATTTTAAAGGCACAGTTACAAACAATTCCAAAAAGGACAAAAGATAGAAGACAACAGAGGAAACCAATGTGGCTCCACAAAAAGCTTAGAGATGACCTGAAAACAAAAAAGGATACATATAGGAAGTGGAAGGAAGGCCAGGCTACAAAAGAAGAGTACAGACAAGTGGCGCAGAAGTGCCGAAATGGCATCAGGAAGGCTAAAGCTCAGAATGAGCTGAGATTAGCGAGGGATGCTAAAAGAAATAAAAAGGCTTTCTTCAGATATGTGAGTAGTAAAAGACAGAGGAAAGAAATGGTGGTTCAGCTGCTTAATGAGGATGGCAAGTTGATAATAGATGACAAAGAAAAGGCTGACGTGCTCAATTCCTACTTTGCTTCAGTCTTTCCCAAAAGCGGCTCTATGACACACCCCCCCTGGAGAAAGTGAAGCAGAAGTTGAGGGGGCAGGATTGCAATTTGAAATTGATAAACAAATGGTCAAAGAACACCTAATTTCCTTGAATGAGTTTAAATCTCCAGGGCCCGATGAACTGCATCCTAGTTCATTAGAAGGGGCTAGCGGAAGAACTCTCAGAACCTTTGTCTATTATCTTTGCAAAATCATGGAAGACGGGTGAGGTGCCAGACGACTGGAGGAGGGCTAACGTTGTCCCTATCTTCAAAAAGGGCAAAAAGGAGGAACCTGGGAACTACAGACCAGTCAGTCTGACATCCATCCCTGGGAAAATTCTGGAGCAGATTCTAAAGAAGTCAATCTGTAAACACCTTGAAATCAATGCGGTGATCACTAGAAGCCAACATGGATTTGTCAGGAACAAATCCTGTCAGACTAATTTGATCTCATTTTTTGATCGGGTAACCTCCCTTGTGGACTGTGGGAATGCTGTGGACGTCATATATCTTGACTTCAGCAAAGCTTTTGACAAAGTGCCCCATGATATTTTGATTAACAAACTAGCTAAAAGTGGGCTAGATGGAACAACTATTAGGTAGATTCACAGTTGGCTACAGAATCGGACTCAAAGAGTACTTATCTATGGAACCTTTTCAAACTGAGGAGAGGCAACGAGTGGGGGTACCGCAGGGCTCAGTCCTGGGCCCAGTGCTCTTCAACATTTTTATTATTTTATTAATGATTTGGACAAGGAGGTGCAGGGAATGCTTATCAAATTCGCAGATGACACCAACTTGGGTGGGATAGCTAATTCCCTGGAAGACAGAAACGCACTTCAAAGTGATCTTGATAGGCTGGAGTGCTGGGCTGAAAATAATGAATGAAATTTAATAGGGATAAATGCCAACTTCTACATTTAGGAAATAGAAACCAAATGCACAGTTACAAGATGGGGGATACTTGGTTCAGCGATACCACAAACGAGAAGGATCTTGGAATTGTTGTAGATCACAAGCTGAATATGAGCCAACAGTGCGATATGGCTGCAAGAAAGGCCAATGCTATTTTGGGCTGCATTAATAGAAGTATACCTTCCAAATCTTGTGAGGTACTGGTTCCTCTCTATTCGGCCCTAGTTAGGCCTTATCTAGAGTATTGCGTCCAGTTCTGGGTACCTCAGTTCAAGAAGGATGCAGACAAGCTGGAGGGGGTTCAGAGGAGGGCAACCAGGATGATCAGGGGTCTGGAAACAAAGCCCTATGAAGAGAAGCTGAAAGAACGGGCCATATTTAGCCCGGAGAAGAGAAGATTGAGGGGAGACATGATAGCACTCTTCAAATACTTAAAAGTAGGGGTGTGCACGGACCCCCCGCTCCACTTGTCTTCCAGATCTGCGATTTGCAGATCGGCCCACTCCGCCCCGCCCCCACTCCGCCTATGTCCGCTCCGCTCCGCTGCGGAGATCCGGATCCGGATCGGAGCTCCGTTTCCCCCCCATAGGCTTGCATTAAGCTAAAAAAGTATACAACTTTTTTTCTGTGAAAGTTAGAAACCTCAAGTTTGGCACCATGACACCTCATGGAGGTATACACACGCATGCCAAGACTCAAGGCAATCCCATCATCCCCTGATTTTTGGGGAATTTATGAAAATCCAACACCATTCACACCCCTTTTGATAGCTCCGTCAATTTGCACGTTAAAAATCTCAAGCTCACCACCATGATAGCTTATCCAGGGATGCACACGCATGCCGAGACTCAAGGCAGTCCCATCATCCCCTGATTTTTGGGGAATTTATGAAAATCCAACACCCCATTCACACCCCTTTTGATAGCTCCGTCAATTTGCACGTTAAAAATTTCAAACTCGCCACCATGATAGCTTATCCTAGGATGCACACGCACGCCAAGACTCAAGGCAGTCCCATCATCCCCTGATTTTTGGGGAATTTATGAAAATCCGACACCCCATTCGATAGCTCCGTCAATTTGCACGTTAAAAATCTCAAACTCGCCACCATGATAACTTATCCAGGGATACACACGCATGCCCAGATTCAAGGCAGTCCCATCATCCCCTGTTTATTGGCGGGGCTTAAACCTGCAGACAGCTCAATGGGGTCATTTCAAAGGAAATCCCAACATGCCATGAATTGGGGAGTAGAGATCAACCTAAATGAATCTTCTTCCACACTTGAAAAATGGATTTGGAACTTCCAAAACTCTAAGTGAGCGCAGGAAGGACTTCTCCACTGAGTCAAAGCCAGACACACACAATATCCCTGCGAGGCGGGCAGGGGAGGAGAGAGGGAAGGCAGGCAGGCAGCTGGCATTTCTGGGGGCATAAGGAAGTGAGCCAAGGATAAGCCAGTAATGCATATAAAATGGAATAAATAAATAAATAAATAAACGAAGGAGGGGTGGAATTAAAAGCAGCAGTGTTGCTGAATAAACAACAAGAAGAACTTTTTAAAAAAGGCTATATCTGTCTTTTACCAGCAATAGGGGGATGTGCCCAGGGGAGGGGGAAGCAGCTGCCAATTTGACTGGTCCTAGTGACCAGTCTTTTAAGAAGCAACACTGTCAGTTCAACTCATGATAGGCATTGCTCCACCGGGTTACTCTCTTTGGAGGGCTCTGATGGCCCTCCAAGTACAGGAGAGAGTGGGGGCACGTCCACATGGCATGCCCTAGGGAAGCTCATCCCCTAGCACCACATGTATTCAGTTCTTCCCCAAAGTTAGGGTGGGTAGCACTGCTGTGTGTTTCCTATCTGTTAGTATGATTTCAGGTTGTGTTAGTGCATTTGGTGGAGCTACTGTTTTTAAAAAAACTCTTGGGAAAACTCCGTTCAGAGTAGAAAGAGAAGTTTCCCAGAATCCCAGGTTACCCGTTTTGCCTATCCCCTCCTCCAACTTTGGGATCATGTGATCATGACCAGGAGTTGACTCTGCCCCTCAGCAATCGAAACAGGTAACCTTTTTCCCGCCTTTACCCTCCTTTTAAAAAATTCTAGCACACGAACCGCATCACGCAGAGAGCTGAGAGTAGGGTCAAAATGACCCCCATCCACGACTCTCTAAGCACAAGAATTTTCAGAAAGATGGCTTCAAAAACAACACAGTTATCCCCCTTTCTTTTCCGCAATGCAATCCAATGGGCGAAATCTTTCAAGATGGCAATCGGACCAGACCGCGGAAACAGAAGCGCTCTGAAAATGGCCGCTTCTCTTCGCCTTGCTTCTAGGGGTCCGCGGTCCACTTCCACTCCGCCTCTGGGCAAGGCGGAGCAGGCCAATTCGCTCCTGCTTCTGCGCTTCTAATCGGAACATAGCACATGCCTTTAAGTAAAAGGTTGTCAAACAGAGGAGGGCCAGGATCTCTTCTCGATCCTCCCTGGTTAGGCCTCATCTAGAGTATTGCGTCCAGTTCTGGGCTCCACAATTCAAGAAGGACACAGACAAGCTGGAGCATGTTCAGAAGAGGGCAACCAGGATGATCAGAGGTCTAGAAACAAAGCCCTATGAAGAGAGACTGAAAGAACTGGGCATGTTTAGCCTGGAGAAGAGAAGATTGAGGGGAGACATGATAGCACTCTTCAAATACTTAAAAGGTTGTCACACAGAGGAGGGCCAGGATCTCTTCTCGATCCTCCCAGAGTGCAGGACACGGAATAACGGGCTCAAGTTAAAGGAAGCCAGATTCCGGCTGGACATCAGGAAAAACTTCCTGACTGTTAGAGCAGTGCGACAATGGAATCAGCTACCTAGGGAGGTTGTGGGCTCTCCCACACTAGAGGCCTTCAAGAGGCAGCTGGGCAAGCATCTGTCAGGGATGCTTTAGGGTGGATTCCTGCATTGAGCAGGGGGTTGGACTCGATGGCCTTGCAGGCCCCTTCCAACTCTGCTATTCTATGATTCTATGTTCCAGGTAAATTGGTTAAAAGCAATATTAAAGACTAGATTAGTAAGCATTAGGGCTGTGCACCGCTTCGGTTCAGTTTGTAGAAGTGACATCAGATCGGCTTGATTTGCCTCCGCCAAAGGCGGAGATGGATTGGGTTGGGCGCAAAGCAAACTGTCACAAAGCGAGTTGCCCATTTACGGAGTGATCCATTTTGTCACAAGGCTCTGCCTGGCATTTTGGAACTTTTTTCACATAGGATTGCATTGGGCGAAAGAACGCCTATAACTTCTTTGTTTTTAAAGCTACATCTCTGAAACTTACTGTGCTTAGAGAGTGATGATTGGGGGTCATTTGTGTCAAATATTTCGTTTACTTGATTTTAATTTTTATAGAATGGGTAAAACGGGAGGGGGGAACATTTTTTTGAAGCGATGAGAGGCAGATTCAACTCCCAGTCGTGATAAGTGATCACTTGATGTGGAAAATCCTCCAATCCCAATGCTGGAGGGGTGGTTAAGCCAGAGCCACCAAGAGACAGTTTTCCTTTCTCTCTCTTTGTAGGTTTGGAGTTCATGGAGAGAGGAGGGTTAGGGTAGCTCGCTGTGTTTTGGAGGAGATATAGGATTTAAATCAGATTGGGTTGTTTGTTTGTTTCTGACTTTTAGCTTAGCTTTCCTTTGCTCTGTGTTTTGCCTTAGTTTGATTTATATGAATTTATAATTCTTCATTTGGAGTGTTGGTTTGTTTCCCAACCCCCACCCCTTCCCCCCCGCCTTTAAGCCCTGTGTTCTGTGACTGTGTTTGTATTCATTTTCCTTCTTCTATATAAAAAAACAAAATAATTACAAACAAAATCTATTATCTCTTTCTCTCTTTCTCTCTCTCACTCTGTGTGTGTGTGTATTTGTTGGGACTGTGTGTGATTGTGTGAGTGTGTTTGCTGGGCACTTCTTGTTAAGTGCACTGCTTGTTAAGTGCAAAAAGCATTCAAATAAAGTTTGGGCAAAGCACACACTTGTCTCATTTCCTCAAATAATGAATACTACTACTACTACTACTACTACTACTAATAATAATAATAATAATAATAATAAATATTGATAATGAGAAAAGGCAGCAGGCGCCCATCTGTGGTTGGTCATGGTGGAAGCAGTGGGCAAGGCAAGGCTGGCACCAGTAAGCAGGCAGCCCCTCCTGCTGTGAAAATCAAACGTGCAAGTCCTTGGCTGGGTGCTCATCAACAGAAGCAAGAGAAGAAGCAGGCAGATGCAC
The DNA here is from genome assembly GCF_023053635.1 of Elgaria multicarinata webbii. Taxonomy (NCBI): domain Eukaryota; kingdom Metazoa; phylum Chordata; class Lepidosauria; order Squamata; family Anguidae; genus Elgaria; species Elgaria multicarinata. Next base: position 880,231 of record NC_086175.1, read on the forward strand.
CCGCTGCCTGCTATTCACTTTTTGAGGGTGGGAAAAGTGCCTCTTTGCAAGAGGTAGGCAGCAGCAGCAGCATTAGTGCCATTGTAGGAGGAGTAGGAGTATCCCCAACACCTTCATTATTGATTGAGGGGAGCCCGCTGATGGACCTGGGTGCCATCATTGTGGGTTAGCTGGATCTACTGGGAATCACACCCCCAGAGATCTATGGCTTACCTGTGCGATTTACCAGCCCCTTAATGCCCACCAGCCTGCCTGTCTGCCTGCCTGCCTGCCTCCTCTGCCTGGGTGCCATCATTGTGGGGTAGATGGGCTGTGTGGGTCAACCCCACAAGCCTATGGCATGCTTGCTCCCAGTGCTTCTGGGGCATAGCCGCCTGCTGCCTCTCCTCCTCTGTGTCTGCCTCAGAGGGCCAGTTTGTGTGTGTCTTGCTTTGACTCAGGGCGTTAGTCCTTCCATATGATGAAAGGCAGCTGTATTGCTGCTGTGCTACACTCACACTGTTTAAGATTTATTGAAGATCCGTGTGTCCATTTTTGAAGTGTTTAACCTGAGATGCTTATTTTGATATATCTTTAAAAATTCACTAAAAATCAGGGTATGCTTGGATTTACTTCAAAATGGGTGTGAATAAGGATCAATGTGGAAGCTCTGATGGTGCCCACTTAGAGGTCTGTATGTGGAAAAATGACAGAGATACATGCATTTATGTAAATGGGGAAATATTTTTTAAAATTCCTCCCAAATCAGGCCATGCTCAGATTTCCTCCAAAATAGTCATGAATAAGGATGTAGGTGGGAGCTGTGATGGTGCCTCGTTGCAGGTCTGCATCTGGAAAAATGACAGAGATCACTGCATTTCTGAAAATTGGGAGATTTTTCAAATATTCCCCAAAAATCAGGGCATGCTTGGATTTCCTTCAAAATGGGCATGTGTCTGGATACATTTATAAGCTCTCATGGTGCCCATTTAGATGTTTCTAACTTGAAAACTAAAAAAGTTATAGGCATTTGACATTTTCAATGCAAGTCTATGGGGGGAAAACACGGAACTCTGATCTGGATCTGGAGCCCCACCACAGAGTGGAGTGGACCATAGGCGGATTGGGCAAAAGTGGAGCAGACCCGATCCAAAAGTTGCGGATAGGGATCCAGAGCGGATCGGGGGTTCGTGCACAGCCCTAGTAAGCATAGAGGTCAAGTCCTTCTGAAAAAGAATCAACATGGCTTCCACAAAGGTAAGTCCTATCTCACTAATCTTTTAGGGTACTTTGAAAGTGTCAACAGACATGTAGACAGGGGTGATCTGGTGGATGTTGTTTACTTGGACTTCCAAAAATCTTTTGATAAAGTCCCTCACAAAAGACTCCTGAGCAAACTTAGCAGTAATGGAATAAGGGTAGAGGTCCTCTTACAGATCAGCAACTGGTTAAAAAACAAAAAGCAGAGAATAGGAATAAATGGTAAATTCTCCCAATGGAGGGAAGTAAATAGTGGGGTTCCACAAGGATCTGTATTGGGACCAATTCTTTCAACTTGTTCATAAATGATCTGGAATTATGAGTGAAGTAGTAAAGTGGCTGAGTTTGCCAATGACATCAAATTATTTAAGGTGGTTAAAACAAAAAGGGATTGTGAGGAGCTCCAAAGGGATCTCTCCAAGCTGGGAGAGTGGGTGTCCAAATGGCAGATGCGGTTCAATGTAAGCAAGGGTAATGTGATGCATGTTGGGACAACAACAACAACAACAACAACAACAAAAACCCAACTTCAAGTATAACCTGATAGGATCACTGGGGGAGACCGAGCAAGAAAGGGATCTTGGGTGTGTGTGTGTGTGTGTGTGTGGGAAAGCTCGATGAAAATGTCAACTCAGTGTGCAGCCACTGTAAAGAAGGCAAACTTCATGTTAGGCATTATTAGAAAAGGAATTGAAAATAATACTGCCAGTATCATACTGCCTTTATACAAATCTACGATTTAACCTCATTTAGAATACTGTGTACAGTTTTGGTCACCACACCTAACAAAAGTTATTGTAGAGCTGGAAAAAGTGCAGAACAGGGCAACTAACATGATCAAGGGGCTGGATCGTCTCTCCTATGAGGGAAGATTACAACAGTTGGGATTGTTCAGCTTTGAAAAAAGGAGGCTGAGGGGAGATATGATAGAGATATACAAAATTGTGCATGGTATGGAGAATGTGGATAGGGAGACATTTTTCTCATTCTCCCATAATACTAGAACCTGGGGTCATCCCTTGAAGCTTCTTCACACAGCGTATAAACTCTGGAATTCAATACCACAAGATGTGGTGACAGCCACCAATTTGGAAGGCTTTAAGAGGGGGTTGGATAAATTACTGGAGGAGATGACTATCAATGGGGATCATCAGATGGGTGGGCGGGAGGGGGGTAATTGCATTTCCCTACCGTTGCTTTGCCTCCTGCTTTTGTCCCACAATAGGGGCAAGCAGATTTCTATTTCTTCACATGGGGAATAAAGAGGAAGCAAGCAATGGCCACATGGGGCATTCAGTCATGTTTTTATCATGCAGGTTCTCCTGCACACAGCAGGAAATGGTGGCAAGTTTTGTTATAGCAAAAATATTCAGATTTTCTGGATGGTATTTTGTGACAGAAAAAAGAGCAGAAGGACCTGGAGATGCACTGGAGGAATGCTGCCTCGACAAAAGTCCTGCAAAGAACCATGAGTGGCCAATCACGAGTGTGCGATAAAACACTCATCTGAAGAACCCCAATGGCTACTAGTCTTGATGGCTAAGTGTAACCTCCAGTATCAGAGACAGTAAGCCTGTATACACCAGTTTCTGGGGGAAATGGGTGGGAGGGTCCTTCTTGTAGGTTCCTGGTCTACAACTGATTGGCCACTGTGTGAACAGAGTGCTGGACTAGATGGATCTTTGGTCTGATCCAGCATGACTCTTCTTATGGTCTTATGTTTATGAAGCACTCATGAGGCTAGCATAGAATGGTTTCCAGTCATAGGAGGTCCAACAACCAATGATCAAGCCCCGTCTGCCAGAGCACTGAGCTGACGACACACAATCCCCAGCAAACAAGAGTTCAAGTCTATGAAAAGCCTCACAGTACTTTTCATGGCAAGTTCTTAGTAATCCAAAGTTCCACTTAGGAGGGAGCATGTGCAGAGTGCCCTCCAGAGTCTCATATGATGATGGATCCAAAGGGAGGTTTTCCAGGGATGAAGAGCAGATGTTTCTGGCAAAGGCTCCTCACCTGTGCACCAGCTTAAAAAGGGAGGCGTAGGCCTCTTCCAGACCACTTGACAGACTGGGGCTTTTGGCCTTTCAGCAAAACAGGGTGACCCTACTCAGCCCACCAAGATGATGCTTCAATCTGGGCAACACTCCTGCAAACCCCACTCCTTCTCTATCAGTTTCTCACAGACAGCTTCCCTGCCAAGCACAAAACAAGCAGGTGGCTGTGGGAGTAGGGCCCCACCCCCATCCCTGCTCTGAGACTATTGACAGAGATCAATTCACACAGATTCTGACATTCCAGAGGTTGAACAGGCCCAAATCCTTCCAGACTACTTCTAATTAAATCTTAGATACAAAAAAAAAAAAAAAAAAAAAACCTACGAAACTCCACAGCAGTGCCTTGAATAGCCCTGACACTATGAGACCAAAGTTTTAAAGATCCTGTGTTTGTGTATGAGTTTATTAGCCAGGAGAGTGAGTGTCAGTAGGTTTTAATCTTCATATATATGCAAGTAGGTTCATTAACATGAAGCCACCAAATTAAAGCAGAGTTGAACTGGGGGTGGTGGGGGTGGTAAAGCAAATGTTCCAACTGTACAAATGCCTTGTCAGAAACCTCCCCCCCTGCCTCCGCCCAAGCCAAACACATTATTTCTCTTTCAAAACTGGACAGATGATCCCACACACTAGTAGCAAGTTAAACTTAAAGAAAGATTGACAGGGCCTTCCCACCCAGGAAGGAAGTACACCACTGTTGTCACCTACAGCCCCCAATTGAAATCATTGCAACTGATCATCAGTGAACTCCAACCCATCATCAGTACAGACACTTCTCTCTCACAAGCCTTGGGAGGCAGACCAGTCCTGGCCTACAGACCACCTCCCAACTTGAAGCGGATGCTAACCAGCAACAGTACACAGGACAGAAACACATACAGAGGGACCAGACCATGCAATAGACCCAAGTGCCAACTCTGCCCCCCACATATGTTCAGGCAACACTGTCACAGGACCCAACAACATCAGTCACACCATCAAGGGCTCTTCTACCTGCATCCTTATATAATTTGTGTTACATGCCATCCCTGACTTTGTCTATTGTTAAGTTCTTAATAAACACATTCACATAACATGTCTTCTTTTTTTCATTACTGTTTTCAACTGCACGTTATCAGATTTCCAACTGCACATTTTTTCCCCAACTGCACATTTTGTGTCCAACTGCACACTAAAAAAAACCTTGAGTTGAGCATCTTTCCAAAGTGGTGGGTGTATGCAATATATATGACCAACTGTCTGGTTTTGCCCAGACATGTCTAGGTTTTCACACTCTTAGGAGGGTCTGGAGGGTATTTTTTTTAAAACAACAACAACAACAACAACAACAAATGTCGGAGAAAGGCACAGGGTAGGGGGATGCAGGCTGAGGACCAGGGGGCATGTTTTCTGGGCCTCCAGAAAGTGTACAGATCAGCCATTCATTAGCCTAGCTGGGGACCACCTCCGCCAGCTCAGTCAGGGAGGATGCTGGCCAGCAGGGTGGGTAGTACACCACCAGCATCCCCAATCTGTCTCTATGGCCCAACACCAGGTGCAGCTCCTCAAGGCCTGTTCCAAGGTGGAGTGGCTTCCTGGTGGTAGAGATGGAAGATCTATGAATCGTGGTGACTCCCCCACCCAGGCCTTCCAATCTCTGTTGGTGCTGCACTGAGTACCCAGGTGGGCAGAGCTGAGTCAGATCAACCTCACCCAGCTCACCCAAAGAAGTCTCAGGAAGGTCAGCCTTCTCATCCATGATTAAATCATGAATAAGAGCAGTCTTATTGTGGACTGACCTGGCATTAATGCAGCATGACAAGGATGGAGGGCTCAGTGGATGAGCTACCATATAACAATCAATAATCAATTTATTGAAGGCAACCAAATACAGGTTTTAGCCAATTAGGAAAGCAAAGGAACCTCTTGTGCAAGCACTGAGTCATTACTGACTCTTGGAGGGACACCAGCTTTCGCTGACGTTTTCTTGGCAGGCCTTTGCCTTCCCCGGCCATCATTACCTTTCCCCCAGCTAACTGGGTACTCATTTTACCGACCTCGGGAGGATGGAAGGCTGAGTTGACCCGAGCCAGCTGCCTGAGAACCAGCTTCCGCTGGGATCGAACTCAGGCCATGGGGAGAGTTTCAGCTGCAGAAACTGCTGCTTTACCACTCTGCGCCACACGAGGCTTTTTAGCCAATTACATACACAAAAGTTATACAGAGAGTATAAAAGCGTGTCATATACAAAACAATAGATAAAATGTTATAAAATGTTAAGACATACATGCGCATACAACTAAAATCTTATATCTCAAGGCAGGCCACATGAGGGATAACCTTGGCAGCCTACACAGCAAATTTGGTTATGTTAAACTTTACAAACCTGTCTGTACTGGACAGTAGATATTTGACCTTGTCCATATCACTGAGGGTAGGAATCACCCTTAAGGGCTTCTCTAAATATTTTTTCCCTAGGTGTTTCATACAGTTTGCAGTATAGCATATAGTGTATGGTGTCCTCTACCTGTCGGCTGCCACAGATGCATAGGCTCTGATTTCTGGGGATTTTCTTAAACCCGCCTTCCATAAAGTTTTATTTCATTGCCTGGCAGCACAGGGCAGTGAATGCCCTGTGAAGAGGTGGATTTAGATCAGACAAGTATTTGGTGCCATTTTTAAAAAGGGTAGGCATTAGAAAATCTAGATAGATAGCCTCCATATCCTTTTTTGCAAATAGCTCTTGGAGATGCACTTTGGATTTGCGTCTGCTAGAATAAGTTCCAGCAACAAAAGGGGCATCTGGATCAAGCCCATATTTCTGTAGTAAAAATGTACTTTTAGCTATCCAGGTGTTTTGAGATGGTGAATGTGCCTGCTCTGCTATACACAATTTACAGAATATTTCAGTTTTGGAAAATAATAAAAAATGGCCATCAAAATAAAATATAGAATTGGCATTACTCCCACTTCTGCTCTCAGATAGAATGTAGGCGTTCCTGGTGGCAGTCCCAATAAGATGCATATAAAGGTGTTCTGTACTGACTCCAGTTGTGTTGGCCCTGGAATACCCCAAATTTCTGCCCCATAAATCATCTGAGGGATAACCTTGGCAGCAAAAACTCTTAGAGCTGGAAACACAAGGCTACCACCCTTAACTCTGGCAAATTTCAACACAGACTGTGTTAAACTTTGGGCTCTTAGGTTAATAATTTCCCAATAGCTATTCCATGAGCCATTATGTGCAAAACAGATCCCCAGATTGTTGAATCTATTGGACTGCTCAAGGAGATGTTTGTCTAAGAACCATTTATGTCGAATTGCACGCTTACCGAATATCATAACTTTGGTCTTAGCATAATTCACACTCAATTTTTCCTTATGGCCTATTTCCCCAAACAATTTTAAAAGTCTCCTCATGCCTATTTGGATTTGGGACAGAAGGACCATATCATCAGCATACAACTATATGTTCAGTTTCCGTGAGCAAATAGCTACTGGGAAATTGGATTTGTCAACTAGTTGTTCAATGATGTCATTCACATAGACATTAAACAGCAAAGGAGCTAACAAACAGCCTTGTTTTACACCTCTGCTTGAAACAATTTCCCTTGACAGCTGTCCTTCCCTGCTTCCCTCACTTGGAGCTTCGTACCTGTGTACAAATTCTTGATTGAAGTCAACGGGCACCTGTCCATCCCAAGTCTCCATAGTTTACTCCATAAGATCTCCCTATTTATGCCATCGAAGGCAGCAGTCAAATCAACAAAAGCAGCATACAGATATTTCCTTCGAGCACCTGCATATTCTTCTCTCAGATGATTTAGAACAAAGCATTGATCTATAGTTGACTTCCCATGTTGGAAGCCTGCTTGTTCAACACCAAAAATATTGTTGTTGTCTACCCAGGCTTCAATCCAGAAGGTAGCGTGTGTACAGTTTGGAAGAAACATCCAAAAGACTTATTGGACAATAGTTGGTTGGGAGAAATTTGTCTCCTTTCTTAAAGATTGGGGCTACTATACTTCATTCACATCTCTTAGGTATTTTACCTGAGGAGTTAACATATGTGAAGATTTTTGCTAGTACAGGAGCCCACCAATTTAAATTGTCGAGAAACATCTCTAGGGGATGCATATATTCCCCAGGAACTTTCTGTCTGCATAATTGAGATATTAAGCTCTTCACTTCAGAGGTAGTTACTGGGGGCATATAGGTGTATCCTTAATGCCAGGATAGTGAATGGGTGTAAGAGTTCTTATTATCAGGCCTGGGTCGCAATCAAAGTTAAATACATGTTTAAAGTGGTCTCCCAAGTCTTTGACAGAATGTGAGCATCTAGGACATATTTTGCTTCCTTTAGCTTGTCAGACACTAAGTCCCAAAATTTCTTGGAGTCTTTACAGACTGCAGCACATTCAATTTCTTCCCACATTTGTGCATAGAAGGAAGCTTGTTTGCTTTTCAGCAATTTCCTATAGAGGCAGCGCTTCTCAGTCCATTGTTTCATTGCAGAAGTAGTGATATTGAAGCTAACTCGCCTACCCAATGAGCAAAGATCTCGTCTTGCCAATCTACATTCTATATTGAACCATCTTGAAGATTGACAGCTTGGCTTATAGGGCAAGTTATTTAGAGAGAGAGTACTTGTGAATTGCACAATATCATAATAAATGGGTAATAGATCATAAGTCTCTTTTCCCAACAACCTAGTTCTAAGGCTCATCATTTGTTTGCTAAGGAGAACCTCCTCTGCTTTTGACTGGATATCAAGACACCATCTCAATCTCCATTTCCCTTTATGCGTATAAGGGGCCTCACATCCCAAGCCTGTCAAAGTGACTTGAAAATCAGCCAGCTCCAAACACAACGGCTGGTGGTCACTCACTGGTTGGATTCCCACTGTGAAATTCTTTACATAAGGGGCACATTCAAAATTACATAAGACATAATCTATGACACTCCCACATTATGGAGGATAATGTGAAATTCCCTGCTGACTTGTCCTGCCCAGTGCCATTACAAAAACACAACCTAAATTTGTAAGCTAACTGGAACATACAGATACCTGCTGCATTAATTGTTTTATTCATAGATTTCCTAAATGGGAGATAGGCAGTATCCTAGGGTGACCATATGAAAAGGAGGACAGGGCTCCTGTATCTTTAATAGTTGTATTGAAAAGGGAATTTCAGCAGGTGTCATTTGTATATATGGGGAACCTGGTGAAATTTGCTCTTCATCACACCAGTTAAAGCTGCAGGTGCCCTGCCCTCTTTTAAATCTGGTCACTCTAGTATAGCTCCTGCAGCTTTAACTGTGGTGATGAAGAGGAAATTTCACCAGGTTCTCCATATATACAAATGACAGCTGCCAAAATTCCCTTTTCTATGCAACTGTTAAAGATACAGGAGCCCTGTCCTCCTTTCCATATGTTCCTTGAGGCTCTAGGGAAGCCTTCCATGCAAATTGGGCTGAGCCTGAATTAAGGCAGGGATTTGGAATATTGTCAGGCTCCAAATTGAGTCAATTCAGCTCAATTTGATCAATCTCCCCTCCCTTATCCAGAAACATGGACCCTCCCGCTACTAAAGGATTAAAACATTCTCTGTTGATAGAAGTGGCCTGATTTGTAGATAGGGAGGCAGACTGTCCTAGTTCATTTGAGGTGAGAAATCTTCTTTGTAGCCATTCATCCGAGGTCATGGGAGACTTCGTTGGCAAAGTAAAATTGTACTCTATAGGAGGAGAAAATTATCCACAATTTTGATTGATGTTATTTGAAGAGTTTTTTTCCTTTCTCCTGTTGTTTGTTTCCAGCACTGTCTCCGCTAATTGTTAATTTAGTCTTTCCAAACAGATCTCGTCTAGCTTTCTCTGGAAGCTGAATAGTGATAAGAGTATTATGCAGTGAGGTTAATCTGTTAATGATTTTGTCCTGAAAATGATGAGGAAGGGCTAGAAAAGAGTTTATCAAACTTCTTTCTTTATTGTTTTTATTTGACATATAATATATTTCTTGAGAGAAATTGGCCTGCTTTTCATTAGTACGCTGGTCATTTGTCTGAGAGTTCCCTAGACTTATCAGCATGCCAATTTTACAATTCTGGAGAGAATGTAGGCATTATAGAATAACAGCATAATAGTCTTGTTATTAAAATATCTACAGACTTTCATGCCACCTTCAGCAAATTTGGTTTTTTGTCTGTATATTCCACTAGTGATTTGTTGATTCTTGAAGGTCACTACTGCACGAGCATGATCTTGGTTGTAGAAGAGATATTCTATATTGAGAACATTCTCTATACTAATAGCTGATGGAATAGTAGAGTTGGAAGGGGCCTAGGGGGGTTTAACTAAGGGGGAGGACTGTTGTGTACGGCTGTGGGCAAGGCTTGGAGGACCTGCTTGCTAAGGGTTTGTCTGCCCCGACCCCTTACAGGTACAAAAGGCCCCTGGGTTCTGGGAAAGGTTGCTATGGGCAAGGCTTGGAGGACCTGCTTGCTAAGGGTTTGTCTGCCCCGACCCCTTACAGGTACAAAAGGCCCCTGGGTGCTAGAAGGCGCGAGCCTGCAGTGCGAGCCGAAGGGCAAGAGCTAAAGGGCCCTTGGCCTGAGGCTCTCAGCACTGGGCACGAAGCCACCAACAAAGAACCACCTCCTGGGATTAAAGAACCGGATGAGTGTCTACACCAGAAAAGCAGTTATCAATATAGTCAGCGTACTCGTTGAGTGGGTTGCCTGCTTGCAAAGGTGGACATAAGGTACCCGTACTTGCAAATAGTTAATATATCCTTGCAGGAATACTATTATCAATGACTACAAAACTCTTTCATAGGAGATTGTTGTGTTTTAAGCTGAATAACCTATCTTGGTTGATGTGATGTTGTCTGACTTTATCTTAATGTTCTTAATTACCTAGATTCTATCTGTTTTTACCACTCCTAATATTTTTATATCACTTGCTTCAGCAGTTTATGTAATTTGTTATACTATATTGTTTTAATTTTTAAACTTATTTTAATTTGCCAACATTGTTTTTAACAATTAGTTTAGCATTTAGTTTTATGGTGAATAATTGATAACTACAGTGTTATCCTAACTGATGAAATGGTGTTCACCAGACAAGGATACAAAACCCTGGGGCTCCCAGTGGAAGTACCTACTGACAGCAGGAAACAGAAACCTAAATCTCAGACCGCAATTACACAATTTTTCTCTCCTAAAAAAGAAGTAACAGCAGCAGTAGTTGGAAATGAGACTACAACTAATTCTGTATTAGACTGGTCTATAGACCCCAGGTGTGCTATGTTGGGATACATTTCAGATGATGATACCAGGAACTTGGCATCTGAGTTAGCTCTTGTAGGAAATACCTCCCAAATAAGTGCACAAGAACAACAAATCTCCCTAGATGAGCTAATGGAAAAGCAGGTAGCAGAACTAGGAAGGCACTCCCCATCATTTGCACAAAAAGAAAACCCTCCTAGCTATGAAGTGAGTAGCCTAAAAATTAATGATGGCTACTATATAACTGAAGAAGGTGGACAACTAATAATTGAACAATTATTTGAAATTGAAAAACGGGTGATTGACACCTCCAAGGATCTAGGTTTAATCAAATCTTTCTTGGCAGAATCGAATGGACTATTAACAACAATGGTGGAGATACATAAAAAGGGAGAAACCAATTTTCCACAATTTGAAATAAAATCAGGGATTACCCAGAAGGTAAAGGCGGACACCTGTCAAGTAAGAGAGAGCAAAATAAATGCCCAGCACAATTCAAAGAAAATCAAAAAGGGAAATAAAAAGGAGAAAAAGAGTAAAAGCTTAGGGCCTACAGAAATTAAAAAAGGAAAGGCAGTCCCAAACCTAACCTTCCGGAATAGGAAAATGAACTATGAAAAATTATTCAAACTAATAGACAAAAACCCCAAAATGGTGCTGGTTAAAAAGTCATCTAAGAGTAGAAAACTGGCCAAAGAGGAAAAGAACAAAAGAAAGAAACCTGTGGGAAAGCTTTCCCCTAAGCAGTCAATCAAAATACCAGCTGTAGCTCCAGTGATCTCCGATAAGAATTATGAGCCCACTGAAATGAACGACCCATGGCAACATGTGCTTAAAAAACAGGAGGCAAGAGCTGAAATGGGGAGAAATGTTTTGGCACAAGATACTGACGATATATCCTACCAGGCGGTGAAACCAGATGAACAGAATTGGAAGCTGAGACTCATGCAGTACAGACTAGTCTTTTCTAACTTTCCAAAACCAAAGGGGCTACTAACACAGTTACAACGCAAACTCCATTTAATACAAACTCTTGAACCAATTGTCTCACAGGAAATTACTACCGCAGATATTACACACATTGAATATTTATTTTTTTAACTACAAACAGGCACACATGGTGGTCACTTTCTGTAATTGCTAAATGGTTGGGAAAATATATAGTAGAAAGCACGATCTCCAACAAATAGGTATTCATGTCTCGAGGATTTTTGAAAATATAGCTCCCCCCCTGCGTCTGGTAAGGAGGAAATTAAGAGAGATTCAAAATGAAAATAGTGGTTTAGATAGTGAAAGTGGGGAAAACCTTATACAATGGAATGATCTTGAAATTCCCTACATGTCCCCTAATGACCAGGACACTGAGAAAATAAACAATTTTGGAGTGAAAAAGCACAAGTTACAGCAAGAGGTCCAGCTAGGGTCAAGGGACATGGAAAACGACCATATCTTTAAATGGAAGTGCCCCATTGTGCAAGATCAAAAGAGGGAAACATTCCCAAATGGAAGAGATTCATATAATAATGAGGAGAAAGCCTTGTTAGAATCTTTTAGTGCGTTGCCAACAGAAACTCAAAATGAAATCATTGCAAGACTAGATTCTCTAAAGGAGCAATTGATAAGTAGGCAAGTAGACCTGGGAAGACAAACAGAAAACAAGGATGCTCAACTAGTGCCAGTAGTCTGCGGTCAACAACTCCAGGAAAGTAGGCACCTCAGAGAGATGGAGTTTCTTCAGGAGCCTCTCAGTGTGATGGCAGGTGGGCAGAACTGCCTGGTTACTGCAGAGATAAACATCGAGCCAAGAATAAATAGAAATGGCACAGTTTACACAACAACATAGCCAAATCTCGTGACCTCAAAATTTAAATCTTGTCCTGATATGAGACATATTGAGAAAGAACCAGGTCGAGTGGAGAACCCAGGAGAAAACAACCCCCAATTAGTAAATCCAAGGTACCCAGTGATTTCAAATGTCAGCAGGTTATGTCCACAAATCGACATGATTGAAACCCTGGAGGAAGCAGTGCTAGGAACCCAGGGGAAACAGAGGACAACCTCAGATTACCCCCACTGACTGCATAAACAGCAAGTTGTAGAGGTGCCCTATCAATCAACAACTGTAACATCAACAGACTATATAAAGAGGGCATGTGAAATCTATGACATAGAAGATAAGCCCGTTGCTATTATGTCTTGGAATATAGCAGGGTGGAAGAGTAAAGTTCACGACTATGACATTATTTCATTTTTATCCAAATACCCAGTGCTAGCTTTACAAGAAACATGGCTTTTAGCTAAGGATAAGCTAATAATTCCAGATTTTCAAACATGGGTTAACCCTGCATGGAAACTAAATGAGAAAGGTAGAGCCATAGGCCTTTTAGCCATTTTGGCCAAGGAAGATCTGGGATGGGAGGGTAGCTTGGTTGACTCAGTACCAATGGATAAGAATTTACTTGCAGTAAAATTTATGGCACAGGATTTGATGCTTATAGTTGTAAATGTATATATACCACCAATATCTTCCCAATACTATACACCTAATGCTTGGCTGCAGTTAGAATATTTTCTGGAAGAATTGTATATAAGGTTTCCTAGTTCCCTACTTATACTGTTGGGTGATTTTAATGCTAGAATAGGAACATCAATGACAAAAGTCGCTGAGCAGTGCGGAATCTTGGAAGATGATTCTTCTGATTTAAATTACTGGAAATCCCGGGATAAGAAAATAAACAATGCAGGGGTATACCTTTTCCAGTTAACATATAAGTTTGGACTGCTGATTGTAGGTAATAATGATAAAAACACTCCTTATCCCTACACTTATTTTTCTCAATGGGCAGGTAGTGTCCTCGATTATGTCTGTGTTCCCAGAAGAAGTGCCCATTTATTTTCTGGTATAACAGTAAACCCGAGGGACAATAGTGACCATCAGCCCATAGCACTGAAAATAGCCGCTAAGTCCAATATGAGGAAAGCATCCCCTACAGATCATTGGTTAGCACAGAATCTGGAAATACAGGGGGAGAGGAGACTGAAATGGCAAAAAGTTAAAGTAAATAAGCTCAAAGTCTTCCAAAACTCAGCACTAAGCATATCTTTGCAAAATATAATCTTAGCTCCTGACTCCAATATAAAATTAGTATTGGAAGCATATCAGTCCTTATGTGATAGCATGAGGCCTCACTTAAAAATGGAAATTTCAAACCAGCTAAAGCCCATGAAGTCATTATGGTTTGACAAAGAGTGCAACATACTAAGAAAGAAACTGAGGAGCCAGTTGCGGAGAGTGCATGCTGTAGCTGATCAGGAAGCACAATACACAATGTTAAAACTCAGACACGACTACAAAAAACTAATTTCAGCAAAAAAAATCACAGTTCCAGAAATACATCTGGGCTGAGCTTGAAGCAGCAGCAACTTGGACAAACTCGGCCTATTTTTGGCATTTAGTTGGAGGTAGACTAAAAGAAGTAAAATATTCTTTTGACATCCCCATACCAGCTACAAAGTGGGAAAAATTCTACTCGGAGTTATTCAAAAATGGAAAAGACCCAAGGTCTGAAAGTAAATTGCTCCTGGCCCAGGACCCTAATCTCTTACCTTCATGTCCACCTGTATCTTCTCAAGATCAAATCACTCATTCAGACCTTGAAAAACAACAAGGCACCAGGTGAAGATTTTTTACCTCCCGAATTATTCAAGAATGACTTGGACTGGTGGGCCTCACTACTGGCTGGACTATTCACTCATATAAATCACACAGGCTGTATTCCAAAGGGCTGGAATCTCAGTATAATTATTCCCATATTTAAAAAAGGCAACCAGCAGGATCCCAACAATTACAGGCCAATCAGTCTGATCGATATTCCTGCAAAAATTTATGCTAAGCACCTCTTACAAAAATTAGAGGACTGGGCAGAGGAAAATGCCATTTTTGCAGAAGAACAGTGTGGTTTCAGGAAATAACGATCTACTTTGGATAACTGCTTCACATTACAACACCTTATTACTAAGTACACAGCTAAGGGCGGACAGCTCTTTGCTGCCTTTATAGACTTAAGTGTTGCTTTTGATTCTATAAACAGGTACCGCCTTTGGGAAAAACTGGCAAATACAAATATAGATCGGAGGCTCCTATTATTAATAAAAGCCCTCTATTCCGAAACCTATCTGAAGGTTAGAGCAGGCTCAAATTTTGTCCTTACTGATCATATCCCTTCACACAAGGGTGTGCGACAAGGTTGCATCCTAGCACCATTTCTTTTTAATTTTTGTATTAATGACATAGTGGCATTTGTTCATAACCAGAGCTATCATATGCCCAAAATCTCAAAAAGAGCGGTAAACATTTTATTGTATGCTGACGACATGATTTTGCTTTCAACATCCCAAGTGGGTTTGAGAAGACTCTTGAGACAGCTTAGTGCATACTGTAAAGAAAATGACCTACTTATTAACAATAACAAGTCCAAAGTAGTAGTATTTGGCAAAAAGAGAAAGTCCTACAGATGGTCTATTAATTCCAAGGTCTTAGAGCAGGTAAAACGTTACTGTTACCTTGGTCTTAACTTCTCTGCATCTGGATCCTGGGCGTCACAAATCAAGAAAAATGAACTAAAACCAGTGGCCTCTTTACAATCTCTAAATAGACTGTTAAATTACAGTTACCCAGGCACATTATGCCCAATTTTAAAAATTTACAAAGCAAAAGTGATACCTTCGCTAATTTTTGGTGCAGAAATATGGGGCTTTGCAAACCTTTCAAAAATTGAAGGAGTTCAAAGTCGCTTCTTGTGTCTGATCCTGGGGGTCTCTAAGTCCACCCCAGCATACTTAACCAGAGCAGAATTGGGTACAGAAAAGATCTCTGGGTTGAGATATGCAAGGATGGTAAACTACTGGTGTAGAGTAAGTAACTTAACTGAAGAGAGACTCCCAAAGATTTGTCTGGAGGAACAAAGGTCCACTGTGCAAGGGAACTTTTGGCTGCAGAAACTTTTCAAACTCCTTCCAAACTTTGGATTTTCTCACCAGGCACTCAATCCAACACTGACAGCTAGCAGAAATATTTTTAAACAAAGAGTGTTGGACATAGGAGCGCAAACTGATATAACAGCGCTCACATCCTTAAGAACAGCAAAATGGCTAGCTAGCACAAAATACCGACACCAACTTGAGAAATACCTATCAGTACCCATGAAAATGGAACACCGGAAAGCCCTTACACGTTTAAGGTTTGAACAAATGGATACGGCGATGAAATGGGGGAGATTCCACGGCATACCAGTAGAAGACAGGTTATGTGTTTGTGGAGAGCCAGTTCCAGAGGACATAACACACTATGTATTTGACTGTCCCTTATATATAGATATAAGGAAAAGTTATTTAGAGCCTTTTTTAAAGAAAGTGAAATACTGGGGTGTTAAGGAAAAACTGTGTTATTTATTATATTCAACCAACCCATATGTGATACAAAGGGTTGCACTGTTTGCAGTGAAAGCTAATAGACGTAGAGCAAAGTTTTTAGATACAATTGGAGTGTGTTGTTATAAAGATTCAGAGACATAAATGAAATGTCATTGAGAAGGAATTAAAGGTTTCTGTATGTCCACTGTGCTCCTATCTTACTATCCTTTTAGCAATGCATGTTACGTTTTTGATAGCTGTAATTTTTAACCATATGTCATTTTTTATTTTTATTTTTTATTTTCTACCATACTTAAACATACACCATTACAATTAAAACAAAACAACATACTATATAAATGTTGAATAACATCGATATCATATCTATATAACATAATCAAACTTAACATACAAGTGCATCCCCCACCTCGGGATCTCATTCCTGATTCCAAAATCTCATACTTTCTTCTGCTGGTGGTTCCCCACTTCCCTTAGAAAACACAAATATTAGGAACTGTTTCCAAATTCCTTCAAAATCATTTGTTTTAGCTATACCTCTTCTCCATTTAATATTACAAGTCAATTTATCATTAATAGCTATATCCCATACTTCTTTAAACCATTCTTCAATACAATATTCCCCTTGAATCTTCCAGTTCCTAGCTACAATCAATCTTGCTGCAGTCAGCAAATTCGTTATCAATTCCTTAGTTTCTTTTTTACATTTTAAATCTTCAAATAGTGACAGTAATGCTACTTTAGGTGTTCGCTCTATCTTCATTCCCGCAATTTCTTCAATCTCCAAAAACACCATCTTCCACAATTTTTGTACATATTTGCATTCCCACCACATATGTAAATACGTTCCTTTCCCCCCACATCCTCTCCAACAATTTGCTGAATGTTGATTATTCATCTTATTTAATCTAACCGGGGTTAGGTACCACCTCCATATAATTTTAAAGTAATTCTCTTTTATTCTTACTGACATATTTCTCAACGCTCTTTGTTTCCATAGTCCCTCCCAGCCCTGTTGTCCTATTTGTACATTCAAGTCTGTCTCCCAAACCATTTTACCTGAACTATCCATCAACCCTTTCTCCAACAGTATTCTATATATTTCACTCATTAATCCTTTTGACACTGTTCTTTTTCCCTTATCATTTTCTTTCTTAACTATTAATTCCTCAAACTTCATCAATTCTCTACACTCTCCATTTTCTCTTACCCACTTTTTAGTCCAGTGTTCTAATTGCCTATAATTTAACCAAGTTAATTTTATATCTTTTAAAACCTCTTCCAAATCCTCTCTTGTGTTCATTTCTCTTAACCATTCCCTTAATTTCATTTTATTTTTCCCCATAAAACTTTACTTAATCTACTCTTTAATTCCTCTGGGAAATTCTTTAACATTATTACTGGTGCTAATTTGTATTTACTCCAAATTTCCCAGTGAAACCTCAAGAGCAGATTACCTATACTTTCAACCCATTTTTTTCCCTTCCCTAAAAAATACATTTTCCAAATTAATCTCTATATTACTTGTAGTTTTATCATCCATCCAGTCTAATTCTCCTATTCCTATAATTGCCTCCACAATATGTCTTAACCTATTAGCTACGTAATATAGTTTAATATTTGGGAGACCCAATCCTCCCTTTTTTTTGACATAAATACCATTTATTCTTATTTACCCTCGCTTTCTTACCTCCATTACAGTAATTATTTATGATATTTTGCCAACTTTTTATCTCTGATTCTGAAATTTTTATTGGTAACATCCTAAACACAAAATTAATCTTTGCTAATATCTTCATTTTTATTAGTGCTATTCTTCCAAACCAGGATAAATTTAATCTTTTATATTTTTCCAATTTTACTAAAATCTCTTTTTTAAAACTATTTAGATTCTCTTTCTCTAAACTCTCTAAATTTTGTGTAATTTTAATTCCCAAATATCTAATCTGTTCCTTAACTCTCATTTCTCTTCCCTTTTCTTCCCAATCCTTCTCTTCCTTTTTAGTATAATTAAATAACATCATCTCTGATTTGGACCAGTTTATTCTTAACCCAGTAATTTCCTCAAATTCTCTCAATTGTTGTTTAATTCTTCCCATCTTTCCTATTGGATTTTTAATGGTTAGCAAGGTATCATCTGCAAACATATTCAGTTTTATTCTTTTAATACCACCTATTCCTTCTCTCTCCCCATCATCTCTTATTGCATTCGCCAATAATTCCATAACCATTACAAACAGGACTGGCGAGAGTGGACATCCTTGTCTTGTCCCTCTGGCTAGTCATATCTTATCCGTAACTCCATCATTCACTACCACTACGGCTGCATTTTGAGAATACAACTGTTCTATTATAACTTTAAATTTATTTCCAAATTCCATTTTATTTAGAACCATCTTTAAAGCTTGCCAGCTCACACAATCGAAAGCCTTAAAACTATCCAATGCCAAAATTCCTGCCTTAATCTTAGACTTTTTTATCACCTGTATTGCATTTAAAACTCTTCCCACTAAATTGTGCATATGTCTGCCCGCTACAAATCCGCATTGATCTTCCCGTATGTATTCAGCTATAAATTTATTTAACCGTTTTGCTAAGATAGTTGAAAATTTTTTAGCATCTTGATTTATTAATGAAATAGGTCTATATGAATCAGGGACAGTCAAGTCTTTATCTGGTTTTGGAATTAAAATTATCAATGAATGTTCCCATGATTCTGGTGTCTTCTCTCCTTCCAATATAGCGTTGTACAGCTTCAATAATTTCGGTACTAAAAGCGTTCTAAAAACTTTATAATATTCCGGTCCTAAACCATCTACCCCAGGTGATTTTCCCACTTTCAAATTATCAATTACCTCTTCAACTTCTCTTTGAGTTATTACCTTCTCCATTAACTCTTTACGTTCTGTTTTAATTCCCTTCTTTATATACTTTTCTATGTAATCTTCCAACTTCTTTTTTTGGATATCTTTTCCTTTATACAATTCTTGATAAAATTCTTGAAAGATTTTTATTTTACCCTTCGTTATGTGACAATAATCCCCTTGTTTATCCTTCAATATTCCTATCCCATTCCTCATTTTTTCCTTTTGTGTGAGCCTGGCAAGCAATCTTGAATTTCTATTGCTGTTTTCAAAATACTCCCTTTTTCATATAAATTATATTTTTCTGGACTTGCTCAATATTTATATTCTCTAATTCTTTTTTCTTTGCTTGTATTTCTATTAATTTATGTTTATTTTTACACTGCCAATAATCTTTCTCCAACTTCCTAATCTCTACCTCCAACTTTTCCTGCGCTGCGAGCTGTTGCCTCCTTAAATTACACGTTTCCCTAATACAAATCCCTCTTGCTACCGCCTTCATGGTATCCCAAACAACTGCCCTTATCGTTCCACCCTTTTCATTAATTTCCCAAGTCTCTGACAGTTCCCTCTGCATTTTTTCTACCACTTTATTATATTTCAATATTTTTGTATTCATTTTCCACCTATACGCTTCTTTATAATTCTTCCTAACTGTAAACTCTAAACTTAGCAATGCGTGATCTGTTACCTTATTACCCCCGTTTCCATTTTAATTACGTCAGTTGCAAACTCTTTTGAAACAAATATATAATCTATCCTAGAGTATGTATGATGAACTGGAGAGTAATAAGAAAAGCCAGGATTCGCCCCACTAAGTAAACGCCAACAATCCACATAATCTTTTTCTTTTACTAATTTATTCAATATAGTAATATTATTTCTCTTTTCCGCATTAGTGGGGCTTGACCTGTCCAATCTATTATCCATTACCATATTAAAATCCCCAGCTAAAATAACATACCCCTCCTTAAACTCTTCTATTTCTTTAAATAATTCCATATAAAACTCTCTATGTCTCTCATTGGGGGCATAAACATTAACTAATGTATATGCCTTGCCTTCAATTTGTCCCTTTATCATAAGATATCTACCATTATCATCCTTTTTTATAGTTTCTAATATAAATCCGCTTTTTTTGAAATCAAAATAGCCACTCCATTTTTTGTTGTTGTCCCCAGTGACTTTTCATAATACACTGACCATTTTGTGCGTATTTTGTTTACTCCATCGAACCCTTGGTGTGTTTCTTGCAGCATAATAATATCAGATCTTTCTCTATTTAACATTTGTTCAGTTCTCCTCCTTTTCACGACTGCCCCCAGACCTTTGACATTGAGCATTGATACTTTAATTTTCTTATCCATATTTAACCTTTTGATACTCCTTCTGATCCCGTGTGTTCTGCAACTCATAATCACATACATAAAAACACAAAAACCATAAACCCTGACGCCCCAGCTTCACCTCCATTCCCAATTGCAGCTTCCAGACTTTCATCATTAAACAAACCCAAACTCTTCAGTAGCTCCTTGCCCTGATCCAAAGAGGTTACTCTGTGCTGCCTCCCACCATGTGAAAATCTCAAGAGAACAGGGTAACCCCAGGCATACTTTATTGTATTCTTTGTTAATGTTTCAGTTATTTGCTTAACGCTGCATCTCCATTGGAGTGTTTGCTGACAAAGATCATTGTAGATTTGCACTGCTCTGCCTTTGTATTTTATCAGAGCCATAGATCTCAATTTCTTCATAACTTGCTTCTTTTTGTAGTAACTGCCAAATTTCACTAGGATGTCTTTAGTTGCTCCTCTGTAGTTTGCTCCTCCCACTCTATGAATTACAGTCTTTTAATTCCAGATCAGGCATCATGTCTTTAAACCACTTCAAAATTATTTTTCTCAAATCCTCTCCTGGTTCTTCAATAAAGTTTTTAATTCGTAGATTAGATCTTCGATCTTCATCTTGTAATTGGATCAGCTTTAATTCTTGATCCTGGAACTTTACATTGCAACTTTTTTCAAAGACATCCTGCCTTTTCTTCAATGATTTTACTCCAACTTCTAACGTCTTTATAGCTCTGTCATTCTGGGCAATCTTGTCAGCTAACACCTCCATCCTCTTATCTGCCTTCTTCGAATGTTCATCCATCTTTTTAATCAGGGTTGCGTTGCTATCCAATATCAAGCTCTTAAGTTCCTCCATGAGCTACATGAGCTGGTGAATAGGGTGGTTCTGAACATGCTATCACCATGCTCATGACTACCTCACCATGGCCTAAGGATTTTCCCATGACTAGTGATGGTTATGAGAAGAAGTGGTGTTTGGGATCCTTGGGGCAGATATGGTAGGGTGACCATATTTTGGAAACCAAAAAGGAGGACAACATGGTTGGCCCCAAGGGGGCGTGCCCACCCAAACATAGCCTTGGTCACATGTCTGATTTTACAGCACACATTTAAGACAAACATAACATCTTATCACTGAAATAAAGAACAAGTGAGAGATTCAATTATCTGAAATTAACTTCACTCACTCCTACTTTTGTAGCTTTTGCTGTACTTTGAAGCTTTTGCTATACTCTGTGTGATACATTCTCCCCTTCCCTCAAATATCTTTTCTGACTGTATCCTCACTCATTGCAAGCTGTTGTTGTTGTTAACAGGGTTTGCTACTGGCCGGCCAGATGGCTGGCTTTTTTATTTTTTAATTTCAATTTTTTTAAAAAGCTTGTGTATAATTGTCACAAGTTTCTCTACTCTGACATTAGGGTGGGTGTTGTGGCAGTGAACACTATGCCCATTCACACTTCTCACTTATATACATTAGCTTCTCAAGGCTTGTTAGCACCACTTCTCACATCCAGGGCACATCTACACCTAGCAGGATATTCCATTATGAAAGAGGTATATAAAAGGCAGGAGCCACACTACTGTTTTATAGTGGTATTGAAGTGCACTTACAACTGTTGGAGTCCATTGACACAGACCATATACCGCTTTCATACCGCTATATCCTGCTTGGTGTGGCTCCTGCCTTTCATATACTGCTTTCATAGTGCAATATCCTGCTTGGTGTAGATGAGCCCCAGACTTTGAACTCCTGTCTACTTCCTGCACAAACATGCGACTCTGAGACCCTAATGCCCTGCATTGCATGCCAGCACCATGGGCATAAGTTACAATAGATGTCTCTGGGTTGTATGTGCAGCCTCTGTTGTCTCTCACTCTAAGTCATTGCAGGCAAACCAAAGCCTCCCAGCCTCAAAAAAATCTCTCCCTCTCCCCCCTCCAAAGTCTCCCAATGGTCCAGCTAGGCTGCACACTTGTGGCTTGGGATATTGCTTATTGCAGGTTATTGCTTGGTCATGTCTGGTGACTCTTACATCATTATTATTATTATTATTGTTATTATTATTATTCTATCCCACCTTTTGCCCAATACTTTAAAAACCTCTGCCACCAGCTGCCTCCACCTCCTCTCCTCCTGCACAACTGCTCAACTCTGATGCACTCTTAAAACGCACTGCATGGCAAGCCAGCCTCAGGGCCAAGCTACAGGTACATCTGGGTTGTCTTCAGCCTCTCTCTGCCTTATGCCAACCAGCAAACATCTCCAGCCTCAAATAATCCCCCACCCCGCACCCCTCTGCCAAAGTCTCCCAACTCTTGTTTTTTAAAAAATCTCCACTACCAACCGTCTCTGCCTGCACCAAAACTGGACTCTGAGACACTCTTAAAAAGGCTCTGTGTGGCACAGGAGCCTCTCAGGGCTCAGCTGCAGCCAACTCTGAGTTGTGTCTTCAGTCTAACTCTGCCTCTAAGAGATATGCCAGGCAGCCAAAGCCACAAATCGATCTATTTTTCTCTGGCATGCACTTCAAATGTTCTGCATTGCATCCCAGCAGTGCAGACAGAGTCTAGCTCACAAGTGTACAAAGGGAAGTGGAAGGGAAGTGGTAGCAAAGCAAAGCAATGATACGCCAGGTTCTAATATCCACAGCAACAGGGCATCTGTAAAGAAGAGAGCCTCTATCTCGACTGGCCCCTCACCGTTGTGAGAGTTTTTCTCTAAGGATGGACGCTTCATCGCCCATGATGTGGAACTTTGAGAAAAAAGCCTCTGGCCCATTCTGTTTTGCCCTGTGGGTTGCTTTGACTGACCTCTTCTTTCCCACATTTTGATTTGTGGATGCCTTGCCTCTGCTGAGCTCCAGGTACCCGACCGTCCACCAAATCTGCAACAGGAAAGGTGCCCTGCTTGCCCAGCACTTCTTACCTAAAGACTGGAGATCCCCTTAATGCCAAGGGCTGAAACTGCTCAATGTGCAAGACCCTGAAGAGGAGGTTTAACAACCTAAGTTTGAAGGATATGGCTCCAGCAGTTTTTAAAAACAATAATTTTAAAACTTTGAACTTTAAAAACAATCCTAAAAAAACAATGGATGAACGAATCTGATTCAAACTTGGCATGGCTAAATCTCTCCTTAAGAGCTATCATGGTGCCAACTTTCAGCCCTTTATCTTTTAAAATGTCATTTTTTAAAAATAATTTTAAAACCTCAAACCTTTTTTTAAAAATCCTAAAACTCAATGGATGAACAGATCTGTTTCAAACTTGGCATAGCTAAAGTCTTGTTAAGAGCAATCATGGTGCCAAGTTTCATCTCTTTATCTTAAAAAATAACATTTTTTAAAAAAAAATTAAATCCTCAAATTTTAAAAAATTCCTAAAAATCAATGGATGAACGGATTGGTTTCAAATTTGTTATGGCTAACGATCTAGCTAAAAGCTATCATGGTACCAAATTTCATCTCTTTATCTTTAAAAATGATGATTTAAAAATAATAATTTTAAAACCTCAATTATTAAAAAAAATCCTAAAAAATCAATGGATGAATGGATCTGTTTCAAAGTTGGTATGGCTAAAGCCCTACATAAGAGCTACCATCATGCCAAGTTTCATGTTTTTATCATTAAAAATGATGGAGTTATAAGCATTTTTGTTAATTCCCATTAAAGTAGAGCTGCTCTTTGGCTGGGGAAGAGGGGAAAAATCCGGATTCCCCCCGCCAATCCCAGATTTGTTGCCAAAAGTCTGGACAAATCCAAGTTTTTCCTGTCATATGGTCACCCTAAGATATGGGGTACATCTTGATGAGGAGTTTGGCCCAGTGTGGATCCGGAGTGGCAGCAGGTCCTCTATATGATGCAGCTGCGATCCTGAAGCCATCCAGGGCCAAACCCTAAAACTCCGGTTAAAAAAAGTCAGGCACTTACCCAGGCTTTTTTTTTTTTTTTTGCTGTGGAGGCTTGTCATAGTCAATAGCAACCCCTGATTGGTCACCATTAGCTGAACAGGGAAGGGGGTGGACCTCCAGGAGCCCCAAGTCAGGAGATCTTCCTCTCTCTCTGGCTGCCCATTCCCCCCACCCATTTTTGGTTTTTGTTTTATTTACAGAGCCGGTTCAGGCACTATGCGTCCCTCTATTCCTCCCCCTCTGGCTGCCTCATTCCTCCCCCGCCCGCCCCTGTGCTTGGAGCGGCTGCAGTGGCAGCAGCAACCCTGCACTAACACTAACATGTGAACCGCCCAGAGAGCTCTGGCTATTGGGCGGTATAGAAATGTAATAAATAAATAAATAAATAAATAAATAAATAAATAAACACTCCTTCCTGTGCAGATGCCTGGAAGGAGTGCAAATGCAGGAGGTTGAGGCCTCATGGTGCCAACACACCACCCTCAAGATGGGGCCATGGATCCCAGCTACAACCATGCAGGCTTAAACTGGGTATCAATAAATATTTCCTAACTGAATAATGGCTGGTGGATGGAAGAAATAGTTCAGAACAGTTGTATAATCTTCTTTCCTTGGAAGCAGGGATGGGGTATGAGAAAAAGACATTGTTTATGGTAGATTTGAGAAGAAAAAATTCTGGGAGGACTTTTAGCTTGAATTTGAGAAGGAGCAACATTTTCCCCATTAAAAGAGGTGATTTAAGGAAAGGATTCTGCAAAGGTTTCCTTTGCTGTGATGGTGGCGCAGCGTTCTTTCCCCCACCCCCTTTTTACCCTTTAGCACTACTTCCTGTAGCAGAGCTCTTCTCAGCAGAAGCTGCCCTCTCTGACCCACCAATGCCTGCAGGTAACATCATTCCAGGGCATTCTGGGAGAAAAATGACATCATCATCATCATCATTATCATCATAAGTTTATTGTGCTAGCCGAAGGCCATGACAAATACATCCATAGAAAAGCATACAACTATAAAAGTACACAATAGTTTAAAATAACCAAGAGAACCATACAGACAACTTTAAATTTACTGTGACTAAAGCTCTCATTTTGCTCAGCACTCTGAGTCTCCGTGGCAGTTTATAGCAATTTTATCTAGTTCTCTCTTCCTAATCTTTTTCGCTGCCAGTGCAAACAGGGACACTTTATGAGTGACATAAATGTTGGTATCGCTAAGGAGGAAGAGAACTGTTTCTGCTTGGGCATTCATGCCTCCATATGTCAGCAGCGGTTTCAAGAGTCTCTCTCTTGGGTCCCTATACAGAGGGCAAGTTAACATATAGTGTGCTATGTC
Source organism: Elgaria multicarinata webbii (assembly GCF_023053635.1). Classification (NCBI taxonomy): domain Eukaryota; kingdom Metazoa; phylum Chordata; class Lepidosauria; order Squamata; family Anguidae; genus Elgaria; species Elgaria multicarinata. The sequence goes on from NC_086175.1 coordinate 905,678, forward strand.
TTCCAATTGTTGTTGACCACAGATACATAATCTCGATTCAAATGGTACCTTGTGGTAGTGTCCGTCCAGCACTGCAGTTGGCATCACTTGAAACCTCAATTCAATGAAGGCATTTCTCAGGGGCAGTGGCCTCAATTTGGACAGATAACATGCTCTATAGTGTTCTATTTTTAGAAGAGGGAACCACCGAGAGAATTTAGAATTTTTAATAAGTTGCAGGTCCCTCCTGGAATCTATCCAAAAACACCAATCCCTTAGTTGCTTCTTATCCACGTCTAGAGCAAACTTCAATTCAGGGAGATGATAACTATGCAGGAGCTTTTGGAATATAGCCGTCCAATGACAATTGTAATCAATTTCTAGAAAACACTTAGTAGGAAGACGCTCATTTTGCAAGATGGCGATTCATTTAAAATATTTTAGCTGGGCACTCTCAGTTCTTGCCCTAACTGAAGGACTACCAGCTTCTGTGCGCAAGAAAGCTGCAGGGGTACCAGATGGAAGAGAGAAAAGTTTTCGAAGGAAGTTGTTCTGCACAATCTCCAAGGCTTTGGTCATGGTGTTGTCAGACCCCCAGATTTCAGACCCATAAAGCAGCTGCGTTATTACTTTGGTGTTAAAGATTTTTAGGGCAGGTTCGATCAACTGTCCCCCTTTATTATAATAAAACTTCATTAGAGCCTCTATAGTTTTTTGTGCTTTCAATTTCGCTGCCTCCCTGTGCCCTTTCCATGAGAGGGACTCACTAAAGAGAATGCCCAGATATCTAAATGAGCAAATCTGGTCAATGACCTGTTGGTCCAAAGTCCATCTGTGTGTAGGTCTGCAGCTGCCGAAGACCATTAAGAAAAATGACATGAAATAGGGGGGTGTCATTTCTCCATCACCAGCCCACCCCATGACCTGAATCAATGCCCAAACTGGGGCATTCTGGAGGGGAAATTATGGCTGCCATCACTGCCACTGCAAATGATAAGCCACATAATGTTGGGAAGAATCCCACCCCACCCCAGGTTGCCAATTTTCTCCCATATTCACCACATATGAATGGGGCAGTTCAGCTTTACTTTATGAGCATGCATCATAATATTCTACACGTTTAAGGAGGCCTGCTGTGTAGGCAAAAGTATCCCAGAGGTTGTTTTCAGCTCTTTCATTCTAGTCAGGCTAAAATAATGATTTTACCATTTTGTGTGGATAACCAGATTTTTCTTACCTACTATGTTAAACAGGTGCTGAGAAGGCTCCCATTTTGATCTTGTCATGTTCATATCAGCTTCATTGCAGCCCATCTTTAATGACAAATTGAAAATATTTTTATGAAATGTTTTCAACAGACACTTCTTTATTGTTCTTTAGATTCTTTCACTGTGCAAATTAATGAAGTGCAGGAAGATCAATTTCTAAGAAAACAAACACAGTGCGCCTGTTCGAATGACACATGGGGAAGGATCGTTTGGCTCCCCATGCTGCATGGTGGTTCACACTAGCTACTCTGTGCGCTGTTGCCAGACGACCACCTCACAACCCTCTGCAGCATGGTTCACCCAACCACTCCCTAAGTACCTCCAGTCAGGCAGAACCCTGCAGTCCTCTGCCCACTCCCTCATGCAGCCCAGTCTCCCAAGCAGCCCAGACAGCTGCTGCCGGCCATTGTAGGCCAATGCTACTTACAGCCGTGGGCAGCCATGACAGGGCAGCACTGTAGCAGCCACTTTTTAACCTTTTAAACTTTGGGGGAAATGCAAAAATTAAAAAAAAAACAGCAAAAAATGTTTTTTGTTTGAGTTGTTGTTGTTGTTTTGTTTGTTTGTTTGTTTTTGTGCTCGTGCATTTGGGGCCTTTTTAAAATTTATTTTTGTGATTTTCCTGAACCAAGACAGTCTGATTCCATTGACAGAGATGGCATTGCTAATGAGATCACCCATTTTGACCATAGGGATCTGGCAGGAGCGGAAGGGCTGTTTTCAGCCACTAATGCCAAGGAGCTCTATGGTGGCACTCAGTTCACCACAGGGGCCTGTTCAGACGACACGCTAAACCACAGTTAGGGCCGCTAAACCATGCTCTAGCACATAGTTAGAGGGTGGTTAAACCATGGTTATGTAGCCACCATGGTTAGGAAAAATACCATTCAGATGACACATTAAGCCATCATGGTTAGCTCAGAATACTTAACCATTATGGTTTAGTGTCAATTGAACAGGGCCAATTTGTTTATGAGGAGTTTTTTGCAGTGTCATTGATTTCTTCATTATTCCAACAGTTGTGAGGAACCAAACAATGACACATCTTAAAATATCTTTTTTTATTATTGTATTCTATTATTTCTGTCCATGTGGAATTGTGGCTTTGAACAATAAAGGTAAACTCGAAACTTATTCTTTTTGGCACTCACAATCAAGTTTTTGTTGAGAACTTCAATGTACCTGCCCGGACCCTAACGTCATCCTCAGGGGTCCTTCTCCGCGAGCCCCTGCCAAAGGAAGTGAGGCAGGTGGCTACCAGGAGGAGGGCCTTCTCTGCTGTGGCACCCCGGCTTTGGAATGAACTCCCTAAGGAGGTTTGCTTGGCACCTACATTATATGCTTTTAGACGCCAGGTGAAGACCTTTTTATTCTCCCAGCATTTTAACAGTCCATAATTTTTTTTAACTTGGTGTTTTAAATTTGTAATTTTGCATTGCTGCTCTTTTTATCTGGTTGAGCTTTTATATTGTATTTTATATTATGGTTTTATACTGTTGTTTTATACTTTGAATGTTTTTAATTTTTGTGAACCACCCAGAGAGCTCCGGCTATTGGGTGCTATAGAAATGTAATAAATAAATAAGTTCTCAAGTGAAGCCAGTGAATGGATGTTGATGTTACAATAAAGAGCCAAGACCCAGGTGATAAACAGATGAATTGGAGGAAAGTAATCACAGATTCTTCATTAAATGGATCTGATAATTTCCCTCCAATTCATTTGGGTGAACAACATACGATAAAGGGTGTATTAGTACATACATTTCTGCTATTGCTTATATTATATACAGCATTCATAATCCACTTTCTAAGAAATATTCAAGGTATTTCATGGACAAGCTGTTCCACTACTACAGTTGTGGAATTGCCTGATTTAAATACTGAGAGCTTCAAGGCGGATTTCAGTCTCCCTGTGTGGATGGGAGCTCTGTTGCGATGGCATTTCTGACTTGCAAAGGCCCTTAGCTTTGAGAATGCTACCTAAGGTCATGTTGGTGTTTGGCCGATGACAATGAAAATCCACAACACCAGCCTCATGCCCTATTATTCTAACATCATTAACCAGCATTGAGTTAAGTTTATCAAGCCCATTACAAACGCAAAGCATCCAGGTCTTTGAAATTCTTGATTTTATTATGTAAGTGTGCTAATGCACTTGAGGGAGAGTGATTAGAGAGCATTTTAACATGTTAAAAAGCTTAAAGATTCTAAATATTTCTAATATTTAAACAATTCATCCCTTTATAACCTGCCAAAAGAATTTTGGTATTGGGCAGTATAGAGAAAAGTAATAAATAAAATGAAATTACTGGAATCCCAACACTTGCCAATTTGGCATAAGGTACCTGTAGCTTGAGTACATTAAGCTAGACAAATTTCAGAACAGATCCATTGAGAAAATGACCAGTATAACGATTTTATCTTGATGTGTTTTCTGTGATGGTAATCAGTTTTTGCACATGGACAATGTACCTTTCATTTTTCTTTTTGCTACAATAAATGGATTAAAAATTTATAGAAAATTTGGGGGGTATTGTGCTTTATCTTTCTGTTGTGTCTTCATTGTGTTATTAACTTGAAAGTAGAAGGCCTTTTTATTCTCTCAGTATTTTAACACTTAATTTTAACTTAAATTTAAATTTTACTGTTCTAACTCTGTATTTTAATCTTATATCAATTTTGCTGCGTGGTTTTATCCTGGTTGTGCTTTTTATACTGTATTTTGTATTTGTGTTTTTAACCTGTTGGTTGTTTTATTATGGTTTTAATTTTTGTGAACCGCCCAGAGAGCTTCGGCTATTGGGTGGTATAAAAATGTAATAAATAAATAAATAAATAAATAGGGTGACCAGATGATCAGGCAAAACCCGGAGACCTTCAGAAATTCGGGGATATCCGGGGCAACTGGCGCTGGCCCCCAATTTACCGGGGGTGGGGGAGACGGAGTGAGAGTGTGCGTGTCTTCCGGAGGTGCTCCAATCAGCTACACCATTTGCATGGCTGCTACACCATTGGCCAGGGGGGAGGGGGGCCAAGGGGGAGGGAGGAAGGAAAGGCAGGAGGCAAAGGTAGTTTCTGCTTTGCCTGCCACAATCTGCAAAAATCATCCTGAAAATATTATTGTGGTTTTAATGTCCTTAGCTACACTTATGGAAAGGTGGGATCTTACTATGTAAAGTAAAGAAGCTTTTAAAGATGGTATTGTTTTAGTGCTTGTGGATTTTTCTGGGGCTGAATGATGTATGATGGTTTGGGATTTTTAATGGGATTGAAGCTTGTGCGTTTTGTGATGTTTAAGTTGTCTTATGTTTTAATTGTAATATTCTTTTGGCATTTGTAATATACTGTATGAGGTTTGTAAGCTGTTTTAAGCTCACCCCAATCTTTATTAAATTAAAGCTTCTGTGAGGGGGCTAAGGGTTCTAATGGGGAGCCGGCAGGAAGCAGTGGGGGTATTGGGAAGGGTCGTGTGCCTGTGCCTGAGAAAGACAGAGGAGAGCTTTGTGGGTGATCCAGAGGGGAGGAGTTTAGATGGATCGTGAAACAGAGTGAGTGTGGCTTCTCATGTTCTTGTGTAGAGGAGAAGGGAGGTGTGTGTGTGTGTGTCGGTATACAAGCATGGACTTATAATAGGTACACAGGATTTTGCTTGTGTGTGGATGGACAGATGGATCTGGTGTGTGTGTGTGTGTCAGAGAGAGAGAGAGAGAGAGAGAGAGAGAGAGAGAGAGAGAGAGAGAGAGAGAGAGAGAGAGAGAGCTTGCAAACAGACCTCGCACTAAAAGGAAGAGCAAACAGGAGTTTGATAGGGGGAGTGTAGGGGAAGAGGAGACCAAGATAAGGGGGAGAAGAGAAGCCTCAAGGAAATCCAGGAGGCTGCCAATTCAAAGAGGCCATGTGCTTGCCATGTGCTCCTGAGTGCTGAGTGAAGAAAGGAAGGGGTGGGTGTGGAGAGTTGCTGCAAGGCCTGAAGGGTGTGTGGCCTGATTGCTGATTGTTCTCAGCAATCAGTGGCCTGATTGCTGCTGATTGTTGTTGGCCTCCCAGTGACCTCATTCTGCTTCCTGACTTGGAGCTGAGCAGAAGCAGGGAAGAGCAGCTGACCCAGCTCAAGTAGAAGCTAGAAAAGTAAGCCAGTTCCCAGAGAGAGAGCGAACAGAGAGCGAGTGACAGGGGGAGTTCAGCGGGGGAGGCCTCTAAGGAAAAAAATAGGGGGGAAAACAAAGAAAAACATAAAGAGAAAAAAAACCCAAAACACACACAAAAAAACCTCAATCAAAAAATCTTATTTTCTCTTAAGACATACTCATATAGTTGTGTACCTTCAGAGAGGACAGGACAAAGCAAAGGCAATTCCACTATAATCAGAAAGGAAAAAACAAAGCAGAAATAGACAAAATGGATGGGAAAGAGTCCCTAGAGGTGGTGACCTGCAAAGGGTGTGCAATGTTCGTGTTTCTGCCTGAGCTCAACATGGCGTACACCTGCAACAAGTGCAAGTTGGTGGCAATTTGGGAAGAAAAAGTGAGAGGAGTTGAGTGGCAAGTGTCCACCCTGCAAGGAATAAGAGAAGACGAGGAGTTCTTAGACCGAACGGTGGAACTGCAACAGCAACAAGAAGCACATGAGATTGAAGAGCAACAGCCAGCTGAAGCAGAAGTATGCTGAGGGGAGGAAAGCCAATGAAGAGGAAACTCCCTGGAAAAGAGTGACAGTTAGGAGCAGAAGAACTAGAAGGCATTCTGCAACGGTGGAACCATTAGACTTAAGTAACAGCTTACAGCTACTGGAGAATGAGACTGAAGGACAGTTTGCAGAGGAAGAAGTACAACAGACACTGTGCAACAGTGAACAAGAGGCAGAAGGTAGGTCAACCAAGAAAAAGAGAAGAGAAGTCGTTGCGGGAGACTCCCTGCTGCGTGGGATTGAAACCCGAGTATGTCGTGAAGACCCATGGACTCACCAGGTGTGCTGTCTCCCTGGAGCACAGATTAGAGATGTGACTGAAGGGTTACCAAAGCTCATAAAGCCCACGGACACATACACCTTTCTTCTCATCCATGTGGGAACAAATGATGTCGCCAAGCACAGCTACGAAGAAATCATTTCAGACTTTGAAGCTCTGGGAAGGAAACTGAAGAACTTTGGGGCCCAGGTAGTTTTCTCATCCATCCTCCCGGTTCTTGGAAGAGGATTAGAAAGGGAAAGAAAAATACTTCGGATGAACAACTGGCTATGAAGGTGGTGCCGACATGAGAGTTTTGGATTCTGGGACCACTGGCTACGCTACTTGGAACATGGACTGCTGGCAAGGGATGGATTGCACCTCAGAAGGGCTGGAAAGAATCTGTTCGGCCACAGCATGAAGAACTTGATCAGGAGGGCTTTAAACTGAATCTTACAGGGGCGGGAGACCTAAACATTGAGGAAACAATGGATGAAGGCCAATGCACCACATTACAGAGAACAGCTCCAATAGTATTTATTTATTTATTTATTTATTTATTACATTTTTATACCGCCCAATAGCCGAAGCTCTGCCCCAAAATAGTGTCCGCAACAATATAGGAACAAAGCCAGACTATAAAACACATGGTCTTCGATGTCTATATTAGGGGTGTGCACGGACCCCCCGATCTGCTTCTCTTCCAGATTCGCAACTTCTGGATCGGGTCTGCTCCACTCCGATCCGGTCCGCCTATAGTCCGCTCCGGTTCGCTGCAAACCTCAGGATCCAGATTGGAGCTCCGCTTTTCCCCCCAATAGACATGCATTCAAATCCAAAAAAGCCTACAACTTTTTTTCTGTTAACATTAGAAATCTCAAACTCGGCATCATGATAGCTTATCCATGTATACACAAGCATGCCAAGCCTCAAGCAAATCATAGAATCATAGAATCTTAGAATAGCAGAGTTGGAAGGGGCCTACAAGGCCATCAAGTCCAACCCCATGCTCAATGCAGGAATCCACCCTAAAGCATCCCCGACAGATGCTTGTCCAGCTGCCTCTTGAAGGCCTCTAGTGTGGGAGAGCCCACAACCTCCCTAGGTAACTGATTCCATTGTCGCACTGCTCTAACAGTCAGGAAGTTTTTCCTGATGTCCAGCTGGAATCTGGCTTCCTTTAACTTGAGCCCATTATTCTGTGTCCTGCACTCTGGGAGGATCGAGAAGAGATCCTGGCCCTCCTCTGTGTGACAACCTTTTAAGTATTTGAAGAGTGCTATCATGTCTCCCCTCAATCTTCTCTTCTCCAGGCTAAACATGCCCAGTTCTTTCAGTCTCTCTTCATAGGGCTTTGTTTCCAGAGCCCTGATCATCCTGGTTGCCCTCCTCTGAACACGCTCCAGCTTGTCTGCGTCCTTCTTGAATTGTGGAGCCCAGAACTGGACGCAATACTCTAGATGAGGCCTAACCAGGGCCGAATAGAGAGGAACCAGTACCTCACGTGATTTGGAAGCTATACTTCTATTAATGCAGCCCAAAATAGCATTTGCCTTTCTTGCAACCATATCGCACTGTTGGCTCATATTCAGCTTGCGATCTACAACAATTCCAAGATCCTTCTCGTTTGTAGTGTTCCTGAGCCAAGTATCCCCCATCTTGTAACTGTGCCTTTGATTTCTATATCCCAAATGTAGAACTTGGCATTTATCCCTATTAAATTTCATCCTGTTGTTTTCAGCCCAGCACTCCAGCCTATCAAGATCACTTTGAAGTTTGTTTCTGTCTTCCAGGGTATTAGCTATCCCACCCAATTTGGTGTCATCTGCAAATTTGGTCAGCGTTCCCTGCACCTCCTCGTCCAAATCATTAATAAAAATGTTGAAGAGCACTGGGCCCAGGACTGAGCCCTGCGGCACCCCACTCGTTGCCTCTCCCCAGTTTGAGAAGGTTCTATTGATAAGTACTCTTTGAGTCCGATTCTGTAGCCAACTGTGAATCCACCTAATAGTTGTTCCATCTAGCCCACTTTTAGCTAGTTTGTTAATCAGAATGTCATGGGGTACTTTGTCAAAAGCTTTGCTAAAGTCAAAATATATGACGTCCACAGCATTCCCATGGTCCACAAGGGAGGTTATCTTATCAAAAAATGAGATCAAATTTGTCTGACAGGACTTGTTCTTTACAAATCCATGTTGGCTTCTAGTGATCACCGCATTGATTTCAAGGTGTTTACAGATTGACTTCTTTAGAATCTGCTCCAGAATTTTCACAGGGATAGATGTCAGACTGACTGGTCTGTAGTTCCCAGGTTCCTCCTTTTTGCCCTTTTTGAAGATAGGGACAACGTTAGCCCTCCTCCAGTTGTCCGGCACCTCATCCGTCTTCCATGATTTTGCAAAGATAATAGACAAAGGTTCTGAGAGTTCTTCCGCTAGCTCCTTCATTACTCTAGGATGCAGTTCATCGGGCCTGGAGATTTGAACTCATTCAAGGAAATTAGGTGTTCTTTGACCATTTGTTTATCAATCTCAAACTGTAATCCTGCCCCCTCAACTTCTGCTTCACTTTTTCCAGGTGGGTCATAGACCCGCTTTTGAGAGAAGACTGAGGCAAAGTAGGAATTGAGCACTTCAGCCTTTTCTTTGTCATCTGTTATCAATTTGCCATCCTCATTAAGCAGTTGAACCATCCTTTCTTTCGTCTGTCTTTTACTACTCCCATATCTGAAGAAAGCCTTTTTATTGCTTTTAGCATCCCTTGCTAATCTCAGCTCATTCACAGCTTTAGCCTTCCTGACGCCATTTCGGCACTTCTGCGCCACTTGTCTGTACTCTTCTTTTGTAGCCTGGCCTTCCTTCCACTTCCTATATGTATCCCTTTTTGTTTTCAGGTCATCTCTAAGCTTTTTATGGAGCCACATTGGTTTCCTCTGTTGTCTTCTAACTTTTCTCCTTTTTGGAATTGTTTGTAACTGTGCCTTTAAAATTTCCTTTTTTAAATACTCACACCCATCCTGCACTCCTTTTCTCATTAGGCTCATTTGCCATGGGACCTTACTTATCATAGTTCTGAGTTTATTAAAATCAAAGCATCCCCTGATTTTTGGGAAATTTTTGAAAACCGGACACCCCATTTTCAGACATGGGATTTACTCTGACATTTTGACAGATAAAAACTTGGAAGCAGGCACCCTCACAGATGCCGTCTAGATCCACATTCATGGCATGTTTCAAGCAAATCCCATCATCCCCTGATTTTTGGCAGGGGTTTAACCTCTAAAGCATCACCCCTAACCACTATTCACACCCCTTTCGATATCTCTGTCAATTTTCATGTTAGAAATGTTAAATTAAGTGCCATGACACCTGATCCATGTATACACATGCATGCCAAGCTTTAAGCAAATCCAAGCCTCCCCTGATTTTTGGGGAATTTTTGAAAATCGGACACCCCATTTCCAGACATGGGATTTTCTCCAACATTTTGACAGATAAAAAACTTTGAAGCAGGCAGCCTCACAGATGCCATCTAGATCCACATTCATAGAATCATAGAATAGCAGATTTGGAAGGGGCCTACAAGGCCATTGAGTCCAACCCCCTGCTCAGTGCAGGAATCCACCCTAAAGCATCCCTGACAGATGGTTGTCCAGCTGCCTCTTGAATGACTCTAGTGTGGGAGAGCCCACAACCTCCCTAGGTAACTGATTCCATTGTCGTACTGCTCTAACAGTCAGGACGTTTTTCCTGATGTCCAGCCGGAATCTGGCTTCCTTTAACTTGAGCCCGTTATTCCGTGTCCTGAACTCTGGGAGGATCGAGAAGAGATCCTGGCCCTCCTCTGTGTGACAACCTTTTAAGTATTTGAAGAGTGCTATCATGTCTCCCCTCAATCTTCTCTTCTCCAGGCTAAACATGTCCAGTTCTTTCAGTCTCTCTTCATAGGGCTTTGTTTCCAGACCCATGATCATCCTGGTTGCCCTCCTCTGAATACGCTCCAGCTTGTCTGCTTCCTTCTTGAATTGTGGAGCCCAGAACTGGACACAATACTCTAGATGAGGCCTAACCAGGGCCGAATAGAGAGGAACCAGTACCTCATGTGATTTGGAAGCTATACTTCTATTAATGCAGCCCAAAATAGCATTTGCCTTTCTTGCAGCCATATCGCACTGTTGGCTCATATTCAACTTCCAAGATCCTTCTCATTTGTAGTATTGCTGAGCCAAGTATCCCCCATCTTGTAACTGTGCCTTTGGTTTCTATTTCCTAAATGTAGAACTTGGCATTTATCCCTATTAAATTTCATCCTGTTGTTTTCAGCCCAGCACTCCAGCCTATCAAGATTACTTTGACACTTTGACAGAGCAGAGACACCACACTTACAACAAAGGTCCGCATAGTTAGAGCAATGGTATTCCCTGTAGTAACCTATGGCTGCGAGAGCTGGACCATAAGGAAAGCTGAGTGAAGGAAGATAGACGCTTTTGAACTGTGGTGTTGGAGGAAAATTCTGAGAGTGCCTTGGACTGCAAGAAGATCAAACCAGTCCATACTCCAGGAAATAAAGCCAGACTGCTCACTTGAGGAAATGGTATTAAAGGCAAAACTGAAGTACTCTGGCCACATAATGAGAAGACAGGGTACCCTGGAGAAGATGCTGATGCTAGGGAAAGTGGAAGGCAAAAGGAAGAGGGGCCGACCAAGGACTAGATGGATGGATGATATTCTGGAGGTGACAGACTCGACCTTGGGGGAGCTAGGGGTGGCAACGGCCAACAGAAAGCTCTGGCGTGGGCTGGTCCATGAAGTCACGAAGAGTCGGAAGCGACTGAACGAATAAACAACAAACACACACCTTCAATCAAGGTTAATTCATTTATAGCAGGATGGGCTAAGAAAGAACTAATTTATTAACACTACATTTGTCTGAACAAAAGTAAGAACCATTGATTACAATGGAACTTGCTCTTCAGTGAGTGAGTTCAGATTGCAACCTAAATATGCTTGAAGTAACCAGGGAATGAGTTGATACATGAACACAAGTCTAAGGGCTGGGTAATCTATTTTATAAGGTGGGAATAAAATATTAAGGACTACATCTTTTAATCTTAGGTGCTTAAAAATAAACTCTGAGCCAGTGATTATGTTTAACCAAAAATCAAACAAACCTAAATCCGTATTTGATTCCTTTATTCATTCTAGTGTGATATGATGAATTAAAGGCACAATCCTATGCATGTTTAGACAAAAAAAATGTCCTACAGCTCCTAGAATCCCCTAGCCAGCATAATTGGCTGGAGTATGCTAAGAATTGTAGGTCTTTTTTCTTTCTAAACATGCAAAGGATTGCACTTTAAGTGAGTTTAAAATGTGAAACTCCTCACATGCTTAGAATATATATATATATATATATATATATATATATATATATATATATAAAATATTTCTTACCCGCCTCTCCATTTTGATCGAGGCGGGGAACAACAATAAACAATAAAATACATAAAACTGAATTAAAACGTAATATACATTGTTAAAAACATTCTAAAAACATCTTATAAATCAGAAATGTAGCAGCTGTCAGTGTGGAAGGTATACTTGTCATTTGAAGTGAAGCAATGCATTTTAAATATAAAGGGGCCTCTAAGACTATTACATCCAGCATCAAAAATTGTTTAACAACACCATTGCAAGCAAGTACCTGATTATGAAGAGAGAGGTACCCAGACAGTTAATACGTTCTCCATTATAGTGGAGGAGCAGGTGGAGTGGCTGCTGACATATTCAGTGGAGTGCCAGAGGCCTTCTTTACCTGTTGCTTCTTCCAAGCTGCCCAGGCCCCTTATTTGGGTCAAAGGGGAGATGTGGCACCGCAGCAAAAAAGGATATGAGCACCAATGTTTGGACTAGGGCAAAATAGTATGTGGGTGTATAGTGTGGTTTGGCTTGAATTGCTTGTGTCTGGATCTACTTGGCTCTTGAAAGCATCTTTCTGGACTGTACCTGCTGTTACATGATCCATAAGGCAAGGTTAGGGTGGGTGTATAGTCCTCCTTGACAGGAGGGCTTTGCGCTTGCTAAAGAAAGGCAAACTGATGTGAAGAGAAGCATGTGTTAGTTTATTAACAAGGACTAGCTGCTTGGTTCTAAGTATTTGGCATGTTACTTCTCTGGTATTTGTTTCATGACACTTAAGCCCAGTCCGATGCAGGTTTGGAAACAAATCCCACTGTATTCAGTGAAGCTTAATTCTGGGTAAATGTCACTATGTATTTCAGAAAAGTGAAATATATTTTTAAAACATTTGGTCTGAGTGAAGAATGAAGTGTATGGTCATTGGAAACAATCAGGTTGCTTTCCTCACATTTTTATGTCTGAGTAGTGTTGAATGATTTATTTGCTTAAATTTGATATGTTTGCTGTCCTAACATTTGATATATGTGCATCCTTTCAGTTATTTAGGCTGCAATCCTAAATAAATGAAAGTAAACTCAATTGAACGTACTTCTGAGTAGGATTATGCAACTCTGACTAGCCATTCATACAAAGTTAACCAGAATTAACATTGACTATCCATTTAATACTGTTAGTATATTAAATATCTAATTTGTGGATTGTGGTGTAGTGGCTAGAATAGGGTATCCATATGAAAAGGAGGACAGGGCTCCTGTATCTTTAACAGTTGCATAGAAAAGGGAATTTCAGCAGGTGTCATTTCTATGCATGCAGCACCTGGTGAAATCCCTTTGTCATCACAACAGTTCAAGCTGCAGGAGCTATACTAGAGTGACCAAGTACAAAAGAGGGCAGGGCTCCTGTAACTTTAACTGTTGTGATGAAGAGGGGATTTCACCAGGTGCTGCATGCATACTAATGACACCCGTTGAAGATCCCTTTTCTATGCAACTGTTAAAGATACAGGAGCCCTGTCCTCCTTTTTGTATAGTCCTCCTACTGTTGTGAGGATAAACTAGCCATTTTATCCTCTCGAGGAAAAAGATTATGTACACCGCTTTGGGTTCCTTGGAGGAAAACAGGCAGGATATAAATGGAATAAATAAATGTAAACTCTGTAATCTTGTAATTTGTAGCCAGATGTTTTGTTAGTGGTATAGTTGATTTGGTAGAAACTCACCACTGAGGCCATATTGTGGATGCTTATCAACAGTTCTCCCAATAATGTACACATACAAATCTGGAAAAGGCTTTAACAGAAACTGACTTGTGAAAAATCTAGTTTATATTACTTCTCAAGTGTTACAATGTTTTAACGACAGCCACTCTTTCTTGCTTAATATTAAATCACACTGAATAGACCTGAGAAAAGATTGCTGCAGTGACCCAATCATTCTTTCTCTCTTCTTTCTCCACCCTTACTTGGGAATAAGTCCTATTAAACACAGTGAGGCTTGCTTCTGGTTAGGGAACAATCCTGTGCATGCTGGCTGTGGAAAGCCGGGGGTTGTAGGACTTTTTTTTTGGCTAGAGGATTGCACCTTTTGCTTCCCTTTCTAATCTTTACTGCATATTTCCCTTTTTCTGTTTTGTCTAGCACTGTTGTACGCCCTACCTAACCACAGTTTTCTTTAGCTATCTTCTCCTAATTCAGAAAAAAGGAAAATAATAGATTTTCTTTTTTATTGATCTTGTATGAGGACAGCAAAAAGAATTACCACAAAGAAATTTGTACAGCAACTAAAGCAGATGTTAACTTCATGTGGGGGTTGGACTTGATGGCCTTTTAATTTTTTAATTTATTTTATTATTGCATTTATATCCCACCTTTTTTCCTCCAAGGAACCCAAGGCGGCACACATAATCCTCCTCCTTCTCTCCATTTTATCCTCACAACAACAACCCTGTGAGGTGGGTTGGGCTGAGAGTCTGTAACTGGCCCAAAGTCACCCAGTGGGTTTCCATGGCTGAATGGGGACTAGAACCCGGATCTCCCGACTCTCAGTCCAACACTTCAGCCACTACACCACACTGGCTCTCTTTTTAGGCCCCTTCCAACTCTACTATTCTGTGATTCAGATACATGTTCTTTATTTCAGTGATTTTAACATCAACAGCTCAAAAACTGACTTAAAAAAAACACACCAACAAAACCAACATTAATTTCAGAGTCAAATTTCAAGTATAAGGAGATAACGTAGGAAAAGAATGTATATAAGATGAAATGTAGCTCATATCAAGAGCTATGTGATGGGGTTTTTAACCAAGTCAAATAGGCTCTGAGGTATTGATGTTGTGTGAAGAAGAACATTTCCAAAAATTGGTGGGCACCATTTTGCAAAATGGCTGTAGCAGAAAAACTATGGGGGATAAAAATAAAAGTTCATGTTGGACTCTCAATACATGTAGGAACATGTGTACAAAAATTACTATTATTTTAAAATGGTCATGCTACCATTATTGGGTGATTTGGCACAGAATGACCCTCTCGTCCTTTAGTTATGGAATCTGTCCTTACAAGGTAACACTACACATTACTGTTCAGCATTACATTGGGTTGGGAAATTTTAATATTCTGCCCATGTTATGGTCTCAATTTGGATCAGTCCCACCCCCATGCTTCCAATTTACATTGCAAAACTGGCTTCCATATATGGTCAATTGCAGGCTTAGCATAAAGGGTTAGTGCCCTACCACCATACTAGGGTCCTGATCCATGCAAAGTTTCATGAGCTTCCCTTTGAGTAAAAAAGGGGGGAAACCCTCATTTTTCATCAGGTATACCATTAATTTAAAAAGGGAATGAGAGAGATTTATACATTGGTTTCAAGAAAAGCAGACCAAATAACCATATATATATCCAGTTGAAAGTTACACCTATATAACACCCATTCAAATGTTGAGAGCATTAAGTCCTCAGTCCATTGCATTATGGGAGGTGAGCATTTATCCTTCCAATGTGATAATATCTTTTAGCTGTCAAAAGGGCTCAAAAATCCATTTGCACTGACTATGTGTTTCAGTACAATGTTTATCCTTATTGTAATCATCTCCCAAAAAGGGGCATTGCCAAAACATGTGAATTAAAGAAGCATTATGTGCATTACATCTCCAGCAATTGTGTAAGTTAGATACACCCTTATTGCAAAGGTGTTGCACAGTCCAATAAACCCCAAACAAGATTTTTTGCTGAATGAGATGTAGCCTAAAATCCATAGAAACTTCAGATACAGACAATGAGGCAACAATCCATTGATTAAGCAAAATAGGACACTCCAATTCTCTATTCCAATCCTGTCTTAAACCATGGGTATCATATTTATTTACTACTACTAAATACTTATATATCGGGGTCATGGGTCAACATATCTGTTCAGCTTCTATAAGTGTTTCTAACAATAATGGAGGCTCTGAAGCTGTAAAAGCTGCCCAACCAAACCTAGGGCTCCATCACACCTATTTTTCCTACCTGGTTTGCCTCCGTGTTTTTTACCTCCATTTCATAAGTGCTGCAAGCAGTCCTCCTTTTCACAATCATAGCTATACCAGTGTTTGGGAAAATCTGAAAGACCTTTGTTATCTCGAGGAGATTAGGTTTGATATGCAACCATCTTCACCCAATGCTAAACTTCTCTGAGAGAACCTTTACATCTAATAGAAGCTTTACTTGCATCCCAAACCATTCTTATATCTGTGCCCTTGTTTAAATTCATCTCGAAGTATTATTTTATTTTCCTTTTAAACGCTTCCATAACAGTTTTGTTTTGTAATAAAGTTTCACTTAATCTCCATCTGAAAATATTGGCTTTTCTTTTACAGTCCATATATTCAGAGAAATACTTCAGTAGAATCTCTATTTTATAGATTTTTGTAACGAATTCACTGGTTGCCAATTAGGGCTGTGTACGGACCCCCCAATCCTCTCTGGATTTCAATCCGCAACTTTTTCATTGGGTCTGCTCTGCTTTGGGACGATCCACCTCCGCTCCGCTCCCGTTGACAGCAGATCCGCATCTCCACGTTTCCCCCCCCCCATAGACTTGCATTGAAAATGTCAAATGCCTATAACTTTTTTAGTGTTCAATTTAGAAACATGACAATGGGCACCAGGAGATATTCTAAATAGATCCTTAGGCATAGCCACTTTGAAGGAAATCAGATTATCCCCTGATTTTTGGTGAATTTTTAAAAGATTCCCCCATTTACAGAAATGCATGTACCTCCATCATTTTTCTGGATACACACATGCAACTGCCCACCAGGAGAGCGTATAAACACATCTTTATTCATGCCAAGTTTGAAGGAAATCAGATCATGCCCTGATTTTGGGGGAATTTGTTAAAGTTAAACCTAAATCAGAATCTTTTTCTCAGGTAACCACGTCAAAAATGAACACAGGGACTTCAAGATAGAAAATATTTAAACTGGGTGAGCGTACAACACATAGCTGTTCATGGGATAAACAACTCAGACTTTGTGTTGCCACACTTGGGTCGCAATACTTCTAAAAACTTAATTTCTTTCATGCCATCCGCTCATTTCAAAGTGCTATAACGTGTTGATTTTTCAAGATGCACCCACACACACACAACTCCGTCACAGTTCACACACTCCAGGGTATGCCCAGCCAATCCCTATTGCTAATATCATATCTATTCTTGAGAAAGATCTATATCCCTCTGAAAAATAAGAGTATTCCTTTGCGTTAACATTTTTGTGCCTCCATACATCCACCAATCCTAAATTATACATCAGATCAAAAAAAGTTTTCGGGAGTTTACCCTGATGACTTTTAATATTTTTCTCAGATGTCCTGTCCATTTGAGGTGAGATAACTCCATTCCAATCTCCCCTCAGACACCAACTACCATACGAAAAATCGATTAGACTGTACATAAGCCTTTTGTAGAAATCCGCTTTATACTCATTGGGAGCGTAAACCCCGAACACCATAGTTATAGATCCATTTATATTGATTTTTACTCCTACAAATCAACCTTGTTCATTGGACAGTTCTAATTCTGGTTTCAGGCTACTCCATTTTTCTTTTTCATATTTGATGAAATGAATTCTTCACCCAAATTTTTATTAACTACATATTTAAGATCTTTTTTCCTAATATGGGTCTCTTGTAAACAAACAATATCTTGTTTTAGTTTTCTCAAATAATGAAAAATTATCTCTTTTGGGGTGCATTTGCACCATTTATTAGGACTGTGCACGGACCCCCCAATCTGCTTCTCATCCAGATCTGCAACTTCCAGATTGGGTCTGCTCTCCTCCGCAGTGATCCACATATAGTCCGCTCCGCTTCGCTGCAGAGGTCCGGATTTGAATCGGAGCTCCGTGTTTCCCCCCCATAGACTTGCATTGAAATCCAAACGCCTATAACTTTTTTCTGTTAATGTTAGAAATCTCAAAATCAGCACCATGAGAGCTTATCCATGAATGCACATTCCTGCCCAGTTGGAAGGAAATCGAAGCATCCCCTGATTTTTGGGGAATTTTTGAAAAACCTACACCCCATTTTCAGAAATGGGATTTACTCCAACATTTTTACAGATACAAACTTGAAAGTTGGCACCCTCACAGATGCCATCTAGATCCACATTCATGGCAAGCTTCAAGCAATTCCCCTCATCCCCTGATTTTTGGCGATTTTTTTCCTTTTAACTCACCCCAATTCAAGTCCCATGCTAGAACTCCATTAGTTTTCATGTTAGAAACCTCAAAATTGGCACCATGAGAGCTTATCCATGTATCCACATTCATGCCCAGTTGGAAGGAAATCCAAGCATCCCCTGATTTTTGGGGAATATGTGAAAAAATCCCCCACAAAAAAGGACAGTACTATGCCCATAAAGAAACCATACCTGCCCATAGGGATCCATTGCAAAGTGCTTGCCCATAGCAATCAATAGCACAGATGATTTGAGGGAATCAAGATTTTTTCTAAATAAGGATGATCTTCATCTCAGGTGAACCACTTCCAAGAAATCTTAAACAGGGTGAACGCGCAATGCAGCTGCCTTTTATCACATGGAAGGGTACCCTGAGTCAAAGCAAGACATGCACAAACCATCCCTGCGAGGCGGGCACAGAGGAGGACAGGCAGTATGCCCCTTTAGCACTGGGAGCAAGGATGCCAGAGGCTTGTGGGGCTGAAGCAATTTGGACCATTCCAAAGCTTCGGAGCAAGGTAAGTGGTGAGGGGAGCTTACTTGGCTCCCCCATCTGATGCCACCTCGGTCTGTGCAGTAATGGCAGCAGAGCCAGGTAAATGGGGAAGGGGGCTTACCTGGGTCTGTCGCGGTCCAGGCAGTGGCTTCAACTGTGGCCCAGGCCTAAGTCCGGAAACGGGCCGTGGTCTTTTTCTGGCCTTAGGCCTGGGCCACAGTTGAAGCCACCACCCAGGCCACGATGGAGCCAGGTAAGTGGGAGGGATTGGGCTAACCTGGAAGTGGCAGTGCGGCAGCCTGTGCGGTGATGGTGGTGGAGCCAGGTATGACAGAGGGGGGAGGTGGCTTACCTGGGTCCATCACAGTCCGGGCGGCGGCTTCAACTGTGGCCCAGGCTTCAGGCTTATTTGTCCCCCATTTTGTCCCCCCTTCCCCATTTACCTGCCTCCACTGTCAGCTGCATAGGCAAGTAAGTGGGAGGGGGGGCAAAATGACCTCTGAATCCAGTTCCAGAGCAGTTCAGGGGAGGTTTGGATCAATCCAAACCACCAGAAGGCACAGCCCTAAATATAACTAAATTATGTGGAACAAAGGAATTTTGAATCTGTAAATAAACCAGGAAGATGGTTTATAAATTGTGAAGAGAAAGAGAGAAGAAGATGATAGTAAAAATACAAGGGACTGATACAGAACTAACTGATAATATGGCTATACAAAGAGTCTTTCATCAATATTATTCAAACTTCTATAAAGGACATGAGGTTTTAAAAAGCAAAAACTACCCAAAATTACTGAAGAACAGAGACAGATCATGAATGACCTATAATAATAACAGAAATGATGTAATAAGAAAGATTAAGCCTGGGAAAACACCTGGACTAGATGGATTGCCAGGTTTATATTACAAGAGTTTTGAGAAGGAGTTTTTACAACCTCTACAAAATGTGATGAATTCTGTTCTGAATAGTGGGAAGATAACTGAAACATGGAAGATGGCTTATACCAAACTTTAATACCAAAAGAGGGACAAAAAACTATAGACCAATATCACTGTTGAATAACGATTATAAATTGTTTACAATGATATTAGCCGAAACACTAATATCACACCTACAAGAATTTAATATGACTAAACACACTGATATCACTAAACACACCTACAAGAATTTATTCATGAGGACCAAAGTGGTTTCTTACCTAAAAGACAGTTGAGAGATAATGTTAGAACTGTTTTGAATGTTTTGGAGTATTTCAAAAAGCACCTTGAAAACCAAGCTGTACTAATTTTCTTGGACGCAAAATAGGCCTTTGACAATCTTAATTGGAAATTTTTATTTAAGATCTTGGAATAAATGAATTTTGGAGTAAATTTAACAAAATGGGTTAAGTCAATATATACTTCACAAAATGCGCAAATAATTATTTCATGGAGAATTGACAAAATCATGTGAAATACAAAGAAGTAAAAGACAAGGTTGTCCATTGTCACCTTTGTTGTTTATTTTGGTGTTAGAAGTAATGAATAGAGACATAAGACAAGAAGAAAGAATTGGAGGAGTAAAGATTTAAAAAGAAACATATAAGTTGAGAGCCTTTGCAGACTATCTGGTGTTTACTTTGGAAGAACCTTTAAAAAGAATTGAAATTTTGATGAATAAATTGAAAGAATTTGGTGCGGTAGCAGGTTTTAGGGTTAATAAACTTTTTTTTTAGCTATGTTTCATGTTTTTTGTTAGCTATGATGCTAACAAAAAACATGAAACCTCAAGAGCAAACAAAATTGGTGGGAAAAGATTGAAAATAAGGTAAAATATTTGGGTGTCACCCTCACTAATATGAATTTTATGTTGTTTCATAATAATTATGTTAAGGCATGGAATGAGATTAAAAAAGACTTAGCAAGATGGGATAAGGTTCAATTGTCATTGTTGGGGAGAATTGCAACAATTAAGATTGTTTTACCAATAATGTTGTTTTTGTTTCAGAAAATATTGATTGTGACATCGGATTTACCATTCAAATAGTGGCAGAAAGATATACCTAGATTTATATGGCAAGCAAAAAAACCTAGAATTAAATATAAAATACTGCAAGATGCAAAAGAGAGAGGAAGTCTGGGCTTACCAGATTTGAAATTATATTTTTCTGCCTGTTGCTTGGTATGGATAAAAGAATGGATATTACGGTTATCAATGCAGGAAGCACACCAAAGAAAAGAGATGTCAAGTACACATAATTGGTTAACATACTGCAATATATTAGAACTAGTAGAAGGTGAATACAAACTAAAAACAAGAGAAAGGTTGATAAATGAAGGTTACACATGTCAATGGTTTTCATATTTACAAATGTTGGAAAGGTTTATTAGATTAAAAAAATGGTTTTGAACAAACAAAATCTGAATTTGAAAGGGCATTATGTACAAATGATGAAAATGTTATTGCAAAAATGTATAAACTTTTGTTGAAGTTTGAAATGGAAGATGAACAAGTAAAGGACTGTATGATAAAATGGGGCCAAAACTTTGGTTATAATATATCAATGGCCCAATGGGAAGATATGCGGTTAAGAGGTTTAAAATTTACCTAAAGTTCTGGTCTTAAAGGAAACTTTTATAAGATGATGTATAGATGGTATATGTCCAAATGGTCCAAAATGTATAAAAATGTATTGGGAACCTGCTGGAAATGTGAAGAGCAAAATTAACATTTTATCATATGTAGTAGACTTGTAAAAAAGCCAAAACATTTTGGCTACAAATTCATTCTTTGATGCAGAAGATATTAAAAACCAATATACAATTGAAGCCGGAATATTTTCTGCTGGGTTTAATGTATGACCAGATGAAAAAGAACTTTGGGACTTTGTTTTTGTATATGATACAGCAGTTGTATATGACTACAGCAGAGAGACTACTATATGCACAAAAATGGAAAGGCTCAATACTACCTACTACGGATGAATGGCTGCTGAAGGTGCTGGAGATGGCAAAACTTGCGTCAATAATCAGAGAAAAGTCAACATATAGGTTTATAACTGAATGGAAACCTTTCACAGACTTTTTGCAGGGACTAGAAAAAAAACTTCACGGATTAGCTCATGGCATCCTTGAGGTGCTCAAGCTCCAGCACCCCGACAAGGTAATGATCTCCTTGGTCCGCATAGTTAAAGCAATGGTATTCCCCGTAGTAACCTATGGCTGCGAGAGCTGGACCATAAGGAAAGCTGAGCGAAGGAAGAGAGATGCTTTTGACCTGTGGTGTTGGAGGAAAATTCTGAGAGTGCCTTGGACTGCAAGAAGATCAAACCAGTCCATACTCCAGGAAATAAAGCCAGACTGCTCACTTGAGGGAATGGTATTAAAGGCAAAACTGAAGTACTTTGGCCACATAATGAGAAGACAGGATACCCTAGAGAAGAGGCTGATGTAGAAGGCAAAAGGAAGAGGGGCTGACCAACGGCAAGATGGATGGATGATATTCTGGAGGTGACAGACTTGACCTTGGGGAAGCTAGGGGTGGCGACAGCCGACAGAAAGCTCTGGTGTGGGCTGGTCCATGAAGTCACGAAGAGTCGGAAACGACTGAACGAATAAACAACAACAAAAATAGTTCAAAGGGCTGTCCCTTGGTGTAGGGCCCCAAAGCATGGCAGCAGCCAATGCTGCCTTAGCATCAGTTAAAGCTGTTTCTCCCCCCACCCTGCCCTCAAACTGCACTTCCTTGTGTGTTACTTGGTGAATGGTTCCTCCAGAAGCCCATTAAACCTACAAGGCATTGGGCCTCAGTTTTAGATGTAGGGGCTTGTAAAATAGTAATCACATTGAGCACTGTTTCAGGTATCGGCTTGACAGGACCTTCCCATACCATGCCTCGGAATTGCATCTGCTGGGCAGGGCCTTACACTTTCCTAGGGTTGATTTCCCATTTATTCCAATAGACTCCCTTAGGATTCTTCCAAACAATTTCAATGACTTTTCCTAATAAGTATACTGTTACATGGAAATATACTTATACATCAGATAGCCTATGCCTGCTATGTTCCCCTACCCATTTGCCAATCAGGCTATTTTTGAATATTTATAATTCATTTGTCAGGCTTTCTTTACAGAAAAGAAAATGCTCCTCATTCTTTTAGTTGTCTTAGTTAAGAGCAGAGACACCACACTGACAACAGAGGTCCGCATAGTTAAAGCAATGGTATTCCCCATAGTAACCTATGGCTGCGAGAGCTGGACCATAAGGAAAGCTGAGCGAAGGAAGATAGATGCTTTTGAACTGTGGTGTTGGAGGAAAATTCTGAGAGTGCCGTGGACTGCAAGAAGATCAAACCAGTCCATACTCCAGGAAATAAAGCCAGACTGCTCACTTGAGGGAATGGTATTAAAGGCAAAACTGAAGTACTTTGGCCACATAATGAGAAGACAGGATACCCTGGAGAAGAGGCTGATGCTAGGGAAAGTGGAAGACAAAAGGAAGAGTGGCTGACCAAGGGCAAAATGGATGGATGATATTCTGGAGGTGACAGACTTGACCTTGGGGAAGCTGGGGTGGCGACAGCCGACAGAAAGCTCTGGCGTGGGCTGGTCCATGAAGTCACGAAGAGTCGGAAATGACTGAACAAATAAACAGCAAGAAGAAAAAACCCAATGTGTTTATCCGTGCATTCAATGAATGAGAAGAATTTGTTATAATTAAAGAAAGAGGGAAACTTTTCTTTTAATTATAGAGTAAGAGAAAATATTGTTACATATTTTTTTGCTGGGGAGGGAATTGGAAGTCCATCTTAATTGTGTATGTTTTGAATGGGTTTTTTTATGATGTTGGATTTTGTTTTTTGTAATGGTTATTTGTTTGTTTTGTTTGTGTTTTAGAAAATAATAAAATAATTAAAACAAAAGAGAGAGCCTTTACATAAAGAGCTGCCTGCTCTGTGTAATGCAAGTAAGGAGTTAAAATGGGCAATAGAAACAACCAGGGTGATGTAATGCCTTTGAAACCTGAGAAAAGTTTTATCTACCAGCAGGCTTCTTGGCATACTTCCCAGAACTGCTTCTTTTGATATGTGAGACTGCCTCGTGTCTCATACGTCAAATGTCTGTGCCTTTGGAAACACGCTGATAAGAGGTGGGAACATCATAGCTGCCACAGTGACATAAGGGCTGAACAGCACATATCACTCGTGTCTGTAGCTCCCCTGGCGTCTGTCAGATGGAACTTCACCACCGACCTAGCTTGCAGTAAAGGGTGCAGTGGACTTGATTGGCCAGCAGATGGAGTCTCTCCATTGTCATTCTTTTTACAGGGATCCCAGCAACTGAACGGAGAATGTAAGGCCTTGCTTAGCTTTGATTTTAGCCTTATATATGTATTTCTTTAGCTTGCTAGATAATAAAGCAATAGACTTTTAACCACTTGTGTTGTTATTGCTTCTGTAATCCAAACCTTAATTAATTAGCAAAACAAAGTGGTATAGTCTTGCCAGGATTTCAATAGCAATGCCCTGGTGGGGGAAAACATCTATTGAGCAAGGTATTGGCCAGAGCTCATAATTTTAAATCGGTTGACTCCACCGATGTCTGGGGAATCTGAGTTGGTTGAGTGTGGGAGCTCTACTCCTGATTAGGCATGTGCTTCGCTCCGATTAGAAGCGGAGAATCAGAAGTGAATTGGCCTGCTCTGCTTTTCCCAGAGGCGGAGTGGAAGCAGCAGGCAGAGGCACTCTCTTCTGCAACTTGTGCCCGGCGTTCTCTTTTTGAGGGTGGGAATGGGAAAAGTGCCCCTTTGCAAGAGACAGGTGGCAGCAGTGCCATTAGAGGAGGAGGAGGAGTATCCCCCCCAACTCCTTCATTATTGTTTGAGCCCATGAGCTTGCTGATGGACCTGTCTCCAGACCTCCTAGACAAGGTCCTCAGCACAGTGGAGGGGCAGGAGGAGGAGGAGGCGGTGGTCCTCCAGGATGTGGGGGCTGAGGAGGAGCAGCAGCAGGCCGAGGCTCTCTCCCCAGTCTCATCCCACACCTCTTCCGCTGTAACCCCTGTTTCTGTGGCAACACCAGAGAGCTCAGGCAGGCAATTGGTGTTACCACGGAAGCGAAAGACAAGCATAGTGTGGGACCACTTTGAGTTGGGAGTGGATCCCCGCTTTGCTGTCTGTCTCCACTGCAAACTCACCCTAAGCAGGGGTTCATCTACAGGGCATTATGGAACCAGCAGCATGAAGATGCATCTTCAGAGGCAGCACCAGTTGATCTTGCTGGGGAAAGAGGCAGGCAAGGGGACTGGTTCCATGGGAAAGCTGAAGGCTGCTGCTGCTGCTGCTCCATCTCGCATCCCCACAAGAGTTAGGCAGGCAACCCTGGAGGACATGGGGTGGGGGAAGTATGGACCCACAACATGGCGTTTTCCAATGCCCACCCGGATCACCACCTGCATCGGTGAGATGGTGGCATTGGACGACTAGCCATTCAGCCTCGTCGACAACGCAGGCTTCAAGAGGCTGATGGCACTTGTGGTTCCATACTATAAGCTGCCGTGTCGCACCACCCTTAGCAGGCGGGTGGTGCCTTCCCTGTACCGTTCCTGCAGGGAGTTAGTGCTGGGTCGTCTATGCCAGGCAGAGGCACAGATGGTGCACTTCACCTGAGACATTTGGTCCAGCGAGGGCGGAGTGCACGCTTACCTGTCCCTGATGGCTCACTGGTGGGCAGGCGTGGGGCAGGAAGCATCCAGCACTAGAGGGACTGGCAAGGAGGGCTACTGCTGGGCCCTCTCCCATACGCAAGTGATGGACCAGTCCCACACGGCAGGGGAGATTACGGAGGCCATGAACCGCATGGTGGATGGGTGGCTAGCTGGGCAGAAGCTCACCCGCGGTTACATGGTCACGGATGGGGGAGCCAACATGGTGAAGGCGGTGCACGATGGCGGATTCGAGGGCATCTGCTGCATCACGCACGTCTTGAACCTGGTGGTGAGGGATGGCCTTGGGATGGGCAGCAGCAAGCCCAACCTCGGTCCCCTGGCCGGTATCCGTAACCTCCTGGAGAGCTGCAGAAAGGTGGCAGGGCATTTCCACACAGCGTCAAGGGCAGTCGCTTGCTGCGGGAGAAGCAGGAGGAGTTGAATCTCCCGCAGCACAGGCTAGTGCAAGACGTGGTGACACGCTGGAACTCCACCTACCTGATGCTGGAGCGTATGGTGGAGCAACAGCGTGCCATCCACGACTTGTTCAGGGTCAGGGACATGGGCGTCCACCCAGCCCTGGGCAAGCAGCAGTGGGACGCCATGTCCCAGCTGGTGGCGGTCCTCAAGCCGTTCCTTGAGGCCACCGAGACCCTGAGCACTAGCTCTGCCCTCCTCAGCCAGGTGATCCCTGTATGCAGGCATCTCCAGAAACAGATGGGCGAGTTTCTGGAGTACAAGGATCCCGTCACCGACAGGCGCGTCAAGCCCGAGGTATGCAAAGCGGTGACTAGGCTGAGGGACAGCCTGATGCGGAGGCTGGAGCCCATCCAAACAGAGAGGGTCTACATGTTGGACCCATGTGTGACCCTCGTGTGAAGGATGGGCTTTGTGGGCCAAATACCAGGCAGCACTGGGTGGAAATGCTGGTGGGTGAAGTGCGGGCGGCACGGGCCTAGAGGGTGGGGCAGAGTGAGGCAGAGGAGCAGGCCACCACTCCCCGCAGCGGCAGCAGCAGCAGCACCAGCAGCAGCCTCACCTGCATCCCTCCCAGCAGGAGCACAGGCCAGGGGTTTTGGGCACAGGCTCTGCACGCCGTGGTTGGGCAGAGACCCTCCCCAGCCACCGGCCAGGATGAAGCTGCAACCGCCGTGCAGCGTTACCTGCAGAGCCCATGGAGGAGTGCTCCACAGACCCCCTGGCCTACTGGTCATCCCGCCACCAGATTTGGCTGGACCTGGCGCGGGTGGCCAGCGATCGACTCAGCTGCCCACCCACCAGTGTTCCAAGCGAGAGGGTGTTCCCTATGGCGGGCGACATAGTGACCCCTCACCGCTCTCGCTTGGAGCCGGACTTGGTGGAGCAGCTGGTCTTTCTGAAGGGCAATCCGCCCCTGCTGGGATACCCCACCCTCAAGCCCCCGTGGGAGTGACAGGCAGGCTCCCCTCCCTTTAATTCCACCCCTCCTTCGGTTGGCAGGCAGACTACAGTTCAGGCAGGCAGGCTTTTTCTTTTTAAAAGTGGTTGTTGTAATTATTATTATTATTATTATTATTATTATTATTATTATCATTTCATTATATTTAGTGGCTGCATTTCAGTTCACAACATCAACTCTGAATCATTTGATTCGTCTCTCTCAGTAAGGTCATGCCTTCTTCGTCAGGCAGGCAGGCAGGCAGGCTGTAGTACTTCTACAATTCAGTTCACTACGTCAAATTCAGGCTATCTCTTCCTTACTACCACAGTAGATGTTGCAGGCACTGCCAGGCTGAATCTTCCCCTAAAGGAGAATACTTCATGCCTGGTGGGCATCATGAGCCTCTGTGCAAAAGCTGTAGGCAGAGTGCGTCATTGTGTGTGTGGTTGTGTGTGTGACTGTGGCTGCCTGTCTCGCTGCGAAAATGAAACAGGATAGTCCTCGCCTCACTCACCACAATGAGTTAGTGTTCGCTTTGAGAAGCGACCTGACACTGCAACTCATGGAAGTCTCTTCCAACCCCTCTTCCTCGGTAACGTTCATGGCTTTGATAAGCAATCTGACACTTTAATTCATTCACTTCCCCAATTGAGGGAGGTAAACTCCAGCAGTCCAGGAGTTGCCCTTTGGAAGGTTCTGGCTGAGGCTTGGTTTTTCCATGTCATCCGACACTTCCACTTTGCATCCAGCAGCAACGTTAATGCTCCACAAATCTTCCACACTCAAAGTAACTGCTGCAATAACTTCTAGCTCCTTTTTGCCCGCCTGCCTGCCCATGCCCGCCTGCCCGGGAGCCGTCCTTGTGAGGTAGCTGGATCTGCTGGGACTCACTCCCCCAGAGATCTATGGCATACTTGTGCAAGGTACCAGCTCCTTTGTGCCCACTGGCCCATGCCTGCCCGCCTGCCTGCCTGCCCATGCCTGCCTGCCCAGGAGCCGTCCTTGTGAGGTAGCTGGATCTGCTGGGACTCACTCCCCCAGAGATCTATGGCATACTTGTTCAAGGTACCAGCTCCTTTGTGCCCACCGGCCCATGCCTGCCTGCCTGCCTGCCCATGCCCGCCTGCCTAGGAACCGTCCTTGTGAGGTAGCTGGATCTGCTGGGACTCACTCCCCAGGGGAGAAGTCCTTCCTGCGCTCACTTAGACTTTATCAAGTTCAAAATCCATTTTTTAAGTGTGGAAGAAGATTTAGGGTTATCTCCTGGCATGTTGGGATTTCCTTTGAACTGGCCCCTGTCTGCAGCTTTAAATCCCTGAGATACTGTGGTGTCTGGTTTTCAAAAATTCCCAAAAAATCAGGGGAGGCTTGGATTGGCTTGAGGCTTGGCAAGCTGGCAGCCTCTCCGGCTGTGAAAATCAAACGGGCTAGTCCTAGGGCAACTTGCAGTTTTTTAAAAACAGCAGTCTTCTTGTTTTGTGTGTTGTGTAGCAATTTCTTTGTATTTGGAGGTATTAAACAATATTCTTGTTTTCCTTTTCTCTCATGGCTGATGTTTACCAAAAGTACGTAACATGGTTTATACTTTTCCTTTTGCTTGCGCAAGATTTTGAACTTTCAGAGGCCAAACCAATCTCTTCCCTACAATGTATTTTTCTGTTTCTGCTTCTTTCCCATCAGGACTGCATGAGAAATCCTCTTTGGATGCTATGGATTCCTTTTCTGATACTTCCTTTCCAATGTCTTTCATTGTAAAAGCTAACTGTTCCTCATGTTGTCCTTTCCCTGAAGTCTAGTCATTAGTAGCAGCAGCTGGTCGAGCTTCTCTCCCCAGTCTCATCCCACCCCTCTTCCTCTTCCGCTGTAACCCCTCTTTGAGAAGCAACCTCTCACTTCAACTCACTGACTTCCCCAATGTGCGGGAGGTAAACTCCAGCAGTCGACCAGTCTTCCATAGCACAGCCACTTAGTGCGTACGGACAGTTTAACTTTTCTGAGAAGTGAGCTCTCACTTCACCTCATCTTGAAGTTCTGAGACTTTAGCACAGCCACTACGGTGGCTGCTCTGGTCCTCCAGGATGTGGGTGAGGATTAGCAGCAGCTGGCCGAGCCTCTTTCCCCAGTCTCGTCCCACTCCTCTTCCTCTTCCGCTGTAACCCCTCTTTGAGAAGCAACCTCTCACTTCAACTCATTGGCTTCCCCAATGTGCGGGAGGTAAACTCCAGCAATCCACCGGTCTCCCGTAGCACAGCCACTTAGTGCGTATGGACAGTTTAAGTTTTCTGAGAAGGGAGCTCTCACTTCAACTCATGACAGTCATTGACTTTAGCACAGCCACTTCGCGGTGGATGCTGTGTTCCCCCAGGATGTGGGTGAGGATTAGTAGCAGAAGCTGGTTTAGCCTCTCTCCCCAGTCTCGTCCCACCCCTCTGACTTCCCCTGTTTGAAGGAGCTAAGCGCCATCAGTCGACCGGTCGACCGTTCAAGTTTAAGGTGAAGTGCAGTTTAAGTTTTCTGAGAAGTGAAAGTGAGCTCTCACTTCAACTCCTCTTGAAGTTCAGAGACTTTAGCAGCACAGCCACTTTGTGTTGGATGCTCTGGTCCTCCAGAGATTAGTTGCAGCAGCTGGTCGAGCTTCTCTCCCCAGTCTCGTCCCACCCCTCTTCCGCTGTAACCCCTCTTTGAAAAGCAATCTGTCTTCAACTCACTGACTTCCCCTGTTTGAAGGAGCTAGCTGCATACAGAGCAATTAAAGTTTTCTGAGAAGTGAGCTGACACTGCAACTCATGGCAGTCGTTGACTTCACCACAGCCACTACTTAGGCTTCGCCCAGTGGTTCAGGAGTAACCAAGCAGTCCTCTGGTTGCTCTTTCATTGTTCTTCCAAAAGGTGAAGTGCATACGAACAGTTTAAGTTTTCTGAGAAGTGAGCTCTCACTTCAACTCCAAGTTCAGACACTTTAGCACAGCCACTACGGTGGATGCGCAGCTGGCCGAGCCTCTCTCCCCAGTCTCTTCCCATCCCTCTTCCGCTGTAACCCCTCTTTGAGAAGCAACCTATCACTTTAATTCATTGACTTCACCTGTTGAGGGAGCTAAGCTCCAGCAGTCGACCGGTCGACCTTTCAAGTTTAGAGTGAAGTGCATAGGAACAGTTTAAGTTTTCTGAGTAGTGAGCTCCCTCCCAGGAGGAGCACAGTCCAGGGGTATTGGGCACAGGCTCTGTCTGCACGCCAAGGTTGGGCAGAGAACCGCCACAGCCACCGAGAAGAGGCGGAAAACTCCAGCACTCCACTGGTTGCCCTTTGGAGGGTGCTGGCTGAGGATTGATTTCTCCAGGTCATCCAACACCAATACACTTAGAGGTGGATCATCCAGCAACGTTAGTGCTCCAAGCCAAAGTGTGGTTGATTGCTGGCATCATCTGCCACATTCAAAGTGACTGCTTCAATAAGCTATAACCTACCTGCCCATGCCCGCCTGCCTGGGAGCCGTCCTTATGAGGTAGCTGGATCTGCTGGGACTGACTCCCCCAGAGATCTATGGCTTACTTGTGCAAGGTACCAGCTTTTCTGGGCCCGCCAACCCATGCCCGCCTGCCTGCCTGCCTGCCCGCCTGCCTGCCCGCCCGCCCGCCTGCCTGCCTGCCTGCTTTCCCCCACCCAGGGTGCTACTGTGGTGGGGCATCTGCAGGGACTGACTACTCCCCAATACTAGATCTATGACATGTCTCTGCCTGCCCCTCTGCTAGCCTGTCCTCCTCCTCGGTGACTGACTCGCTGGGATGGTTTGCGTTTGCAATGCGTGACTAACTGCAGTGCTGGCTTAGAAACCAGCCATCCTGGCCTCACTTCCTTGTGCCCCCAGAAATGCCCGCTGCCTGCCTGCCTGTCTGCCTGTCTGCCTGCCCGCCTCCCCCGGGGTGCTGCTGTGGTGGGACATCTGCCAGGACTGACTCCTTGCCTGCTCTGCCTGCCTCTCTGCCCGCCTGGTGCCTGGGAGATGGGCTTTGCGGTTCGTGCCCAGCACCCTCCAGCATGCTTGCTCCCAGTCGTCCTCCTCTGTGCCCCTCATTGTGTAACTGCTGGCTTAGAAAGAAACAACCAGCCATCTTTGCCTCACTTCTTCCTTGCGCCCACTTATGGGTTGGTTTGCTATGCGTTAGTGCTCAAGCCATACTTGCGGCACTATCTTGTGCCCCCAGAAATGCATGCTGCCTACCTGCCTTCCCTACCTTCTCCCCTTCCCGCCTCGCAGGGATGGTTTGTATGTCTTGCTTTGACTCGGGGAGAAGTCCTTCCTGCACTCACTTAGACTTTATCAAGTTCAAAAATCCATTTTTCGTGTGTGGAAGAAGATTTAGGGTTATCTCATGGCATGTTGGGATTTCCTTTGAACTGGCCCCATTGAGCTGTCTGTATTGCAACTTTAAATCCCTGAGATACTGGAGTGTCTGATTTTCATAACTTCCCCTAACATCAGGGGATGATGGGATTGGCTTGAGGCTTGCCATTAATGTGGATCTAGATGGCATGCCCACTTCCAAGTTTTTTTTATCTGTCAAAATGTCAGAGAATAGTCCATGCCTGAAGGTGTCCGATTTTCAAAACTTCCCCTAACATCAGGGGATGATGGGATTGGCTTGAAACTTGGCATCCATGTGGACACATGGGTAAGCTGTCATGGGACCGAAGGTGAGGTTTCTGACATGCAAATTGACGTAGTTGTGAAATGGGACTTGATTTGGGGTGAGTTAAAAGGTTTAAGCCCCGCCAAAAATCAGGGGATGATGGGATTGCCTTGAGTCTTGCCATGCATGTGTATCCCTGGATAAGCTATCATGGTGCTGAGTTTGAGGTTTCTAATGTGCAAATTGACAGAGCTATCGAAAGGGGTGTGAATGGGGTGCCCGATTTTCAAAAATTCCCCAAATATCAGGGGATGATGGGATTGGCTTGAAACTTGGCATGCGTGTGTATACCTCCATGAGGTGTCATGGTGACAAACTTGAGGTTTCTAACTTTAACAGAAAAAAGTTGTATACTTTTTTAGCTTTCAATGCAAGCCTATGGGGGGGGAAACGGAGCTCCGATTCGGATCCGGAGCTCCGCAGCGGAGTGGAGTGGACATAGGCGGAATGGGGGTGGAGCGAAGCGGCCTGATCTACAAATTGTGGATCTGGAAGAGAAGCGGAGCGGGGGGTCTGTGCACACCCCTACTCCTGATGCTATGATGAAGTGCTTGCAGACATTAGGAGTGGGGGAGGAAGATGGGGAGAAATCGGTGGCAGGAATAGGATGGGTGCTACTCACTGCGTGATGCAATGCATGGGATAATTTAGAAGTCTCTCAGAAGCAGGTCCAGCAGCAATCCAAGGGCATTGCCGCCTTTGAAGATCAACAAGCTCTCTTGCAGGAGGTGCTGGGAAGTGTGCAGGGGAGGGGGGATTGGACAGAAAGGCTGATTATCTGGTTGTCTGGTTTGAAAAGCTTAAACAGCAAGAGCAGGCAGAACGGGGGCTTAAATCTAACCCTTGTAAAGCTGACATGTTTATTGCATCCCAGGAATGGCATCCTGAGGATGGGTTGGAAGGAATAGTGACTTCTTTTCCACAGTTCAAGAATGGAAAGGGAAGGAGGAGAAAGTAATAGAAGTCCTGCAAATACAGTCTCTGATTAGGAAGGAGGCAATTTGCATGAAAGGTGCTGAAGCACCAGAATTGGGGAGGGAAATCAGCTGGATTTCTCTCGCTGTGCTGTCCAAAATAGAGTAATTGGAGAACAGTGGAGTTAAGTCACTGGAAGTGAAAGCAAGTGGCCATCAGCAACCAACTCTGGTGGTGACAGAGGAAGTTGCACTTTTTAAGAAGGAATGGATATATGTTTTAAGGAGGAAAAAGGCAGAGCACAACAGTGTGTGCCAAGCCATTGAGACACCTGAGGGGTGGGATCCTGGAAGGCAGAAACACATCCTGCACACATTTCGGTTCTTATACTCCATATTTCATTTCTTTTTGGAGCTCAGAAGGTCTGGACTATTTTCCCTCCCTGCGAAATAAATGCTCTCCTCCCTCCCGTGTATTTCTGGGGTTGCATTCTATTTGACCATCACATTCTTTGTTGGTGGCGTATGTGTCTAAGGGTGGTATCGCTAACAAAAGAGGAGGGTGGAGTGGTTCTCCACTCAACCATGAAGGGAGAGGAAGAAAGGTCCCATTGAACTCTACATTCCTTCTCCTGAGTAGGCATTTTTTACTTTAAAAGAAAAGTGGAAAATGCACCCTCCTTGCCTGCAGCACCTTCATTTTTAAAGACAAAGATATCAAAATTGGCACAATGATAGCTCTTAAGGAGGGATTTAGCTTGTCAAGTGTGAATCAGATTGGATCATCCCTTGAGTTTTTATGATTTTTTAAATTTTCCTCTTAAACCCTTTTCCTGATAATCCACAAGTGCAAAAGATCAGTCTTCCATTGCTTTGATCATGTAAAGCTGTGCATCTTCAAGTTCATAAACTACAGATCTGCTAATTCCCTTACTCAAAAGTAAATCCCATTGATTTCAACTGCATTTACATCCCAGTCATACTAAAATCAGATCCAGGCTTATCTTTGAGTAAACCCCATTGGACAGAGAGAGACTTATTTCTGAGTTAACACATATAGAACAGACTTTTAATAGTGTGGAGGGAATCTACACGTCGTACTGAAGGCGCTTGCGTGCACCTCCAGGTCGCCGTCAAAACGATGGTGTAGATGGAGAAAGAAGAGACGAAGGAAGAGGCGGAGGAGGAGGAGGCTGGGGAACCAGCTGCGTCCTTGCCGCCGCCCCCCCCTGGCCTCCTACTGCCGGGGTAAGAGCCACCCAGGTCGGAGAGCTCGGCAGAAGCGGAAGCCAAGCTCTCCGACCTGGGTGGCTCTTACCCCGGCAGCAGGAGGCCGGCGGGGAGGCGGCAGCGGCGGCAAGGACGCGGCCGGTTCCCCAGCCTCCTCCTCCTCCTCCTCTTCCTCCGTCTCTTCTTTCTCCGTCTACACCATCATTTTGACAGCGACCTGGAGGTGCACACAAGCGCCTTCAGTATGACGTGTAGATTCCCTCCTGGTCACTCAGAAGCTTTTTTTAAAGTCTAAATCAGCAAACTGGAAAGAAGTGCTCTGCAACCTTATGCTTACTTCTGAGGTCTTACATCTGTTTACTCAGAAATAAATCTCTTTCTGTTCAATGGGGTTTACTCAAAGGTAAGCCTGCATCTGATTTTAGTATGTTCACGCTCCAAAGTCTTCAGTTAGGGTGAGGGGAACGGGCGTAGCTTAGGCAACAGGGAATAACCACAAAAGTAAGTAGGAGAGAGACAGAGTTTTCCTGAAGTGAGTTCAGTAGCAAGAGAATCTACTTCCTAGGAAAAAGCACTGCAAGACCAGGAGTGCCCCATGCCGATTACCAGGGAGAGCGAGGCGTCCAACTACCACTAACCAATGAACTGTAGGGGGAGGTACAAAGGAGATCTGAGAGTATATCTCAACAGAACAACAGCGATATACTGATGCGCAGGAGAGGAAAGGTGTAAAGATGAATAAAACGTAAAAATGTAAAGGTGTAAGTGATCAGGCTATAGAACACACTATAGAAACAAGGGTGGATAATTCGAGGGCAAACCAGGGCAAACGTGCAGGTGTGATAGAGCTCAAAAGCTGGATAGAGCAATTCAGGAAAGACCTGGAAAAAGCATGGGTAGCACAAGTCAAGCAGAGAGATAGGCTTAAAGTGCTGCCCGCAAGTCAGTCTCAAGCCATTTGCATGGGAGAAAGTCCTGAGCAGCAAGAAAATACTAAAAGAAGCATGCAGGAAGGGCAGAGACAACATAGAAATGGGAAAGTAAGAAAGGGAAAAGATGTACTCAAGAAAGTTCCTGACTGTTAGAGCAGTACGACAATAGACCCAGTTACCTAGGGAGGTTGTGAGCTCTCCCACACTAGAGGCATTCAGCTGTCAGATATGCTTTAGGGTGGATTCCTGCATTGAGCAGGGGGTTGGACTCGATGGCCTTTTAGGCCCCTTCCAACTCTGCTATTCTATGATTCTATGGAA
Organism: Elgaria multicarinata webbii; assembly: GCF_023053635.1. Lineage (NCBI taxonomy): Eukaryota > Metazoa > Chordata > Lepidosauria > Squamata > Anguidae > Elgaria > Elgaria multicarinata. The sequence goes on from NC_086175.1 coordinate 940,194, forward strand.
GTAGTACAAAAAGAAAAGGTGATCCTAAAATGGACAGGACCTTATAGAATTAAAATAGGTGCTTAAGTTTGTAACAATGCTAGTCACCATTTCAAAGCAGATGTTTTCAGACTCTAGAATTGTGAACAATGTTGTCTCTACTAAAAAGAATGGATCTAAATGCATTAGATTACCCCTGAAAGTTTTGAAGGATATTTAATTCTTTTTGCCTTTCTATTTTTGTTGCTATGTTTCCTTAGTGCTTTAGTCAAATCTGACAAAGCATTGAATTAATAGAGAATTTAGTTTCTTGTTTTGTTGTAAGATAGTAGCAAGACAACTAAAAGAATGAGGAGCATTTTCTTTTCTGTAAAGAAAGCCTGACGAATGAATTATCCTGCGATTTTAACTCCAGCCTTCGATTTGTCAAGCCCAGCATGTTGCATGATGTGTTCTGCATACAAGTTGAATAGGTAAGGTGAGAGTATACAGCCCTGCCATACTCCTTTCCCAATCTTAAACCAGTCCGTTGTTCCGTGGTCTGTTCTTACCATTGCTACTTGTTCGTTATACGGATTCCTCAGGAGGCAGACAAGATGACTTGGTATCCCCATACCAGCAAATGCTGATGACAAAGGGGGCCTTCAGGAAAAAGGGTGCCCTTGGGATTTTGTTCCCGATGCTTGCCTACTCTCCCTTTCGGTGGCAGCTCCTAGCATGCTATTGGGCCCTTGTGGATACTGAGAGACTAACAGGGCAAGACCCTGTAGTCAAGAGAACTTCTATCCCAATCATGGCCTGGGTAAAAGATGAGTCAGCCAGAGTGGGCAGCCAGGGTGGGCAGAGCAGTCCTCTATTGTCAAGTGGAAGTGGTACACAAGAGCTGGCTTGTGCTGAAAACAAGGCACCCTTGGGAACAATACTGGTACCTGAAGAGGATAATCAATTAAATTAAATGATGCTAAGACAAGTGGCAGAGCTGGCCTGTACTGATGGGAAAGGAAACAAAAAAGAGTTCGGTAATCAACTGGAGGAAGCAAATGAGGACAGTCCTTTGAAAGTACCATTTGTAGGCTGGTTCCTTTTGGTGATGAAGGATCTAGAACATATTAAATCCTTTCTGTCAGAATTCAACAACCTTCTAACAACACTGGTTGAAGTACATTCAAAAGATGGCCTGGATCTTGGAGGAGTGGTCTCAGGAATGGAGCTGAGTAAAATTGGGGCACAAACAAACAACCCTACTATGTTGAATATTTATTTATTTATTTATTTATTTATTTAAGGATTTTTATGCCGCCATTCAGCCAAAAAAGGCTCTCATGGCGGCTTACAAAAGTATTTCTTGAATAGGAAGGCTAAGAAGAAAGGGGGCAGTAATTTAAAGAAGACCAAAAATGTAAAAAAAAAAAAAAAAAAAACACACCGCTAAGCCTCTATGATACAAGAAAATGGAATTCAAGAAGCTCTTTAAACTGCTAGACAAAAGTCCTACGCAGGAAGCAGGTCCAAAAGTTAAGAAGGAAACCAAGAACAAACACTGACAATCACCAATCTAAAATTATATTTGATACAATATAAAATTATATCTGATACAGCCCATCTCACTAACATCAGCACAGGATCAGACCCAAGTATGCAGGATCCTTGGACACTAGCCCCACTGAGAAAGAAGCCCTACCATTATTATTATTATTATTATTATTATTATTATTATTATTATTATTTATTTATTTATTTATTTATATAGCACCATCAATGTACATGGTGCTGTACAGAGTAAAACAGTAAATAGCAAGACCCTGCCGCATAGATTCCAACTGGAACTTAATATTGGATTGTCAAAAGTTGGTTTTAGTGAATTATCCTAAGCCTGCAGGTCTTTTAACCCAGAACGAATGCAAACTGCACTTAACAATAATTTTGGATGCAGTTCTCCCAGGGCTGATTACTTCAGGTAATATTGCTCACGTGGAATATTTATACTATAATTACACACATGCTCGTGCCGTGGTCACCTTCAGGCCAAAATTGTATATGACAGCAGAGATGCTTTTGCTGGGAGCGATATTTTTATCTCAAGACTTTTTGAAAATCTGACACCTCCCCTGGCTTCAGGTGCCTCCCATTCCTCATACCCAAAAAACACCCAATAGAAGGAGATATGTGTCATTACAAATTTAATTGACCTTGATACCATAGAAGGAACTCTCTTTAGCCATAAAGGTATAAGTACCCAGAAGTACTTGGATAGTAAAGAAGATCTTATTTATAGCAGCATAAGGGTGTCAAGGTCTCTTGAAAACCAAGAATCACTGTTGGACTTAAGAGGATATAATATAAAACACCCAGAACACTATGGAAAGAAGTGGGCCAACAGCTAAAAAAAACTTAATCAAGGGCATTACTAGACGAGGCTGTAGCGCGCGTTACCTTCGGCAGTCGTGTCGAGGCTTCCAGATGACGTTCACGACGATCCGTCGTTATCCTGGGGTGAAGCCTCTTTATCCCGACTTTAAAAAAGTGAGTTCAAGTGCGCCTTTTCCTGCCGGGCCGCGGTAATTCGGAGTACGTGTGGGAGGATGTGAGGTCACTGCGGTCCGCACTGGTCAGGAAAAGGCGTGCTAAGGGGAGTGGCCAGCGGCTTTGGTCAAGCCGCCTCCGCCATTTGCGCCCAGCCCGCCAGCTGGGGCAGCGCGGTGGAGCGGCTTTTTTTTAATTATTTCCACAGTGACAGTTAGCGCAGGAACGGAGGAACGGAAAAGTGGCTGGTGCGCTGCTGGGGCATGTGTGCCTGTTTTTTCTACTGCAACCTCTGCGTGGGTCAGTTTTCGGAAAGCCGGGCATCCCACAGTCCGCCTTCATGGGGAGTTGGTGACTCCTCGCGGTGGGCAGCCACCGTGGCTGCATAATGGTGGTGCTGTATGCTGCCTGTTGGTGTGGGTACCAGGCTGGCAGAGGGCAGAGCTGTTTGTGGGCTGCTGCCATGGCTACGGCCAGATGTGGGTTGGCTCCTTGGGATGGGGCAGAGGGCACAGAGGTGGTCATCGGCGGCGACACCTCAGAGGCATGATGGGAGATATAGGCACAGAGTGCCCATGCAGACGATTGACCTCGGGTCATATTACACCCGCCACGACCCCCATCAGGAAGTGACCGCATCAATGTTGACCCTCAACAGCACCAGCAGCACTTCAGCTGGCACTGGCACATCGCTGACGGCTGTGCAAGTTTGCGGTCTTTCGGACTTGCGCAAACCGTGCGGCAAGCGAAAAAAAAGCCGCGGCAATCAGGCCGGTGTGGCTGTGCAAACTTCCGCCACAAATCG